>NC_092325.1:28660000-29260000 GCF_036785885.1 Coffea arabica | reverse complement strand
GTCCTCTTGTTTTAGTCACAACTCAGTCAATTTAACTCGGAATTGAGTATGGTTTATGGCGTTGGAAAATAAATTCATAGGGCTATAATATCACAGAAGAAATCATTTCAAAATTTGGCACTCAACTAGTTCAAAATTGGGCATCAATTTGCTGCCTTATCACTTCATCCCAGTTGAACAGAGCAACAGGACAGAGATCTTAAAACATTTGGTTTGGCTCACTCACAAAGAATCAGAACGTGCATTTTATCTCAAATTAAAGCCTGGAATGTCTAGTTTCTAACACCACCAACGGCACATGATTTCGACATCCAAGGAGGAGTTATGGCCGAAACACCACCGCTAGTCAGAGCCATACGTGAACAGTTTCTAGATTTGCTAGTTTCACAAAAAAAATTCATTTGCCCAACTAAACCTCATTATTTTTCAATGAAATTTTTCACACATCTAATACGTCATATAAACATCAGATTCAAGCCATTGGATCATAAAAAATTGGCCTTAAAATGGCCGAACAAGGCAGGGGCAAAATCGAAAACTTTTGCTTCTTGCACCCAATGAAGTTTCTATCAATTACACACCATTAATCCATCATTTTAACCACTAAACCAACAATATATCCACCATCAATCATCAAATCAGCAACAACCCAAGAGTGGGAGTTCATAGAGCCCACTTTCACATTTTTCTAACAATATCAAGTCATCTACTTACATGCAAGTACTTAGAGATGCATATCTGCTACTATAAATCAAGTTTAAGGTGATGGATCATGTTATACCTCCTTAGTGCTTTAGATCAGAAATTTTCGGTCCTCAAGAGGCTCCAAGAAACCGTGAAATGCAGCCCTTTGGTTAGCTAGATCCAACCTCCAAGTAGTTTGCTAGTTGCTCTACAAGTTTGGTGAAGATTGGTTGGAGTTTTGTGGTTGATTTGGTGAAGATATTTTTGAAACAATGGAGTTAGAGAGGGAGAGAGGGCTGGTCGGCAGTCTTGAGAGGAAGAGAGAGAGAGTAATCAGATTTTTAAGCTTCCAAGAGAAGATACTAACTTGTGGCCACAAATCACCCATTAGTCAACTCACATTAGGGGCGCGATTAGGGCTCGATTTCTCTCGCGTTTGGTTCACTAGTGCACTAAACCTCTAATGCATTTATATTCATGTAAATATTATTCACTCTTAATTGTCCCGAAATAAGGGTCTAAAGTCCCTCAAATAAAGTCGCGCGTGTGAAAACGCGTATCGTCAATTTTAACGCTATAACGCGAAACTTCCGAGAAATTCTTATAACGATTGTACTACTAACTATCACTTGAGTATTTATTCATAAGATTACCTATTTTAGAACCATAGTACAAGTCTCCAATATTCCAAACCTATTGTGCTCCTACGCGGTAAAATTTCCGAGCACTATTCACTATTTTTACTAAACGCACACCGGGAAATTAATTTTTGAGACGAGTCACTTTAAAAATATAACGAAATTATATTATCATGTATTTAGGTCTAATAAGACTAGAAAATATTTCTCGTGGTAAAAATCCAATTAAATAATTTATTAAGCCATAAATTAGGCTTAAAAATAATAGTTTTTACGAGTCCTCACACTTCATACCACCAAAACTACAAATCTTCTTTGGAGAGTGTTTTCTCACTAAAACTACTCTCTATCTTTTGTATTTTCAGTGTGCAAAAGTTGTTTGAAAATTTTGACCATGCACTATTTATATAAGACCAAAAAAGTGCTTCATTAATGTTTCCAACAGATAGAAAGTAGCTGAAGAGTCAACTAGCCGTTGGGGGTATCGGACGTACGGTACTATCGATACAAGCGTCTGACAGCAGGCAGTGAGTTTGAGAAAAATTTTTTAATTCTTTCGGACGTCCGGAGTATCTGATGCTTGCGTTCGAAAGCAGATGATAAATGTAAGAAATCTTCTTCAATTATTTCGGACGTCCGGTACCTCCAATGCTTTGCGTCCGACGTGCCACATTGTTTATCGAACGTCCGATGTTCTATTATTTTGCGTCCGAACGAAGTCAGTGAGTTAGAGGAAATATCTTAATTCTTTCGGATATCCAGTGATAGAGTTTTCATGCATCCAAAGAGTTGCATTGTTTATCGGACGTCCGATATCGTCTTCGTGAGCATCCAACAGCTTTCAACTTCATTTATTTCTTTCAAAAGCTCTTAATCTTTGAATCAGATTTGCTTCATAGTTAAAAGTATTTCTTGAAGAGATATTAGTATCATCCAATTGTTTTGTAAATATTAAAAGTTAGGGATCAAGATCAACATAGGTAAGAGGAAGTGTGTGATTAGAAGTGCTAATAATAAGTTAGTAAATCATAAGTTAAAACAAAAGTACAAGGGAGTTAAGAGAAATAGGCTTGAACCGACGTGCGCCGTTTGTTACCGGTTGAGTACACCGCTTGACCAATACTTTCTTACCCTAATCTCCTTATTTTTATTTCATTTAATTTCTCCTAAACCAACCTTTAAGTCAACCACCATTATTAACTAAGAAAAAGGAAAAGAAAGACAAAATAGTTGGGTAACACTTGTCAACCATCAAACCAAATGTTGACCAAAATTAATCTTTGTATTTATGTTGGAAAATTGAAGAAAACCCATCACTTTCTTGCTCCATGAAGGCCGAACCTTAGAGAGGAAAGGAAGAGAGAAAAAAAACTTCTAAATTTCATATTGATTTCCTTGCTTGATTTGTGAAAAATTCAAACACTAACCCTAATCTATACCGATTAATCTTGAATTAAGCTTGGAGAGAAGCTTTTGGAGGAGTTATTTGGGAAAGAAAGCTCTTGAGTTGCTTGTTATCTTGGGATTTTGAGGTAAATTTTCTAAAAAAAACATCTCTTTTACTTGTTTCATGAGATTTATGCAAGATATGTTATGATTGAAGTTGAAGGAAGCATGTTTATTGTAATTTCATGGTTTTGCTAGGGTTTGGTTAATTTTCAACTTAGGTATATGTTGGTTATAACTAGTTTTGTGGTTAAAATAAGTACTCTATGTATCCTATATCTTGTGAACTTGATTGGAGCTGTCTTGTGGTAAAAGTGTAGCCTTGAAATGGCTGGAAAAATTGGTAAACACAAAGGAAGTGCTGCTGAAATTTTTTTCACAGGAGACTCTGAGCCGTTTTGGAAAATCTATCATATCTTGGTGTGAAAAAATCTAAATTGAGTTCTTCTTATTGTGTTTGAAGCTAGATTCAGAGTATTTTCTACCGTGAAAAGTTCAGAATTTTTCTCAATTCCTATGAATATCTGTGATTTTCTAAAGTTGACTAAATTTTCATTCCTGTTCTGTCATTCTACTGGATAAAGCAGCCGTTTGATATTGGATTTTGACTAACTTGTGGACAGAATCTTGCAAAGGTATCTTCTGAGAAATTGTAATTCTTTGAATCTATTTTTCAAAGGTATAAAGTTTATAAATTTTGGATTTAAGAAACTTGAGATATGAATTTTCAAATAGCATCGTGCAAAACTAGAAAAGTTCTATTTTCCTAAAAACTGTCCTTACTTTCATTTCCAACTTTAAGTTGGAGTTATTAAACCATTTTGAGATTGGTTTATCATTGGAATGAAAAATTCTTGGTTACTTATGTCTCTTGAGTCTAAATATTCTCTTTTCACTCCAAAACCATATTTGCACATTTGTGCTAGTAGTTATTTGGATTTTCTTTGGTTCACCTAAGTTTTGAATGGTTGAACCATAATACTTTATTTTCGTTGTTCTTAGGGTTTGTTGGTGATTAAAAGCATAACCCGGAGATGAACTTTTGACGTTATTTTGCTTAAATTGGTGAATGTTCCTTGCATATGGGTGTTTTAAATGACTATGTGAAATGTTGTGAATGTTGCTAGAATATTAAATCCTTTCTAATAATTGTTACATGAATTTTCGATGGATGAATGTGTACTTTATCGCACTCGACCCAAAACAAAAGTGAATTTTCAATGATTGAATGCTACTTGTGTATGAAAGTAAGCCTTTTGGTTGAACTGAACCCTTACCCTTTGTTGCCAGTTGACTCAAGCCTGAAGCAGATTCGGTCGAGCAGCTGGTGACCCTGGGGCAATTTTTGGTATACTCGAGTATTACCACGAAATCTGATGGAAAACTGGCCAGTGAATTCAATGCAATAATATCAGTGAATGAATGACAAGATCACCGAAGGAGTTTTCACTTGCAAATGTTTTCTAATGTCGGAGGGATAAGGAAAATGGTTGGTGAATGAATGAATGACTTGAATGAATGGACCCAAGTAAGCACGTATCCTTCTAATAATTGAATGTTTATTTCTTGAATGACTGAATATTATTGTGCAAAGTGTTCAAACTGTTAAATGCCATATTTCCATGGTTTCTCTACCTGATTGCTTTTTAGGAACTTTGTGACAGCCCCACCTTCTCTAAAGGCGAACCAGCCATATGGTGACACTTGTCACCCTATTTAATGCATCCATATCTCTTTGTTCCCTCTCACATCCATCCACTTGGTAACTTCTAATTATCTCTTAGCACCCGATAATTTAAACCCAGTATCCGAAACTTAACCTAGTTGGCCGAATTTTTCTCAACTTTTCACACTAGCGGGTCCCACGTCCGATATACGCTCTTAATTTCTCAAAACCTAACCAATACTAGAAAAATCATCTAAAAACTATATTTACTCATAAAAATTATTTTAAAAAATTTTTCTCATAAAGAAAATGCATAAAAGGCGTGCAAATAAATAAAATAAGGCCTAAAAAATAAGAAATTTGTGTGAGAACCCGTAAATTTCTTAATTTGTAGTCCTTATTTTATTTATTTGCACGCCTTTTATGCATTTTCTTTATTAGAATAATTTTTTTTAATAATTTTTATGAGTAAATATAGTTTTTAGATGATTTTTCTAGTATTGGTTAGGTTTTGAGAAATTAAAAGCGTATATCGGACGTGGGACCCGCTAGTGCGAAAAGTTCGGAAAAATTCGGCCAATTAGGTTAAGTTTCGGATACTGGGTTTAAATTATCGGGTGTTAAGAGATAATTAGAAGTTACCAAGTGGATGGATGTGAGAGGGAACAAAGAGATATGGATGCATTAAATAGGGTGACAAGTGTCACCATATGGTTGGTTCGCCTTAGGGGAAGGTAGGGCTGTCACAGGTGGTATCAGAGCCAGGTTCGCGTGGTCTCTGCGTGGAGAGAGTTTGGACCAAGTGGTGTTATGGTTCTGCTTTCGTGAATGCGTCAAAAGGTATAAGTGCTTTTTGAGCGTAAGCTATGAACCGTGCATGTCATAAGTGTAAGAATCATTATCATGGGACTTGAAGAAGTTAGGTATGTATGTCGGGTAGGAATCTTTAATATGGATGATTTACGCTTGGGACCGGCCGGCTCAAGTTGTGAATTATCTTAGATGGGATTCTTGCGCCCGGATATGAAAAAGATGAAAGCTTAGGCTAGAAAGGATTGGGCGAACTAGAAATGCGATTCTATGGAACTTCATGTGGTTTGTTCGGGTGTGGTTAAGCGTGATTGACCTTGATTAAGATATAAATGGTGTTGCTCTTGTAGACTATGAATGGAGCCCTAGAGGGGGAAAAGTTTTTCGTGAGTTCTTTTGTGCTCGTGACCTAGTCTGTCTATAGTACTTTTGGAGGACTCTTTTTGTCTCATGGGATGACTTTGTATGTACTTGATTGACTGTTCTGTATAATTGCTTGATCCGGTTATGTATTCTCTGTATATGTGTTATGTGTTTAAATGCTCCACGAGATAGTGGTTTTAGTTACTTGTTCTTGTTTAATTGTTCCTGTCTAGTGCTACGAAAAGGAGGGTTATGTGCCCATTAACAGTACATTTATTTTGTGACCTAAATTGACTTAAATTGATGGAAGGCACTCGTAGTGGTCGAGGCCGTGGACGTGAGGGTAGGCAACCCACGCCTGAAAGGGGCACTGGGGAAACCTCATCTGACCCCAACCCTGAATCTAGGGTTGATCCTAACATCCAAATAGCGGCTGCCATGCAGCCAATGACTAATTTACTAGCCCAAGTGGTGCACCAACAGGGTCAAAACCCTCATTCTAACCCTGGAAACCCTGGCAACCACGTCGAGAGCGACGACAGAGCACTTGAAAGATTCCAGAAGTTTGCTCCACCGAAGTTCGTTGGGGGGCCTGATCCGGATGTCGCCGAAAGGTGACTCGAGAAAATGGTAGACATTTTCGCTACCCTGCACTACACCGAAGAACGGCAGGTGACTTTTGCCGTTTTCCAACTGCAAGGGGCGGCCCGTTCGTGGTGGAATGTTATTCGGCAGAAGTGGAAACCGGAGCAGACGCCCCGGACCTGGGTGAATTTTATGAGAGAATTCAATGCGAAATTTTTTCCTCCTCTAGTTCAGGAGCGGAAAGAAGATGAATTTATTCGGTTTCGTCAGAGGGCCCAATCTGTAGCGGAGTACGAGAGCCAATTCACCCGCCTATCCAAATTTGCGTCTGAACTCATCATGACTGAGCAATAAAGAATACGGCGATTTGTCCAGGATCTGAACGTAGAAATCCAGAAGGACCTCGCAGCAGCCCAAATTAACTCCTTCAGCGATGCAGTGGAGAAGGCGCAACGAGTAGAGAATGCTAGGTTACAGGTAAGAAACTTCCAGGCGAAGAAGCGAGGATTTGCTGGGAGTAGTTCGGGGCAGGGGGATGAGAGTACCCCCCCCCCAAGTTTGGGCGGGGAACAGGAGGAGAAAGGATGCTGGAAGTGTCATGAGAGGGCCCGTCACGAGGCGGCCAAGTGGGGAGAGGCCAGAGAGGAGGCTCGGCTTCTGCAGCACGCGAACCCTGCGGGTATTGCGGAAAGTCAAACCACGCGGAGGACAATTGCTGGAAGAAGGAGGGAAAATGTTTGCGCTGTGGAAGTGCAAACCATCTGTGAGAACCCGTAAAACCCTAATTATTTTTCTAAAGTTTATTTCCCCTTAATTGCATGTTTTCTGCATTTTCTGGCTTAGAAATATTTTCTTAGTGAATTTTATGAGCAATTATAGTTTTAAGATGATTTTCCTAGCATTGGAGAAATTTTAGAAAATTAAGAGTAAATAGTGGACGTGGGACCCACTAGTGCGAAAAGTTCGGAAAAATTCGGCCAATAAGGTTAAGTTTCGGATACTGTGTGAAATTTATCGGGTGTTAAGAGATAAGTAGAATGTGTGAAGTGATTGATGTGAGAGGGAAAAAGAAAGATAAGAATGCATTAATGAGTGTGACAAGTGTCACAATATGGTTGGTTGTGACTTAAAAAACACTATTCACCTTGAGTTTTGACAATTTTTTTTGACTTTTACCACTTGAGTTAAATATCTCAAAAATTACAAAAAAATTCACTCTTCTCCCTTCCCTCTTGGCCGGCCACCTTGAAGCTCAAAAGAAGGAAAACTCTTCCAAATTCTAGCCTCCATATAGCTCAAATCTTCCAAGAAAATTACTTAAACTAGTTTCTACTCCATAAAATCCTATCTTCTAGTGCTAGTAAGGGTTGTAGTGAAGTTTGTTTGAAGAGCTAAGTGTCCAACACCTCTCTACATCTCTTGTTTCTTGGTAAGTTATGCTTGAACACCCTACTACACCTAATGATGGTTATATTATGCTTAGAAGTGGCTTGAGTGTTGGAATATGTGATTTATCTCTTGATTTGGCTTGTTTTGGTGAAGTTTTTATTTTATTGGGAATTTTTCTGGTTTAATATGATCTTGATGTTGGGGGCTTGTATGATGAATTGTAGTGGTTGGAAATGACTCTAGTGAGTGTGAATTGTGGTTAAATGCAATCAATTTTGGATTTGGTGTGAAAAATGGAAAGTTAGGGTTCATAAAATTCCAATTCTGTCCGGTTTTAGATCACTGGGTTAGAGGCCGAATTAGACTTTGCTCAAAACATGAAAGTTGTAGGTATTGATGTGTTTGAGGTGCCTGTAAAATTTCAGGTCATTTGGATGAGTGTAGAGTGAGTTACGCCGTTTTTACTGTAGCTGTTCTGTTTTGATCAGAATGCGAAAACGGCGATAGTAATTGGCCCTTTTGACTGGAATTGGTTTGGATTTTGAAGTTGGTGTCTTCTGATGAAATGTAGCTGGATGTCTTAGCTAACTTATGCCTTTGGAATTTCGGCATTTGGACTTGTATGGATTGAGATATACCGATTACAGTTTTCTGTGTTTTGCAAACCTGTTTTGGTGATTCTGGTTTAGTGTTTGGCATTTTTGACCTAGTTGGGCTAGGAACTGGATTGAATGACCTTCTACATTGTTGTAGCTCTGTTCCATAGCTTCAAAACAGTGGGTCTTACACCCCTATCCGATAATTGTAGTGAGAGTTGTGCCATTACCGCATTATGACGTCAAAACCGGTTTTCTTATCAAGGCCTAAGTTAAAGCCCTTTTCTTAATTTCTGGTTTGCTATCATGCTTATATATGCATATGAAATCTTATTGGGGTTGTGGTTGGTATTGGTTTATGACTCGTTATCGAGTCTCTTTTAGGGCTTGCTTTCATTTCGGTTGTTTCCTAGTTAACTTTTGTACTTGTACCACTTTGAGCCTAGTGAACGGCTTTTGGGAAATGAGATGAATTTTGTGTGAGATGTTGGGACTGATTTGAGGATAGAATGAAGCCTTAATGGCTGGAAAAGTAAGAAATTTAGGGGAAGTGCTGCCCGATTTTCTAGGCCGTTTGGTTCCTTTAAGTTGGGTTTACCTTTTGGTAGAATGAAAGGCTTTTGGGTTGTTTGCGCCTAGGTCTTCATGCTACCTTTTCGTTTCCAAGAAAATCATGTTTTGCACCCTTGCATTAGTAATTATTTGGCGAGGCATACGACTAGTAGTCCAGCCTCACATGTGCATTCTGTTTACTCGATTCTGGAAGTAAAACCTTCAATTGGTTTATTTTGATTATTTTAGGGTTTCTTGGCGATTAAGGCCAATCTGAAGTGAAAACTTTTGAAGTTGAGCCGGTGAGTGTACCACTCCCCTCCATTGCTGTTTAACTTGATTTCTGCTCTGCAATCTGTTTATTTGTTCGAGACAAGGGTGTACTTTATCACACTCGTTCTCTAGTCTGTTCATTTGCCAATTTACTATGTAAAATTTGAATCTGTTATCTGTGTCTGCATCTGTTCGGATTTCTATGACCTATGAGCTCAATCCTGTGGCTAAGTTATTCGAGTCGGGCCGGCAAGGGCCTGGACGATTAGATAACGAACCACGGTAGTCTGTTCGGGGATTTTTGGGTATTGAGACCCTTGATTCCGGTATACTCGAGTATTACCATTTCTGTTCGGTTACGGTGAGCGGGCCCGGTAAAGGGGTGTTTGGTGGATGGAATTCGGTGTAAAGAGGGGTCTACGGACGCGTTGGTTCTATATGCGTTGACGGAGAGTCAACCGGTTTGGATCAAGTACTGCGCTGGAAATTTGGCTCCTGAGAGCCACCCGTATCCTTCTGATTTGAATCATTAGTTCCTTTGCTTTACATCTGACATGTGTATCTGATTTGTTAAATGTGAAATGCCATGACTTTATTGCTATCTGTTTGGTACCTCATTGAGCGCAAGCTCACCCCGTTCTGTTCCTTTTGTTTTCCTTACAGGAAAAATAAATACTTTTGGACTGGATTTGATAATCGGTTGCCGACTTGAGCTAGTTGGACATATCTTTTGTATAGCTCATGTATTAAAACCCTAAATGTACTTTTGGTCCGTTTCTCTTTTGGATTTGGCAAACCGTACATGTATCCACTTTTGAATCACTTTGGTATGCCCCTTTTGGGAAGTATATGCTAACTTGTGAGATGTAAATATTTGTTTGACGTTTGGTTGGGTTTTGACGCGTCGGTTCCTCTTCATGGCCGACTCCGACTTTGTTTTTTCTTATTTTGTGGGTTCGACTGGTTTTCACGCGGTTGTATGACCCGAAAAGTATTAGATCGCGCTAATCTGATCCGTAGTCCTGGCGAGAGTTGGGCAGGCAGTCCGCCAACCCCTTTGGTTCGCCTTAGGGGAAAGTGGGGCTGTCAAACCATCAGCTTGCCACTTGTCCAGTCCTCTCATGAGATGGAAAGAGGAGTCAGCAATTGACGAAAACTAATTCCGAATCGGCCAAGGTGAAAGGAACCAAACCTAAGGTAGCGGCTCGAGTGTATTCACTGGAGCCACAACAGGTCCCCGATTCTTCTGAAATTGAGGAAGGTAAGATTCTGGTATTCCACCGTTTGCTCACTGTTTACAATTTGGGAAGGAAGGATTCAATGAGCCTGGCTAGTGAAGGGGTACAGATTGGTTAGCTAAGCATGATACTCAATTCGACTGTGAGACGGAAGTAGTAAAATTTTTGTATCTCGAAGAAGACGATGATAAGGAATTTCAAGGACGAAATTCTTTTTAAGGGGGAGAGAGTGTGAGAACATGTAAATTTCTTAATTTTTAGGCCTTATTTTATTTATTTGCACGTCTTTTATGCATTTTCTTTATTAGGAAAATTTTTTTAAATAATTTTTATGAATAAATATAGTTTTTAGATGATTTTTCTAGTATTGGTTAGGTTTTGAGAAATTAAGAGCGTATATCGGACGTGGGACCCGTTAGTGCGGAAAGTTCGGAAAAATTCAGCCAATTAGGTTAAGTTTCGAATACTAGGTTTAAATTATCGGGTGTTAAGAGATAATTAGAAGTTACCAAGTGGATGGATATGAGAGGGAACAAAGAGATATGGATGCATTAAATAGGGTGACAAGTGTCACCATATGGTTGGTTCGCTTTAGGAGAAGGTGGGGCTGTCACAAACTTTACCGGGTTTTTAGCTCATTCCTTTAGCTTTTGTTTTCCTTACAGGAATGGGGATCCGAAACAATTAAGTGTGAACTAGAGTGTATAACCCTCTTGTACTTATACTTTTGGTTGATAGGATGTATTTTGACATTTGATATTGTATCATACGTTTGGCTTTTGGGTTGTAAATAAGTTTACATTTTGGTTGAATTGTAGAACTTAAATATTATTTTGGAGGCTTGAATGATTAATCTTGGGACTTGATTGAGTGAGCGAGTGAATCCTAACGAGAGGTAGGGAAGCGGTCCGCCAAACCCTTGGGTACGTCCTAGGGGATGGTGGAGTCATCACAAATTGCATGGTTTGTTTGAAGTCATTTCAAATAGTGATATACAAATTGATCCTATTGTGAATGGTGAAAATGTTGTATGTGAAAGTGGATTGTATTTTGATGAAAATGATGAACCTAATTTGTGTTTCAATGAAGAAATGTTCATTTCACGTGATCATATATTTGGAACTAACTTTGAACCTTAAGAGGCAAACATTAAGGGTATATATTTAACCCCTCTTGAGGAGCGTGTTGAAAGTGTGGGTTCTAAGGACATTGTTGCTCAAGAAAACCATGCGGAGGATCCTTTATTAAGCTCTCAAGTGTTGCAAATACAAGGTAGTATATATCAAACACTTGAGATTGGTAAGTCAGCTCCAACTCTCAAATCATATGGATATGAGGCTCATGAAGTGGAGCCACCCTTTGTATATCCATCACGACCTGAGTTGGTGGACTACTTTTTAATAAGACCTCCTTGATTAGGAGGGAATAAAGTCGAACTTAACAATTTTAAACAAAACGTTGGTTGGGAGGCAATCCAAGGGTTTAATTTTTTTTCTAGTGTTTAGTATGTTTCTCATATTTCTTAGGTTTAATATATGCCTTTATGTATTTTGTAGGTCACAATGTCAAGAAGTGTCGCAAACATGGCCAACATTGCAATTTTACTCTTAGACAAGGCCTAAAGGGAGTTTCATGTTTATATTATGCATTTTAGGCATTGCATGCATTTTGAATATTTGATGTTAATTCTAGTCTATAATGCATGTATATGTGTGTTTTGAATGCAAATATGTTGAATGAGGTGAGTTTGCAATTTTAGATGTTAAATTTAAGGTGTTGGTGTTTGAGGAAATTGGTTTGAAGTAATTTTATTAAGTGTTAAGCGAAAAAAAATGGACTTGGAGATTCTATTCACAATCTTTTAGATCAACCCTCGAGAGATTCAATCCAGGGTTTCACCAAGGCAACAAAAATTCTTCTCCAAATGCACTGCCCACAATCTGCGAGACAAATCGCTGCAAAATTGCGTGCAGTTTCTATTTGGGCAACAGTTTTAAGAAGCAAAAATGGCTCTTTTCCTTCATTTTCTTCTTCCTCTCTCATAACCAAGTTCCAAACTCACATACCCACTTCATCAAATCTCTATTTTGCATCGTTTAAGTCCCTCAAAATCACTCTAAAACATCTTGTGACTAACATCCAAGCATCAAACATCATCAAAACACAAACTTTTGAAGATTTGGGTTAAGAATCTTAGGGCTTTTAGAACTTCACTTCTTTCAATTTGGAGTTGATTGGAGCTAAACTTTTGGGATTTCATGCATCATTTGCTTTGCATTTCATCACTCTACAAGTCCCAAGTAAGTTTCGTGACTTTCTTTGGCTTATTCAAATTTCACCATAATTGAATTTTTTTAAATTTTTGGACAAATTTCTTGGAGTATTTTTGGTTAAGTTTGTTGTTGTTTATGAGCTCATTTAACTTCCATAAATATGTTAATTTGCCTATTGTGGTTGACATTGATGTAATGCGAGGAATTAAGAAAAATGCCATTTTTTGCATTCTTTGAATAATAGGCATTTTATGAGGTATTTGTTTAGTCTTATTATGTTTATTGTTGGTCTTATATAGCATTATTTATGATGTATATGTGTTTATTTTTCAATATATAAAGTTACTTGCAAATTGTGAATTTGAGGTATAATGAATATGCAAATTCTAGAATAATTCTGGAACTCATAAGTTGTCTTGATTATGATGTTTTGAGAATATAATGCATATTATTGGAGTTATTTATCCATTTGGTGATGATTTTCTTTCGGGGAATGTGCTTTTCTTAATTTTTGAAATTTTCTTGGTAATGTTGAATTGGTGTTTTAATAGCTTATATTCTTCAATTAAGATTGTTATGAAATCAATGTCAAAATTATCCGAAGGAGAAAAGGAGCACCACTGACAACAAGAGGAGGATCAAGAGGAAAGGCACCTTAGGATCCAATCTCTAACTTCATCACAACTTTAGCATGGAGCTGAAACAATTCATGAGGGAGAAGTGCACCACACCCACTCTTGACTTTGATCTTTTGTTATTGCATTTGCCATGAGACTTGTTGTTGCTTCTAGTGTGTTTTTCATATTTTCTTAATTTGCTTTATTTGAACTAATAACCACTCACTCTAGTTGAACTTCATTTTTCTTGGTTTGGTTGCTGGAATGATAGGAAAATGTCATAACATGGTCTTGAACTTCACTTACTTAAGTAAGGGAGTATTGCTTTTGCCTTTATCGTTTTCCTATCCTTTACATTGAGAACAATGTGAATTTTAAGTGTGGGGGAGGAAAATAGGTTTAGGGGAATAGGTTTAATTTTTTTGTGACTATGTGATGATGATTGTTGACTGGAATTATGTTGGAAATGCTGGAATATATTTTGAAAATTTTACCTTGTGAATTTTTTTTTTTAAATTTGGGTTTGCTAGCAGGAAGTTTCACGTAGTTATAAGAGAAAACTCTATCAAAATTTTTCCAAAATCTTTTTCAAAATTTCATTATGGCCCCAAGAGTTTGAGAAATGTCAATGAAATTTTACTCTCAAGAAGTTAACTCCTCTACTTGTTGGATTTTGTAATGTGCTTTTGAATGATTCATTTTCCATTTAACTTGGAATTAGTTATTATGTGGTTAGAATTTTTACATTTTAGAAAATATATTGGGTAAAGTAGGAACATTTATGCTTATATTTTCATATTTAATGAGATTTCTCCCTTTTACTTAAACCTACAACTAAGTGATTGATACAGTCAATTAAGTGATATTCTTTCCACTCTATATATATTACTTTAAGAGGGATTGTATATCTTCAAAAAAATTAAAAAAAAAAGAAAGAGAAAAAAAAAACAAAAGAGAAAAAGAGCGTGAAATAAGAGTTTTAATCCAAAAATATCGACTTTCGTGTAAAAATGTACTTGAATTAGAAGTGATTGAATGACTTGAATATGGAAGTGTTGAGTACTCGGGGATCTTCACTTAAAAGTATCGATTTTCACGTACAAAGACACTTTTATAACGTAAGTGTTTGTTGATAGTTTGTGTGAATAACTCCCTCTTTAATCTTAAGTTTTGAGGAAAAAATTGTGGTAGAAGAGTGTTAACTATCTTTTGACCGTATGAGTTGCTTATTTGTAGAGTTAGATTACAAGTGAAAGAGTGAATTGAACATGATTAAATTTGAGTATAATTGTCTTTCCTTTACTAGATAATATGAGTATTTAGTATAATTTAAATGATTGCATAATGGCTAATTACTGAGTTATGGGATTTAAATTTGAAAAAGCATGTTAATTGATGTGAAACCCCGATATAGACAACCAAAACACCATGGCTTAGGCAACGGAAATTTGACCCAACTAATCCCTAGAAGTCACGAACAATTTTGATAGTATCTCAACCCGTAACTACTCGAATTAACGAACCAAATTGGAGGTAGTAGAACGCCACAATCAAGGAGATACTTGATTGATAAGTTCGGGTGAATAACTTGAGAAGATTCTCAAGTATTCAAAGGAAACTCTCTTGCCAAAGAGAAAGTGAAAACTCACTAATTGTATTTAATAGCCAAAAATCCCTCCGAAACAAGGAGGAAGTGGGGCTATTTATAGCCCTTACAAGCATTAACCCTAATTCAAAAGTTGACCAAACTACCCTACATACTTAAGAAAGATTTTGGGCCTTACTTACTAACAAATGGGCCGCAATTAAACTAGCTTAATTACCTAGACTTTCTAAAGCGAGAAATAACCAAAATCAACGAGGAAAATCAAATAATCCTACTAAACTCAAGCATTCGTGCAATCAACTAGTCTTCACTTGAATCTTCCAATTCCCTATGTGCTTGAATGGGCCTTGGTCTTTATATTCTCATCATTCCCCTCCTCTTAAAGGCGATTTGTCCCCAAATCATGACTCTCTTACAAAATAAAAGTGATGAGAGCATGTTTATAGTCACCAAGCAGCCTGCATGTCACCGTCTTAAGCGAAGAATGATCATGACATCCTTGTGTGGAACAAGGACAACTCGTGGTGGTGGTAGATACATGTTGCGGACAGTAAAATTTCCATGAAAATGGTCACACAAGCGACGTCTCAACCCTATGGGTGGATCGTGAGCGGACGCCCGATGAACCAAAGTTTGGTTGGGCTGCGAGTTGTACGCATCAAGACGTGCAAAAACTGCATCAAAGGTCAATGTAACTCGACTAGTGTTGGTTGGAATTACTTGACCAGCACTCTCTTCGCAGATCTCTATGGTTGCGGGTATTGCACACTGCAAGATGAAGGATATCTGACCACGAACAACCTGCACAAATGAAAATACGTTAAACACCACAAAGGTGGAACGATCCAGCTCCCAGTGCCCGATGTTGTCCTCAGGTTTAGCGAGCATGATCAATGTTCGCCCTTTCTTTTCCTTGCCTTCTAATCGATCCAACTCCCATTCCCTCTGTAAAATATTTTGGTCCTCTCGAACTTGTGTAGGTGAGAGTGGAACAAGTATGACCCTTGTCCCTTTATGCATGAATGAGTATTTGTTGGAATGACCTTCATAAGTAACTTCGGGTTCAAATTGCCAAGGTCTTCCAAAAATAAGATGGGCAGCTTGCATAGGAACCACGTCACACACCAACTCATCCTCATATCCCCCAATGTTAAACTTCACAGAAACCTGTTTGGACACTCGTATTTCGCCGCAATCACTAAACCATTGAAGCTTATATGGTGTAGGGTGATCTTGGATAGGTAGGTGTAACTTCTTGACAAAAAAGGCACTAGCGACATTGGTACAATTTCCCCCGTCAATAATCAAGCTACACACTTTCCCGTTAACTAGACATCGGGTGTAGAAGATGTTGGTACGCTGCTCTTCTTCATTTGTGCGTTGAGCACTCAATGCCAACCTTGTAACAAGGCCTAGTCCAACTGGTTGGTCAGGGGCAATTATCTCTTCTTCCTCAACCAATGGTGGCATGCCTTCATACTCATCCTCCTCATCCGTTAGCACTTCACCACTTGGAAGCATGAGCATGGCCCTTCGGTTTGGGCATTGGGACGCGATGTGACCGAAACCTTGACACTTAAAGCACTTAATGTCGCGGTTTCTAGGTTTAGATGCCCCTAGATCAACCTTAAATTCGGCCCTTTGGGTTGGTTTTGAAGATGACGAACCAAGCACCCATGCTCCATTTGAAACCCCACTTGCCGTGGCTGACTTTTGCTCGCTCGTGTGGGTAATCTCGCCTTTATACGGTGGAGTTCTCCAATTTCCAGATTGGACGCTGGAGCTTTGGTGGGGAATATCCCTCCTCTTGAGCCTCCTTTCCACCTTCACAGATTTGTCCAATAATTCATCCATGTCAAGATAATGTTGGAGCTCCACAACATCAGCAATTTCAGCGTGTAGTCCTCTCAAGAAACGTGCCATGGTTGCTTCTATATCCTCCCGAACATCAGGCCGTAGCATGGCCATCTCCATCTCCTTGAAGTAATCCTCAACTGTCAAACTTCCTTGGGTGAGAGTTTGCAATTTATGGTGCAAATCCCTGTGGTAATACGTTGGTATGAAGCGCTTTCTCATGATCCTTTTGAGTTCTTCCCAAGTGCGAATGAGTGGTTCTTCATTTCTCCTTTGTCTGGTGCGAATCTGATCCCACCAAACGGCTGCGTATTCAGTGAACTCAATGGTTGCCAACTTCACTTTTTGGGACTCTGAGTAGTGGTTGCAGTCAAAGAGCATCTCAATCTTCCTCTCCCATTCCAAAATGCTTCAGGGTCCGACTTCCCTGGGAAGGTAGGAATTTTGAGCTTGATTCCCTTTAGTTCATCATCCCCTTGATTAGGGATGCGTTTGTAATGTCGGAATTGGTTTCCATCTGCCATGTCCTCCTCATTGTTCGAATCACCTAACTCCTCCACGTATGGTGGTCTCTTGGTGGCATTCTTGCCTAGGGTTGATTGCTCCACCTTATCCTCCAGTGTATCAATTCTCTGAGCCATGCGATCAATGGCGCCTGTTAATGCTTCAAGAACATGTTTCATGTCATAAGGGTCACTTGTCGCATGAGTTTGAGACATGTTTATAGAGTATCTGCAAGGCTCAACAAACAGTTAGTAGAAACTGCCTCACTCACTCCCTTACGTGTTTCACTCACACTCGTGTTTTCACACACTAAACTCTCTAATTATAAGCTTGCCAAATATTCTCAAAGCTTTGATTTCACCTTTGAAGAGGTTAGATTAGCTCAAAAGTTGTTCAATGGCTTACCAAGGGTAAGATCACTTAGCAGGTGGGATGAGTTTTAGGGACTCAAAACTGATTTTGGAACTCGACTCAACTAAGACAAGTAACACACACGAGACTTGATGCGGACTTGATGCGACTCAATGAGGGACGCAACTTGACTCAAATAAAGCAAGGAAATAATGGCGGAAGTTTTGGATCCTAGATAGGACTTACTCGATCTTGCACTTGGCTTTTTTTTTTTTTTTTGGAAGGTGTAACACACGACTTCTTGGACCTTTTTGGGTAGGAGTTGCGGCTGGTGTAGGAGTTTCCTACGCTGTTCAAGTGCCAATCAGAAATTGGGATTCCAAGTAGAGCTAGGATTTGTGAAAGCAAACCCAAGTCAACTAGGTTTCCTAATTCTAATAGGTTTAATGATAGGGCCGAATCTGGTTTTGTTTGCTTCTTTCCTCCTTTTTTTTTTTTGGTGGTAGTATGACACAAACCAGGTTGTTATTTTCTTCTCCCAATTCGGCACAACCCAAGACAGATTTCAACTATGGCTTTGAACAAGAACAACCGTGACTTTCAAGAATCAAGAACTATGTGAAGTTGGTTTCAAGAATTTTAAGAAACACCAACGGTTTTCAAGATTTGGTCCAAGATTTGTTTGCAATTCCAGATTTGATTCAAGAGTTTCAAGAATATCAACAAGGTAAAACAGCCGTGCAAGATACAATTTCCCAACCCTCTTGTTCAAGAAATCCGACTTTTCTTCAACAAGATTAGCGACCAGAATTTTCTGTTTTGTTTTTTTTTTGTTTTTTGTTTTTTTTGAATGAAGGCTCAAATGGACAGACCTGGACACGACTTCAACAACAAGGTGAGAAGCAAGTGCGGACAGAATTTTGTTCAACAACTCCACGACCAGAAATTTAACAATGACCAGAAATTTTTTTTTTTTTTTGGTTCTAAACAAACGAACAGATTGGGATAAACATATATGACTCGAAATACACGAAAAAAAAGATATAACCTGGTGGTTGTCGACTAGCTCTGAAACCAACTGAAGTGAAACCCCGATCTAGACAACCAAAACACCATGGCTTAGGCAGCGAAAATTTGACCCAACTAATCCCTAGAAGTCACGAACAATTTTGATATTATCTCAACCCGTAACTACTCGAATTAACGAACCAAATTGGAGGTAGTAGAACGCCACAATCAAGGAGATACTCGATTGATAAGTTCGGGTGAATAACTTGAGAAGATTCTCAAGTATTCAAAGGAAACTCTCTTGCCAAAGAGAAAGTGAAAACTCACTAATTGTATTTAATAGCCAAAAACTCCTCTGAAACAAAGAGGAAGTGGGGCTATTTATAACCCTTACAAGCATTAACCCTAATCCAAAAGTTGACCAAACTACCCTACATACTTAAGAAAGATTTTGGGCCTTACTTACTAACAAATGGGCTGCAATTAAACTAGCTTAATTACCTAGACTTTCTAAAGCGAGAAATAACCAAAATCAACGAGGAAAATCAAATAATCCTACTAAACTCAAGCATTCGTGCAATCAACTAGTCTTCACTTGAATCTTCCAATTCCCCATGTGCTTGAATGGGCCTTGGTCATTATATTCTCATCATTAATTGGCTAGACACTTGGATCATTGGTTGTGTTGTTGTTGATATTGCTTGCAAACAAGCAATGATTCAAGTGTGAGGAAGTTGATAATGGTTAAATTTGTGATATTTTTGAATGTGTTTCACATTATTTTGAGTCAATTTGTAAGATTAAATGATATAAATTGTTCATTTTAGGTCACTAATTTGCACCTTAAGTTGATAAATGAATTAGTTGTGATTTTGTCATTTTACTCGCAAAATTTCGTTGTTTTTGTAGGTAAAATGATCAAGTTCAATTGGAAGCGAAATGCATGAGGATAGAAACTTGAGAAGTCACAACAAATGTTAAAAGAAGCGGCGCGAGAAAAAAAAATAAGAGAGAAGAAACCCTCGAGGAATCTGCCCACGGTTTCTCCTGTGGTTTGTGGCCAGAATATCGTTTCTCATATGCTCTGTCCAATCCCTACGAGAATCGCTTGAGAGATTCGTCCGAGGGATTCCTGGTAGTTGCAAATTGCCAACTTGCATGATTTTTCTTTCTTTCTCCATTTTTGACAAAACAAAAAGGGACAATTTGTACCAACTTTTGGGAGTTTTAGGAGTTTCTCTTTTTGACATTTTGGCTCCAATAATACAAGACTAAGAATATATATTACTTAGCTCTTCTAGTTTCGCAATTAGTTCAAGTTAGCTTGAGAGAAGAGAGAGGGCTTGGAGAAAGAAGAAGAACAACTAAAGGGTTGTGTCTAAATGTAACTCCCTTTATTTTCTCTTGTTTTAGTAGAGGTTAGTGTAGGATAATCTAGTTATTGTTATCCATCCTTGTATTGGCTCAACAAGGAGGCTAAAGGAAATGAAGAAAGAGAGGTTCAAGAAACTCTAGTAACAAGGGTTTTCTTCTCTCCACTTATTTAATCTTTCTATTGAATTCTAAGTTTGTTAATGTAAGATTTGAATTTTATGTTAGTGATGTTATTTTAAAGTATATGCCTTGGGTATTTGGTTGAACTTTCTATGATTGTTTGGTGTTGATTTCTTGGCTAATTGATTGCTATTATCTTGATTGAGTTATTAGCACTTTTTTTCTTATAATCATGATTAACTAGCCATTGATTATGATCATTTAAAGGTGTTAGATTTGCAATGAGAATTGGAATTTGATACTAATTCGTGGAAGTGTTAAACCTTAGGAGTACACTCAGGAAAGTAGAGGTACACCTTTATGACTTTTGTGATTTTGTTTAGGACTGTCAATAGGGACGGTCTAGCCCGAACTCAGCTCGTTCGACTCGAAAAAAAACCCGATGAGTCCAACCTTTTAGTGAGCCAATCTAAATTTTAACCTAAAAATTAGGCCCGAATTAAATGTGAGTCGAATTTGGGCCTCATTAAACTCAAATTTGATATAGGCCCGACCCTTAAATTACCTATATATATAATATTTAAATTACCTAGTGGCGGGAGATTTTAATGTGATCTCCAATATCACAGAACAGACAGGGGTGCCCCCCCAAACAGTCAAAACATGGACGAGTTTAACAAAGCAGTATCCAGTTGTGGCCTCTCGGAGGTCAGTTTTGACGGCCCTCCATTCACTTGGACAAATGGCAAGGTTTGGCAGTGCCTAGATAGGGCACTAACAAACGAGGCTTGGACAGATACGTTCGAGGTCACCAAGGTGTCTCACTTGGTCCATGGCAGATCAGACCATGCCCCGCTTCTAATCAGGTGCGACGCTAATGGTGGGAAGAGCTCGGCATTTCGCTTTCTCAATGTCCGGACCAAGTCACCAAGCTTCAAGGATGTGGTAAAAGAAGCTTGGCTAATCCGGTTAGCAGGAGGTATGGTTGGCTTTCACCAGAGACTCTTGAATGTGAAACGGAGTCTCCGCTTTTGGAACAATCGGTCTTTTGGGCATATCTTTCGGGCGGTGACTCAGGCGGAGGAGGAGCTACGGGACCGGCAAGTGGAGTTTGATGCCACTCAAGATGACGTGTCTAGAGCATGTTTAGGGGAGGCTAAGGCAAGGCATGCACGGGCACTGGCCATTGAATGCGACTACTGGACACAAAAGTCAAGTATCAAATGGCTTCAGCAGAGGGATGCGAATACCAAATTCTTCCATTCAGTGGTGAAGCAACGATGGAGTATGAATTTCATCTCACGTATCAAGGAGGAGGGGGGTCAGTGGATTGAGGAGGAGGTGACTATTCAAGAATGCGCTGCCCGCTTCTTTGAATAGTTGTTTACATCCGAGCGGGAAGGCAGGGCCAACCCAGTGTTAAACTTTCCATTGCCAGCTTTGAGTCAGGAGGATAATGTTGGCCTTCAGAAATTGCCGTCGATGACGGAGCTACAGGAAGTGGTTTTCTCCATGGCAAAGGAGACGGCGCCAGGACCGGACAGCTTTGGAACGGTCTTCTACCAAGATTGTTGGACAATAATTCAAGGGGAACTATTGGATGCGATTCAGGAGTTCTTTCTGGGGGTTCCCCAACCCAAGGGGTTCTCTAGTGCATTGATAGTCTTAATCCCTAAGGTGTCCGGAACTTCACAATGGCGGGAATTCTGGCCCATCAATCTATGCAAACTAAGTTCAAAAATTATCTCCAAAATTTTAGCGAATTGTCTCAAGCTCCTGCTTCCTAAACTAATCTCACCGTGGCAGTCGGGATTTGTTCTGGGACGGAGTATCGTGGATAACATCCTTATCGCACAGGAACTAGCCTTGGACCTTGATAGGCGGCTGAGTTGTCCGAACTTGATGTTGAAGTTGGACATGGCGAAGGCCTATGACAGGGTAGAATGGACCTTCCTCATGTTTATGCTTCGGCGTCTTGGCTTTCAGGAGGGGGCGGTGGATCTGGTTTTTAGAATCGTATCAAATAATTGGTTCTCGGTTCTGGTCAATGGGACCCCAGCGGGTTTCTTCAAATCAACGAGGGGAGTCCGGTAGGGTGACCCCCTCTCCCCGGCCTTGTTCTTATTGGTCGCCGAGTTTTTAGAGGGCAGTCTCGATGCTTTGAAGGAGTTTCTGGATTCGTACCAGGCGTACTCGGGCCAGAAAGTTAACTCGAGTAAAAGTTCTTTTGTCGACGCAGGCAACTAGCGAGCAGCAGGCCATGGTGGTCGAGAAGCTGCAATTTAGGCAGCAGCTGCTGCAATTCTACACATAACTTCTCCCTCAATCAACATATCAAACCGGTATTGCAAATTTCACGAATTTGTTCATGATTGTGTTACTCAATTTAGATCCAATTTGTACATGGGTCTTTTCTTATTAATATGAAGTTTCGGATGAAACTTTATTTAAGAGGGTAGAATGTGAAACCTCTCATTTTTCATCCTATTATTATTATTATTTCTCAAATGTCTAATATAATTTTAAATAGACAAACTAAATAAATAGGATTGTCAAGAATTTTATTCTTAACTAACTAACTCCATAATAGTGTGTTGTTGTCGTCCAAGTTAGTGGGGTGTTAATTCATATTAGTAGGCAGATAAGGATAAGCGTTCCATTGGGATTTGACAACCTAAAATATAACTACACCTAATAACTAGCTTAATCAATGACACTTCCACTTCTTTCTTATTAAAAACTAGAACGAAAATGAGAAAGAAATGCAAAAAACTACCACTAGCTTGTATGACTCGATGACATAGCATGATGATTCTATAGCGATTGGTGGTTGAAAAAACATGGAAAGGTGACATGGAATCTTAAACTAATTTTAACAATTTCGGAGTTGGCTATCAGGAATTGGACCGAAACAAGGGTCTTGGGTTTTGAGGTATTTTAGCTAATTTATGTTTTGGTGCTCTTCCGTTTGGTTTCTCTCGTTTGATTCAGTACATGGACTTTTAAATCCTCATGGATGAATGCCATACAAAAACATGTGTCTATAGTTTTGAGTTAGTCATCTGTGACTTATTTATTCAGTCCTATGTTGGTTATATTCAAGGAAAGTCTTTACATAAAAGTCACTTATGAATTGATTTGGTTACTGAGGAGCAATAATATCATGGCACGTAAACCATTTTGGTTAAGTTTGAAATTGGCTGCAAATGCGATATCTAATCTTTAAAGGCCGAATTTTGTTTGGGTTTTCAAATTGATTTGTGAATCATGAAATGGACTCTTCATCTATGAGTAATTTTTACTAAAACTCGGACCAACATTACTTTGTCTAAATTGCTATTTTAAGCGGCTTCAAAATGGTTGGATTTAACTAGTTAATGTGTTTTAGTAATAAGTTCTCAAATGTTGGCCATTGGCCAATTATGTTTAAAAAACTTTTTCATTTGTGGCATTATTAAGCTGGTGTCTTTAGAAATGATTATGTGATCACTAATTGTGATTAACCAAGTTAATACAAGGATGACTCTTTGCAATTAAAGTCTAGATTTTATGACAAAATTCATTATTGACAAAAGGACTATTTTTACAAAGCACAAGAGTTAAGAAATGACCACTATAGTTCTAAGATAATCATGATAAAGCAATTAAAGTATTTTGAAAATTTTTTTATGGTTCAAAAGGTTTGACATTGGATAGGTTTTGAATTAAGTAGTCCTCTTGGTTAAATTGTGAACTGATTTTGAATTAATTAGTCTTATTGGTTAAATTGAGTCCAAAATGTTTTAGAATTTATCCAACAAAAATAACAATATAGTGAAATCCCCAAATTAATTAGGCCAAGTTGTCTTCATAAATTAGATTATTTTAAAAATTCAAATTTATAGCAATGCCCAATTTTAATTGGACACCTCACAAAATTTATTTTAAAAGTGCAATGTTATTAGAATGGCCCAGTTTTGCTCAAATGAACTCAAATATGCTTCTAAGTGCCCAAGAGAAACATAAATCCAAATATAAATTCAAACAAGAATTTTTCACGAATGGGCTTAGCTCTAAGGTTAAGTCCAAACTCAAATCCAGTTGGAATTAACGAAGGCCTCTTCATGCTAAAATAGAAAGTTTCTTTTTGAATATATCTATTTAGGCAATTTCTTAAAATAGAAAAAAGTAAAGGTTTTCAAATCAGGGAACCTTCTAAGAATGAAAACTTTTGAAATTAGAAAACTTTCAAAGGGAAGGCCTTCCATTTTAGGAAACTTTTCGGTGCTTTTCATAAAGGATTAGATATGTTTTCTAGGATTAATTAAGATAGAGGTAAGCACTCTAAAAAAAGGACATGTGAACTAATTAAGATATATATGTCACTGACTAAAGGTTGGAAGCAAGTTTAAGAGCACGTTAAGGATCTCTTAAATTGAACAGTTACATGTAGATGGTGTTTTCCTCTCTATATTTTCAGAATGTTATATATGAATTTTCTCAAGTAAATGCTTTATATTGATATATGAAAAATGGATCATGTATGCCTATTGAAAATGTTTTGTTACACTATGTTTTATGAAATGAGTAGCATATTTTCAGGAAATAAAGGAAATGTGCATGTAACGAGTGAAATGATTTTATGTTACGAAAAACTCTACAAGGTCATGAGATAGACAATAGAGACTATAGTCCTATCATGTATGACGATCAAATGAAGATTAGGGAAAATACTTGATCGATTATAAATAGCCATGGTAACCATTGTACTCGACTGATTGACTCATATATAGGTAGATCAAGTGAAGAATAGGGAAAATGTTCAATCTACCAACCTCATAAAAGGGCTTAAATTCTAAACTGAGTGCTTGGAAGTTAAATATTTCATGTATTTGTTTATGAGTTATGGTTTATGAAATGAGATGATATGATTGATATGTTTTATGATTTGAAAGTATATTCAACGAGTACGATCCTGTCATGTTATATTTTTCTTTCACTGCCACATTCGGCGACAGCCATCTCTAGAACCTATGGAACTAAGTGTCGTATCGAACGAAGGCGATTTATATGTATGCCACTCACCTTGAATGAGATATGTTTATGTAATATATGAAATGGTACCAAATGTTTTTATTTGATGTTTGCATGTGTTATGGTGTGACCAAATTTGCAAATATATATAGTATGTATATAGTTATATGATCTGACAAAGAAGTAAGTATTATTCACTGGTGTACGTCACTTAACCCATGTTCGCTGAATTTTTCTTACATATCAAAAATTTAGGATCATGTACGTTAGAAGATAGAAGAAAGTTAGATAGACAGACGCTTCATAATGAGAGTATAGAGTACGGATTTAGCAATTGTATTAGTTTGAATATAATCGGTATTTCTTTAGTAAACATAAGTTTTAATTTTAGTGAATTTCTTTTTTTTTTAAAAGCTATGATCATGATGTTTTGTATTCATGAGAGTAAGGTCTCCTGAGCACGGCGTGCCATGTTGCAAATCTAATTCACGAATACAGATTTGGGTGTGATGTATTGTCTAATGTATAAGTATATGTACATCCTTTTTTAGTTGTGTACATTTCTAGAAATTAATGTGCAGTGTCTAAAAAGCTAAACATCATTTTTATCATCTTCCTAAAATTGGAAAAATATAGTACATCTATCATAACAAACTTAAAGGGTGTGCGAATGATGCCCTACAAACTATCATCTTGATGACGTTGAGTGATTTCGTTTGACTGTCTTTCAGTGGAGTACTTATTTTTAGACATTTTTTATTACCCATTCTGGAAGTCTAATTGAATTCTTACTTGCACTCAACACATGTTGAAAGAGCATATGAGCTTATTTATAATTGAGAATCTATTCAATAATCATATTGCAACTTTCATTAAGGTCATTATAGTTGTAAGTGATTATTGCAATCTGTGATTACAAGATATATTCATAGTTATTACAATTGCAAGTGTCACTCTAAACTCTTAGGAATATCTATGGTTGCATAAAAATTACCTACTAATAGAAATCAGATGCCAATCATTATACTTGTGACAAGCATTTTTGCAAAATTTTAATCATGGTTCATGTATAGAAAGATTGTGAAGAGGGATCACAATAGGTTCTTATGATATAGATTTTATTATCGATAAATAATAGCAAAATTAGCAAATGTATGAAACAACTATACTCTGTGTGTGTCTATATATATATATATATATATATATATATATATATAATACATACATACATACATATATATATTTATCAGGATAAAAGAAAATGAATGAAATAGAGAGAAATGAAAAAGAAAATGAATGGGAAAAAAGAGAGAAAGAAAAACACGTACAACAAAAGTAATTTTGCTAACAAAGTCTAGAAATGGAGTAAAATGCCTAACAAAAAAGTTTAGGAGGCAATTGCAACTTAAAATACAATTGAGAGGACGTTTAGTTTATTTAGCCATGGTTGTTAAACTCGGTCAGGACAATCGATTCAATTAGTCGACTCGAAGAACTGACCACTTGATCAGACTGAGTTGCTAATTTACCAGATAAGGGCGATAAATGTTGAAAAGTCAACATTTCATTGAGTTTTTGTTTTGTTGGAAAAATTTTAGAAATGTTATGACACAACTAAAGATGTTGATGTCCATTTGTATTTCCAAGAAGATTGATTCATGAATCCTCCACAAGATTCATTAGTATATTGGATGAATCCTTTCGTTGTTTGTTAGTTCATTTATGGAGCTATTCAATTGATATGTTTGAAGTACTAAATTCATGAATGAGTGTTTAATAGGGTTCATGTACCTTTGATCTTGTATCACCTATATATAGAGATATCCTAACCTCTCTTTGTAACTGGAACAAGAACAACTTTTGACCAATTGAAATAATAAGACAACAGTTCTCTATTCTCTCTCTACTTGTTATTCTAATATTCTCTCTATTTCTTTCTCTAATATTCCAATCCCTATTATAGAGTTTATTTTATTAATTTCACAACACGAGTCTATAAGTGACGCCCCCACTTCTCCCAAGAGCGAACCCGAGAGTATCGGCGGCACGCTTGCCTAACTCGCGCCAGGACTCGAAAATGCCAAACAATAAAAGCTAAATAAACCAAAAGAGTACTATTTACAATATATACAACCCCAAAAGTGATCTATTTACATTCTCAAAAGGAGTTATCCAACTACTACATCACCTAATGATAATGACCAAAATCAGAAAATAGACCCGAAGAAGGGTCCTTACACAGATCACTAAAATAAGGATAACCATCTTAACTATTCAACTATTACAAGTAAACCTAACTATACTAGTGAATGTACCAAGGAGTTCCCCGCGTCGGTCCCTGCTAAGGAAAACAATGGGAAAGGGGTAAGCTATATGCTTAGTGATTAATCAGGGGTAAAAATGTAATTTTTATGTCAACATTTGCACAGTGAGAGCAAAGCAAAAGCAGAAAAGTAACACCACATGGTAAGGATACGGGTGGCTCCCAAACCAACTCATTTGTCGAGTTTGATCACTGGTTGACCCTTGGGAACCTGAGCCACACAGCTCGTTTCTCTTAAAGGATCACACATAGAGAGACCATGAGGCTCAACTCAAGTCACGAGCAATAAATGCTCAAAATATTTTCCAAGCAATAAAGGCTCTAAAATCGTAGTTCAAGCAATAATTTCTCTAGTTCAAGCAATAAATGCTCTCAAATTGCGTCACAAGCAATAAATGCTCCGCAAATGTTTCACAAGCAATAAATGCTTCATAACAAATCACAAAATCATATTTCACAGGTATCAAGAGCAATTAATGGGTTTTAGATCGAGTGCGATAAAGTACACTCTCGCCTAAGTGCCCATTTTTCATAGTAAACTTATATTAGTATTGAGTTACACAGAAACCCTGATTACTCACCTAAAGAGCAAGTATAATGAGAGAAAGTACGGAAATGAATTTAAATCGTCAGTTAGTGGGCCCCACCGGCACCGTCTAGCCCGGCACCGCCTGTAGCAGAAGGTTGAGCCATATTATCACACAAACAACTACTAAAGTGCGTAAATTAAGCAAAACGGCAAAATTGGCACATGCATGTGCGGAATTGGCAAACGGAAATGGAAACGGCCGGCAAACGGAAATGGGCATAGTTACTGTCCCAAACTCTTTTGACCATAAGTTAGGTTGAGAATGTCAGATTAAGGTGTACAAGATACCGTTTCGAAGCTAAAAGAAAAGGCTACAACTTTCATGAAGACATCTAAATTCAGATCTGAACAAAAATAGGTCGAAAGTATGAAAAACCGTGCCAAAAATTTGCACTTTAGGGTAACGGACAGGGTCTGCTGGCCGGACCATATCTCACAGCTCACAAGTCCAAATCAAGAAATTCCAAAGACGTTAGAAAACTGTGTCATAATTCTAAAACTTTTATGTTTTGACCAAAACCTGAATCAATACGGAGCAGCGTGAAAACTGGGTCCAAAGTTCCTGTCAGAATTGTCCAAATTCAAAGGCAGTTCTGACAACCGATCTTGTTTTGGTCATAACAGGAGCTAAGGAATTCGGATTTGGATGCACTTTATACCGTTTCGAAACTAAGACCAAGATCTACATTTCTTATGAAGGGATCAATACCCATTTCATACGTTATAAAGACGGACAAAGCATGGTCATAAGCAAAATTCAAAAATGTAACACAATCCAGTGTTCAAAACAGGAGTGAGTGTTTTGGTTATAACTCGGGCTACACTGATCCGTTTGACCTGAAATTTTGCAGGCACATCAAAGACTTAAGAATCTACAACTTTAATGTTTTGCACAGCTTCCGAATCAGCACACAGAATAAAGAAAAACAGAGTCCAAGTTCGGATTTGTGAACGGCCCTGTTCTAGTTTTGCCGGTTTTTGAACTTTGCAAATACATGGTCCATTGCTATGATTCTTATACAAGTTTTCTAACCAATTTTCATACCAAATAATACTACATATACCAGATTCTAAAAGACCTAGTAATGGTCCAAAATTTCCTTTCCCAAATTACCAAATATTAACCACCATCTAGGTTCCAATTTCACTAATTCTTTACTAATTTCAAAACCTTAATCCACTAAACCCTAACCTTCCAAGTTCTAACTAAACCAAACTAATTTTCCTTTTTCATTAGGGTTCCATAACAAACCTGATTTTATTAAGAATTTATCATTCAAATGACTTAATTACACCAAAAGTTTCATTATCAAGTCCAATCACTAACCAAATTAACTAAGTGAAGCTTAACCAACAATCCCTAATCTCTTCTAGCCTTAACCAAAATTTCAGCAACATTATCACTAAATTAAACCATGAAATTACTCCATAATCACCATATAATCATCATCTACATCATGAAAAATCAGAAACATAACAAAAGCACCACTTTTCATGGATTCTAGTCTTAACTACCCAAAACCAACTTTCAAATAGGATGATTTACCTTTGATTCAAGCTTTGTAGATGATCAAACCACTACAATCAACTGCCAAGGTTGTTGTTCTAGGCTCCAAGATCAAGATTAATGGACAAAAGTTGATGCACCAAAGGAATTTTTCTTCTCCCTTTTCTCTCCAATTTTCGGCCCTTTCTTTCTCTTTTTCTTTGTTATTTTTGTTGTTTTATGACTTGGTTTCTCTTGTATGTTCTAGATATAAGCTTAGTCATGACATTAGAAGATATTTTCCCTCACACCCAATCACATAAAAGCTTCCATTTTGCTCCTTTAACCCTTACTCCTCAATTTACCTTTTATTCAACTCTTGCCCTTAAACATTTGAACTCCTTGCAATATACTCCATAGAGCTTAAACCTAATCTAGTCCAAACTAATTAATCTTACTTAATCTCTCTACTAATCACTCCACTAACTTAATCATCTATCCTTAATTATTCCTTATTCCACATAAAAGCAACTAAACCACAATCTTTTTACATTAGCCAGATTAAGGGTTTTAAACCCAACTTAAGGTTGGTCAATTAACAAAACACTAGGGAATTTACTAGTGTAAGACTTTTTAACTTTTTAATGCTACTTAATCTTTATAAAAGAATTCGAATCCGATATTTACTCATACGAAAACATACATTAGCATGCATAATATTTACTACCACATAAACTTATAATTAATACGTAAACTAGGGTTTTGTGTAAAAATATCAAAGGTGTAAATCCATTAGGGTTCTAATAAAATTCCAGATTAAGTTTTTCGATTCTAAAAAGCAAAATCACATGTAAAGAATTACCATCATCCATAAAATCAAATTTTATAACAAAATTTAACACTAATATTCCTTATTCAAAATTAAGGACGAATCGGGAACTTACAACCTCCCCCTCTTAAAAGAATTTCGTTCTCAAAATTCATACGTTCTGTGTCCCTGATCGGCTTAGAAATAGTTTCCTTCGTCCTTGATTTATTTCCTTCCCTCGACTTCTGAGGGCACTGAGCAACTAGGTGTTCATTGCTACCACATCGGAAACATCGCCGATTTTTCTCTTTCTTCCAACAGGTATCTTCCGTATGGTTAGTGGCCCCCCAGACATCACATACTCTTCTGGTTCCGAACATCGATTCCCCATGTGAGACACCACTTTGGAGCCCTTTTCCTGCTTGATCTTCCCTTGTTTTACCTTGATTCGGAGTCCCCACTGGTCGTGTACCATCGGCTTCCTTACTCCTCTTACTAGGTGGATCGCTTCCCGAGCTTTGCCCGCCAGTGTAGGTATAGGTGTCAGATGGTGTACTTTTCTTGTCACGGAAAGCTTTCACCTGACTCCTTGCAGTCTCTATTCGCTGTGCCTTTTCCAGGGTCTGGCTGAATGTATCCAACTGGGCAGCCGCCAATGCCTCTTGTATTTTCACGTTTAATCCCTGGACAAACCGACGAATTCTCTTTCGGTCTGTTAGTACTAACTCTGGAGCAAAACGAGAGAGTTTGGTAAATTGTGTCTCATACTCTGCCACACTTAACGGCCCTTGACGCGGGCGGATAAAGTACTCTTCCCGCCTTTCTTGAACAATCGGTGGCAAATATTTCTCGTTAAACTCACGGGTGAAATTGACCCAAGTCCGGGGGATCTACTCTCGTTCCCACTTAGCCTTTATTACATTCCACCATGCTCGGGCGGGTCCCTCAAATTGGAAGACAGCAAAAGATACCTGTCGTTCCTCTGGATACCCGAGCACCGCGAATATATCCATCATGCGATCCTTCCATCCCTCGGCTAAGTCAGGGTTAGGTCCACCTATGAATTTTGGGGGTGCAAAATTTTGGAACCGCTCTAAGGCACGGTCCACACCTTCGTGATTGCCCGGATTATTTCCAGGGTTTCCGGCATTATTCCCATGACCCTGACCCTGTTGGTCCACCATTCGTGCCAGCAAATCTGCCATCCGTTGTATGGCTGTAGCTACTTGGCTATCATTTTGGGGGTTCACATTTTCATTTTCTACCCTTTCAGGTTCTGGTCTCCGTCCTCTATCTTTTCCTCGGCCTCGGCCTCATCCCCTATCTCCACTTCGACCGCCAGCTTCCATTTATTTTGAAAACTTTACCATATAAAACACCATATAAAACACACTAAATGATCAAAATTTTTGGACATGCATATACAGGTTTACACCAAAAATATGCACAAATTAGCCAACTCAACTCAAGTCACGAGCAATAAATGCTCAAAAATATTTTCCAAGCAATAAATGCTCTAAAATCGTAGTTCAAGCAATAAATGCTCTCAAATTGCGTCATAAGCAATAAATGCTCCGCAAATTTTCACAAGCAATAAATACTCCATAACAAATCACAAAATCATATTTCACAGGTATCAAGGGCAACTAATGGATTTTAGATCGAGTACGATAAAGTACACTCTCGCCTAAGTACCCATTTTTTATAGTAAACTCATATTAGTATTGAATTACACAGAAACCCTGATTACTCACCTAAAGAGCAAGTATAATGAGAGAAAGTACGGAAATGAATATAAGTCGTCAGTTAGTGGGCCCCGCCAGCACCGTCTAGCCCGGCACCGCCTGTAGCAGAAGGTTGAGCCATATTATCACACAAACAACTACTAAAGTGCGTAAATTAAGCAAAACGGCAAAATTGGCACATGCATGTGCGGAATTAGCAAACGGAAATGGAAACGTCCGGCAAACGGAAATGGGCATAGTTACTGTCCCAAACTCTTTTGACCATAAGTTAGGCTAAGAATGTCGGATTAAAGTGTATAAGATACCGTTTCGAAGCTAAAAGAAAAGGCTACAACTTTCATGAAGACATCTAAATTCGGATCTGAACAAAAATAGGTCGAAAGTATGAAAAACCGTGCCAAAAATTTTGCACTTTAGGGTAACGGACAGGGTCTGTTGGCCGAACCATATCTCACACCTCACAAGTCCAAATCAAGAAATTCCAAAGACGTTAGAAAGCTGTGTCATAATGCTAAAACTTTTATGTTTTGACCAAAACCTGAATCAATACGGAGAAGAGTGAAAACCGGGTCCAAAGTTCCTGTCAGAATTGTCCAAATTCAAAGGCAGTTCTGACAACCGATCTTGTTTTGGTCATAACTGGAGCTACGGAATTCGAATTTGGATGCACTTTATACCATTTCGAAGCTAAGACCAAGATCTACATTTCTTATGAAGGGATCAATACCCATTTCATAAATTATCAAGACAGACAAAGCATGGTCATAAGCAAAATTCAAAAATGTAACACAATCCAGTGTTCAAAACAGGAGTGAGTGTTTTGGTTATAACTCGGTCTACACTGATCCGTTTGACCTGAAATTTTGCAGGCACATCAAAAACTTAAGAATCTACAACTTTAATGTTTTGCGCGGCTTCCGAATCAGAACACAGAATAAAGAAAAACAGAGTCCAAGTTCGGATTTGTGAACGGCCCTGTTCTAGTTTTGCCGGTTTTTGAACTTTGCAAATACATGGTCCATTGCTATGATTCTTATACAAGTTTTCTAACCAATTTTCATACCAAATAATACTACATATACCAGATTCTAAAAGACCTAGTAATGGTCCAAAATTTCCTTTCCCAAATTACCAAATATTAACCACCATCTAGGTTCCAATTTCACTAATTCTTTACTAACTTCAAAACCTTAATCCACTAAACCCTAACCTTCCAAGTTCTAACTAAACCAAACTAATTTTCCTTTTTCATTAGGGTTCCATAACAAACCTGATTTTATTAAGAATTTATCATTCAAATGACTTAATTACACCAAAAGTTTCATTATCAAGTCCAATCACTAACCAAATTAACTAAGTGAAGCTTAACCAACAATCCCTAATCTCTTCTAGCCTTAACCAAAATTTCAGCAACATTATCACTAAATTAAACCATGAAATTACTCCATAATCACCATATAATCATCATCTACATCATGAAAAATCAGAAACATAACAAAAGCACCACTTTTCATGGATTCAAGTCTTAACTACCCAAAACCAACTTTCAAATAGGATGATTTACCTTTGATTCAAGCTTTGTAGATGATCAAACCACCACAATCAACTGCCAAGGTTGTTGTTCTAGGCTCCAAGATCAAGATTAATGGATAAAAGTTGATGCACCAAAGGAATTTTTCTTCTCCCTTTTCTCTCCAATTTTCGGCCCTTTCTTTCTCTTTTTCTTTGTTATTTTTGTTGTTTTATGACTTGGTTTCTCTTGTATGTTCTAGATATAAGCTTAGTCATGACATTAGAAGATATTTTCCCTCACACCCATTCACATAAAAACTTTCATTTTGCTCCTTTAACCCTTACTCCTCAATTTACCTTTTATTCAACTCTTGCCCTTAAACATTTGAACTCCTTGCAATATACTCCATAGAGCTTAAACCTAATCTAGTCCAAACTAATTAATCTTACTTAATCTCTCTACTAATCACTCCACTAACTTAATCATCTATCCTTAATTATTCCTTATTCCACATAAAAGCAACTAAACCACAATCTTTTTACATTAGCCAGATTAAGGGTTTTAAACCCAACTTAAGGTTGGTCAATTAACAAAACACTAGGGAATTTACTAGTGTAAGACTTTTTAACTTTCTAATGCTACTTAATCTTTATAAAAGAATTCGAATCCGATATTTACTCATACGAAAACATACATTAGCATGCATAATATTTACTACCACATAAACTTATAATTAATACGTAAACTAGGGTTTTGTGTAAAAATATCAAAGGTGTAAATCCATTAGGATTTTAATAAAATTCCAAATTAAGTTTTTCGATTCTGAAAAGCAAAATCACATGCAAAGAATTACCATCATCCATAAAATGAAATTTTATAACAAAATTTAACACTAATATTCCTTATTCAAAATTAAGGACGAATCGGGATCTTACAACCTCCCCCTCTTAGAAGAATTTCGTTCTCAAAATTCATACCTTCGGTGTCCCTGATCGGCCTAGAAATAGTTTCCTTCGTCCCTGATTTATTTCCTTCCCTCGACTTCTGAGGGCACTGAGCAACTAGGTGTTCATTGCTACCACATCGGAAACATCGCCGATTTTTCTCTTTCTTCCAACAGGTATCTTCCGTATGGTTAGTGGCTCCCCAGACATCACATACTCTTCTGCTTCCGAACATCGATTCCCCATGTGAGACACCACTTTGGAGCCCTTTTCCTGCTTGATCTTCCCTTGTTTTACCTGGATTCGGAGTCCCCACTGGTCGTGTACCATCGGCTTCCTTACTCCTCTTACTAGGTGGCTCGCTTCCCGAGCTTTGCCCGCCAGTGTAGGTATAGGTGTCAGATGGTGTTCTTTTCTTGTCACGAAAAACTTTCACCTGACTCCTTGCTGTCTCTATTCGTTGTGCCTTTTCTAGGGTCTGGCTGAATGTATCCAACTGGGCAGCCGCTAATGCCTCTTGTATTTTCACGTTTAATCCCTGGACAAACCGACGAATTCTCTTTCGATCTGTTAGTACTAACTCTGGAGCAAAACGAGAGAGTTTGGTAAATTGTGTCTCGTATTCTGCCACACTTAACGGCCCTGGACGAAGGCGGGTAAAGTCCTCTTCCCGCCTTTCTTGAACAATCGGTGGCAAATACTTCTCGTTAAATTCATGGGTGAAATTGACCCAAGTCCAGGAGGTCTGCTCTCGTTCCCACTTAGCCTTTATTACATTCCACCATGCTCGGGTTGGTCCCTCAAATTGGAAGACAGCAAAAGATACCTGCCGTTCCTCTGGATACCCGAGCGCCGCGAATATATCCATCATGCGATCCTTCCATCCCTCGGCTAAGTCAGGGTTAGGTCCACCTATGAATTTTTGGGGTGCAAAATTTTGGAACCGCTCTAAGGCACGATCCACACTTTCGTGATTGCCCGGATTATTTCCAGGGTTTCCGGCATTATTCCCATGACCCTGACCCTGTTGGTCCACCATTCGTGCCAGCAAATCTGCCATCCGTTGTATGGCTGTAGCTACTTGGTTATCAATTTGGTGGTTCGCATTTTCATTTTCTACCCTTTCGGGTTCTGGTCTCCGTCCCCTACCTTTTCCTCGGCCTCGGCCTCGTCCCCTACCTCCACTTCGACCACCAACTTTCATTTATTTTGAAAAGTTTACCATATAAAACACCATATAAAATACACTAAATGATCAAAATTTTTGGACATGCATATACAGGTTTACTCCAAAAATATGCACAAATTAGCCAAAATGCAGTTAGTACCAAAACAATGAACACATCAATTTCAAAACAAATCAATGGGACAACAAAGTAATTCAAGTCAACGGCTCTAACGCAACTCCCCTGCGGAGCCCACCTAATCCACCAGCACCGCCCCGACGGCCCTAGAGTGCAAACCTAAAGAATAGTTCCAAATAGCTAACTTCAACATTAAGTAAGAACCAAGTCGATTCACACTGGGACTGGCCATCTCCAAGTGCAATCAACTCAATCCCCACTTTGCCTTATGGAAAAGTTACAAATGTCCAATATCAAAATCCTAGCATTCAAAATTTACCTTAATAGCCAAGTACCCCACAGTCCGGCATCCTAAATGTTGAAACCTCGGATGCACTACAAGGATCTGAAACCAAAGCTCTAATACCAACTGTGACGCCCCCACTTCTCCCAAGGGCGAACTCGAGGGTATCGGCAGGACGCCTGCTTAGCTCGCGCCAGGACTCGAAAATGCAAAACAATAAAAGCTAAATAAACCAAAAGAGTACTATTTACAATATATACAACCCCAAAAGTGTTCTATTTACATCCTCAAAAGGAGTTATCCAACTACTACATCACCTTATGATAATGACCAAAATCAGAAAATAGACCCGAAGAAGGGTCCTTCCACAGATCACTAAAATAAGGATAACCATCTTAACTATTCAACTATTACAAGTAAATCTAACTATACTAGTGAATGTACCAAGGAGTTCCCCGCGTCGGTCCCTGCTAAGGAAAACAAAGGGAAAGGGGTAAGCTATATGCTTAGTGATTAACCAGGGGTAAAAATGTAATTTTTATGTCAACATTTGCACAGTGAGAGCAAAGCAAAAGCAGAAAAATAACACCACATGGTAAGGATACGGGTAGTTCCCAAGCCAACTCATTTGTCGAGCTTGATCACTGGTTGACCCTTGGGAACCTGAGCCACACAGCTCGCTTCTCTTAAAGGATCCCACATAGAGAGACCATGAGGCTCAACTCAAGTCACGAGCAATAAATGCTCAAAAATATTTTCCAAACAATAAATGCTCTAAAATCGTAGTTCAAGCAATAAATGCTCTAGTTCAAGCAATAAATGCTCTCAAATTGCGTCACAAGCAATAAATGCTCCGCAAATGTTTCACAAGCAATAAATGCTCCATAACAAATCACAAAATCATATTTCACAGGTATCAAGAGCAACTAATGGGTTTTAGATCGAGTGCGATAAAGTACACTCTCGTCTAAGTGCCCATTTTTCATAGTAAACTCATATTAGTATTGAGTTACACAGAAACCCTGATTACTCACCCAAAGAGCAAGTATAATGAGAGAAAGTACGGAAATGAATTTAAGTCGTCAGTTAGTGGGCCCCACCGGCACCGTCTAGCCCGGCACCGCCTGTAGCAGAAGGTTGAGCCATATTATCACACAAACAACTACTAAAATGCGTAAATTAAGCAAAACGGCAAAATTGGCACATGCATGTGCGGAATTGGCAAACGGAAATGGAAACGGCCGGCAAACGGAAATGGGCATAGTTACTGTCCCAAACTCTTTTGACCATAAGTTAGGCTAAGAATGTCAGATTAAAGTGTATAAGATACCGTTTCAAAGCTAAAAGAAAAGGGTACAACTTTCATGAAGACAACTAAATTCAGATCTGAACAAAAATAGGTCGAAAGTATGAAAAACCGTGCCAGAAATTTGCACTTTAGGGTAACGGACAGGGTCTGTTGGCCGGACCATATCTCACAGCTCCCAAGTCCAAATCAAGAAATTCCAAAGACGTTAGAAAGCTGTGTCATAATGCTAAAATTTTTATGTTTTGACCAAAACCTGAATCAATACGGAGCAGGGTGAAAACTGGGTCCAAAGTTCCTGTCAGAATTGTCCAAATTCAAAGGCAGTTCTGACAACCGATCTTGTTTTGGTCATAATTGGAGCTACGGAATTCGGATTTGGATGAACTTTATACCGTTTAAGCTAAGACCAAGATCTACATTTCTTATGAAGAGATCAACACCCAGTTCGTACGTTATCAAGACAGACAAAGCATGGTCAGAAGCAAAATTAAAAAACGTAACACAATCCAGTGTTCAAAACAGGAGTGAGTGTTTTGGTTATAACTTGGGCTACACTGATCTGTTTGACCTGAACTTTTGCAGGCACATCAAGGACTTAAGAAGCTATAACTTTCATGTTTTGAGCAGCTTCGGAATCAGCACACAGAATAAAGAAAAACTGAGTCCAAGTTCGGATTTGTGAACGGCCCTATTCTAGTTTTGCCGATTTTTGAACTTTGCAAATACATGGTGCAGTGCTATGATTCTTATACAAGTTTTCTAACCAATTTTCATACCAAATAACATTACATATACCAGATTCTAAAAGACCTAGTAATAGTCCAAAATTTCTTTTCCCAAATTACCAAATATTAACCACCATCTAGGTTCCAATTCCATTAATTCTTTACTAACTTCAAAACCTTAATCCACTAAACCCTAACCTTCCAAGTTCTAACTAAACCAAACTAATTTTCCTTTTTCATTAGGGTTCCATAACAAACCTGATTTTATTAAGAATTTATCATTCAAATGACTTAATTACACCAAAAGTTTCATTATCAAGTCCAATCACTAACCAAATTAACTAAGTGAAGCTTAACCAACAATCCCTAATTTCTTCTAGCCTTAACCAAAATTTCAGCAACATTATCACTAAATTAAACCATTAAATTACTCCATAATCACCATATAATCATCATCTACATCATGAAAAATCAAAATCATAACAAAAGCACCACTTTTCATGGATTCAAGTCGTAACTACCCAAAACCAACTTTCGGCCCTTTCTTTCTCTTTTTCTTCTCCCTTTTCTCTCCAATTTTCGGCCCTTTCTTTCTCTTTTTCTTTGTTATTTTTGTTGTTTTATGACTTGGTTTCTCTTGTATGTTCTAGATATAAGCTTAGTCATGACATTAGAAGATATTTTCCCTCACACCCAATCACATAAAAGCTTCCATTTTGCTCCTTTAACCCTTACTCCTCAATTTACCTTTTATTTAACTCTTGCCCTTAAACATTTGAACTCCTTGCAATTTACTCCATAGAGCTTAAACCTAATCTAGTCCAAACTAATTAATCTTACTTAATCTCTCTACTAATCACCCCACTAACTTAATCATCTATCCTTAATTATTCCTTATTCCACATAAAAGCAACTAAACCACAATCTTTTTACATTAGCTAGATTAAGGGTTTTAAACCCAACTTAAGGTTGTTCAATTAACAAAACATTAGGAAATTTACTAGTGTAAGACTTTTTAACTTTCTAATGCTACTTAATCTTTATAAAAGAATTCGAATCCGATATTTACTCATACGAAAACATACATTAGCATGCATAATATTTACTACCACATAAACTTATGATTAATACGTAAACTAGGATTTTGTGTAAAAATATCAAAGGTGTAAATCCATTAGGGTTTTAATAAAATTCCAAATTAAGGTTTTTCGATTCTAAAAAGCAAAATCACATGTAAAGAATTACCATCATCCATAAAATCAAATTTTATAACAAAATTTAACACTAATATTCCTTATTCAAAATTAAGGACGAATCGGGATCTCACACTCTACTTCCGAGCAAACGGTGAAAACGGAGCCTCTACCTTGAGTGAAAGTGAAACACAAGACTCTACTTCTAAGCAAAAGTGAAACACGAGACTTTGCTGAGATTCTGCCAGTGTCAAATCAATTGGTAGGCATTTCCTCGGGCAAACCCTTGATGAACTATTGAGGTAAATTTCTTTCCCACAAATTTATTTCAATTTCTTATGGCTAACTTTTGAATGATTGTAAAATAAAGTGACTACTGTTGAGCAACCACTAAGTACAAACATATAGTTTTTGACATCTTTGAGGTAATTTTTCTCCTTTTAATTCTACTTATTTATCTTTAGAATTATTTGTTATAGATACTTATATCCTGATGCAATGAGTTTTGGAGATATTATTATAGAAAATCAATTGGAGGATCCACTTGTCTTTTGAAATACTTAAATAAAAAGATTTGACCACCTAAAGATGGTCATTATTTCAAAAGGCCGGTATGATAAATTTACCTATGGTTGCAAGAACATAATTCTGCAATGTTCAGAATTACTTCTTAGTTGAAATTATGTAGGAAAATATTACTCATGAGAGATGTTGAAAATGATATTCTCCACAATTGATTTCTCGAATATGCTCTTGTAGTAGCAATATTGATAAAAGTATATTTTACGTGTTTTTAGTGTGTTTTATTGGTTAGTTTTGGTGTGTTTTATTTAGTTTTATAGCTAATTAACTAGGATTTTAGTGAAAATGCATATTTTGTGGTTTAAGTGGTAAAAAGTGCATTTCTATGGATTTTAATGGTGAAAACTTCATGTTTTTGTAGATTTAATAATTCAATCATCAAATGCCATGAATTGAGAAGAGAATTGGATGATTTATGAATGATTTGAAGTGGTTTAAAGAAGGCCTGAAGTACAAAACATTCAAAGGAAGAAATGCAAATGAAGACAGTTTTGACTAGGCCTGTTAAACGAGCCGAGTCGAGCTCGAGCATAGGATAATCGAGCTCGACTCGAACCCCTAATCGAGCTAGCTCGAGCTCGCTCGATTAGTCATTCGAGCTCTACAAGGCGCTCGAACTCGGCTCGATGTGTTGATAGAAAACTCGAGCTCGGGCTCGAGCTCGAATTTTGAAATCGAGCCGCCGAGCTCGAAGCTCGAACTCGAGCTCGCGAAAAACTCGAATCGAGCTTTTCGAGCTCGAAGCTCGAGCTCGAGCTCGCGAAAAACTCGAGCTCGAGTTTTTCGAGCTCGTTTACGGGAGAGCCCATATCACAAGAAGATACACTTTCTCTGATTTATTATTTGAAGCCAAAATGACAATACAAGCCATGCCAAATGACAATACTCGTATTTCCCTGATTCAATTCAACAAGCCATGCCTCAATCACAATACAAGGCAGAGTCTAAAGTTAAAATTACAGCAAAAACCATCAAATGGAGAAACAAAATGTCCACAGGGGGATTACAATGTCCAAACCACATCAAATTACAAGAAGTTTAAACTGCAGCAAGAAGTTAAAACTACACCAAATGACAATACAAGAAGTTAAAACTTCAGCAAACCATGTCAGATTACCACGTCCACACCAAAATGTCCACATTACAACATGAAAAATTATATAAACTGCCACATTACGATATCAACAGCCTCCAGTAATCCAAACCAGATCAGATTACCACATGTCCACACCAAAATATCCAAATCAGATCAGATTACAACATGTCCAACCCAAAATGTCCAAACCAGATCAGATTATAACATGAAAAATTACATAAACAGCCACCAAGCAACATCAACTGTCCAAACCAGATCAGATTACAACATAAAAAATTACATAAACTGTCCCCAAGCAACATCAACGGACAACAGCCACCAAATTAGTCATTGAATGATTCAGGAAGTTCAACTTCTTCAAATGTGATTGATTCGGCCACATCAAGTGATTCCTACAGAATAAAAGGATGAAAGTTAAAAAATTCATCAAAATCAGAAATAAGGCAACTGTAACAACAACAAAAACATCCAATCAATTACTTACACGAGACTTGTTCTTTAGGCCATGAAGACTGCGGATCCAATCATTGCCGCAAAGCAACATTTGCACCGTCTCAACCGACATAGAAGCTCGTCGATCATCAATTACTCTCCCTCCAGCGCTGAAGGTAGATTCTGACGCCACAGTGGTAACAGGAACGGAGAGTATATCGGCAGCCATCCTCGACAAGATGGGAAATCTCAATCTTTCTCCTTTCCACCAACCCAAAACATCCAGATTTGCCCTTGCATCACAAGCATACCTACTTTCCTCTAAATAAACATCTAAATCTGATTTTTCTGGTGGAGCCCTATCAATTTCACTCACATGCATGTGAAATTTTTCTTTGCCAGTTAAAACGGCGGGTGCAGTCATTTTCTGTTTCTTACTAGAAGAAGTAGAACCTTCATTTTGTCTCCTTTTTACAACCTGCCTTTGTTGTTCAGAATGGGAAACAACATGACAATCAACATATTCATTGTAAAGCTCATAAAGAATGTCTCTAATCTCAGCCATGAATCTAGGAGCTGCATCCTCACCATAAATCACCGGAAAAGCATGATTAATAAGGAACATTTTGTATCTCGGATCCAAAATTGCACCCAAAGATAGCAGCACATTACTTTCCCCCCAATACTTATCAAATTTAGCAGACATACTTCCAGCCATTGCCCGAATATGCTCAAAAGGATCAAGAGCTTTTTCATTTAAAAGCTCTTTAATCCTATAGAGCTCCACAAGAAAAATGTTAGCTGTTGGATACTCAGACCCGGAAATCATATCAGTGATTTCATGAAATATTCCTAGAAATTTGCACACTTCTTCCACTTTCATCCACTCAAAATCAGTAGGAACATAGTGAAATCCAGGGTCTATGTCTGCATATCTTGGAAAGACATCCTTGAACTCTAAACCTGAAGCTAACATCAAATAAGTGCTATTCCACCTTGTTGGACAGTCCAAAATTAGTTTTCTAGAGGGCAACTGAAGCTGTTTTTTAATTTTGGCAAATTCAAGAAGCCTAGATTCTGAATTGTTCAAGTATTTTATCCCTTCTCTAACAACATCAATCACACCACCAAGTTGACCAAGACCATCTTGCACTAAGAGATTAAGTATATGTGCACAACATCTAACATGAAAAATTTTTCCTCCAATACTTAATCTCTTTCTTAGAGAAAAATCCTCTCTAAGTCTCCTAATGCACACATCATTGTATGAAGCATTATCAACAGTTATGCTAGCAACCTTATTCTCAATCCCCCAATCAATGAAGCACTTACTTAGAGCATCAGCTATAATAACTCCAGTATGAGGAGGAGGAACATTGCAAAAATTCAATACACGTTTTTTAAGCACCCAATCAGAATCAATAAAATGACCAGTCACAACCATATATTGAATTTTTTGACCAGATTTCCACAAATCAGTTGTAATACTAATCCTACCAGCACCTTTCAACAATGATTTCAGCTTCCTTTTTTCAATTGTATAAGTACTCATACAATCTTCCTTAACAGTCTGCCGATTAATCTTTTTATAAAACGGAGAAACTGCTTTCATGAATTTGTTGAAAACTACATGCTCCATCATAGAAAAGGGGTACTCATGTGCAAGAATCATGTGTGACGCAAGCTCTCTTACCTTGGCATGATCATACGAGAAATTTGTGATGGAAGTGATACCATCACTTCCACCTTCGGTGAATGAAAGCACTTGTTGCTTTTGTTTGCTTTGCTCCCCAATGGCCATCTTTCTTTGGAGGCAAGAAGTCAGGTGTCTCTTGTGCTGAGATGTGGCTCCGGTTGTACTCTTGGTGAAAAGCTCCTTGCAATGGTTGCACTTCACTTTGACCGTCCCATTATCTAGCACTACTTCAGTCATATCATCCCATATGCTGGATTTCTTCTTCCTTTGCTTTTTCTCAAAAGGACCAGCTCCTCCATCTCCATCTACTTGATGTCCTCCTTCATTGCCATCATCTTCTATTATTTCTATTTCTTCTTCACTCATCTCATCAGCTCTTTCTTCGTTGTAATTCAATTGTTCCACGTCTTCATTATTTTGCTCCATCGTAGGACTTGATGATGAACCTTGAAATGAGTTGAATGGAGAGCTGTACATTCCTTAATCAAAAACATTTAATAACCAATACAGAATCTGATTAGTTAAAACAGAAATTTAAAATAACATTTCTAAGAAATAAGGTACAAAAGTAATAAAATAGATTTCAAAAAATAATGCCCACTTCAAGCTAAAAAAAATAATGCTAAGAAAGTCTGCACTTCAAGCTAATTTTATCACAACTGCAGACTTAACCATTAAATCAACTAAATCATCACCATTAGTTACGAACTTGCAAATTAGGGGAATCAACCACTGAAACAAATATGATGCAACAGTTAATTTTCTATAGCATTGTACCAAAAAGAATTCGAAAAGGTTTAAGGAAAGCTCCAGTGAAGAGAATGGGATATAAAACAGATTTACATACAAAAAATAAAATAAAATAAAAAACTTCAAAAATTGTGAAAAAAATCATAATGCTAGAGACTAATAAAGATCAAATATTATATATTGCAACCATCCAACAAATAGACCCTACTTATGGGACAGTCATACAATCACAGGGGCTTAAGCTGCACAGGCAAACCATATAAAACTAATGATAAGTTGACCAAGAAAACAGGAACTCTCATGAAAAATCCAACGAAATCAACCTCAAAGTTGTGTACGCACTTCAACCAAATTAATGATTTTCAATACTCGTAAACAAGGCATTTGTATTCCTCTCAATTTGTCAATCATTTACAAATGGTTCTATGAACATAAAAACCTGTGCCAGGGCCTGCCAACATGGAACCATCTCCCAAAACAGCAACGCATACTATTGCTGATCTTAGATTGGACCTCTTGATGCCACACCATATCTGTTAGGACCATAAGCAAAGATTGTCCAACAGCTTCTTCCCAAGGATGACAGAAATTTCAACAAAGAGAAAAGGATGATATACATCCAGATGGATACAAAAGATCATCCAAGCAGGCCCCAAAAGGATACAATTCATCTTATAGGAATTACAACTTAGTCATCTAAACCAACACAAACTACAGCTATATAATATTCATGCAGTTTTTCTGGCATAAAAAACTGTCTGTGAGGTAGCAATTAAGGGCCAAGGCAGCCTGAAGAGATCCAAAAAAGGGACCCAAAGAATATCTACTTTCAAATTGCTATGATGCAAAAACTTGAGTTGGCAAATATCTAGCAGTCTCTAATAATATTACAAAAAACTTTTACCCGTACCTTATCTCATGCTAGAGATAATTCTATAATCTCCATAAAGCATGCAATATTGCGCACTTTAGTCTATGGAGTGTGCCCAAATTGGAGTCCAGAAGTACATATGGTTTATCAAGAAAGTTTGGGAAGCTACTTATGTAGTTCTATCATCCTACTGACATCTTTGAGACAGGTGAAGAATATTTCTTTAGAGAATAGGAGTTCGTGATGCAGCTATCTCTTGGGAATGATGCCTAGATTTCTTCCAATTTCACTAGACATTTCATTATATTAGAGTATAGAGCAATTAAAACCATCCAACCTAAACTGACCATTTAACTTTCTATACATTTCTTTTCACCTCATTAGTTGTAAGGAACTACTATCCAGAATGAGAAGGGTCACCACAGCACTATAAGAGATTACAAATCTGGAAAAACTCCATTGATAACATAAAATACAGACAATTGAGGAACCTCTACTCCCTCTTTCATGGATAAGCTAGAAAGAAGTTACATTAAGGAGCCTTGACTCAACATATACACCTCCCCTTATTAGTCCTACAACAAATATGTGACTCCTTGGGAATTAGCTCTTACTTTCCAGTCTTAACTTCCCCCGCAAGTCCCATCCATCTGCCCATTTCTGAGGAATAAATTATACAAGTGTACAAGTTACACGAAGAGTACTTTAAAGTATCAAGATGTCACTAATTTCAACCACGGCAAATAATTATCAAAACATCAAGGCTACGATAAAAAACCATCAAGGCTACTTACCAGAATGCAGTGAATCGGGGTATGGTAGAGGGCCCTGGTGGCTGGCTCTACCGAGATGGCTCCGTATGGCGCTGCTCCGTATGGTGGCTGCGGCTGTGGAACGGGAAAGAGATGACAGAAATGGAGGCTACGGGGTGCGGCGGCGTGACACTGGAGGCTACGGGGTGCGGCGTGCGAATGGAGGCTACGGGGTGCGGCGGCGTGAGAATGGCAGCTGCGGCTGTGGAATCGGAAAATAGATGACAGAAAGGGGAAATCAAAAAATTAGGGATGGCTGGTGGTGAGAATGGAGGCTGAGGGATGCGGCGTCACCGGCGTGAGAATGGAGGTTGAGGGATGCGGCGTGCGGTGGTGTGAGAATGGAGGCTGCGGGGTGAGTCGGGTGACGGCTGTAGGAGGAGAAAACGAAAGACCAATTGAGGAAAGAATGAATTAGGGCTACAGACAGACGGACCCTTCGAATAGATTACCATTTACCACATACACCTGGAAATGACGAAAATGCCCTTATTTTTCGAGCCTACCGAGCTTAAACGAGTACCCATTAGAGCTCGAGCTCGGCTCGTTTCTCTCTGTTAACGAGCCGAGCCGAGCTCTTATCGAGCCGGGTCGAGCTCGGCTCGCGAGCTGCCCGGTTCGATTAACAGCTCTAGTTTTGACTCCTTGTGGTATTTCAGCTATATCTTGAGCTACAAGCATCAGATTGAGATGATTCTTTTGAAGTTAAGAGATATATCTACATTTGGTATGAAGACATCAAAATTCAGTTCAGTCGTTTTCCTTATCAAAAAGTCAATTACAGAAGTGCATGTGCATGGTCAAAAGCTGAAACTGAGCTCTGACCAGTTGACGGTATTTTGGTTATTTATCTGTTGACAGAGCTCCAAATTGGATGATTCTTGAAGCATTGGAAAGCTAACTCAAAGAACCATTTTTATGTTTTGTATAAGAGCTAATTCGGTCTCTATCATTGAGAAAATAGCAGTTGAAGTGATGCCTAATTCACAAAAGTGTAGTCTTATTTCTACAACTTGCTCAGCCATTTGCTCCGTTTTCACACTACTTTTTAACTCTACTTTAGACAAGAATTTTGGCTGCACATGGTCAAGGGACTTTTTGGAAGAGAAAATGAGCTTTATGTCTTGTCCAAAAATCTCTTTTTGGCTCTCTTAACACAAGGGATGTAAGAATCATTAGAAAAGAAGAATAGGATTTTTTTTAGAGGAGTTATTATCAGATTTTAGCATTAGAGTTTAGTGGTGAGTCTTGTTTTGTTCTCTCTAGCTAGAACTTTTGTGAGAACAAGTGGAAACTTTATTGTACAACTCATGTTATTGAAGAAATAGAAGATCATTGGGAGTTTCTTCACTAATCTTGGCTATGTTTTCTTTATCTATCTTTTACTTGTAATTCAATATGTGTTTATGCAATGAAGCAATGTTCTTTCTTATCATATATTATATGAGTAACTAAATTTCTAGATCTAGGAAGTAGATGAATGTTATGGCTACTTGATATGAAATGAATATGATTTACACTTATTACACCTTGTATTAACTTGTTTATTTATGCATGCTCATCACTTGTTGTTGCTTGATCACCAATAGTAAGCTTATAGTTGTTATTATTCAATGAAAGTTGGTAATAATGATGGAACAACATAAATAGAGCTTGAGTAGTATTCTCATGAGAATAGAGATATACTTAAGTGAATTAAACTTGCATTTCATGAAGAAACAAGAGTAGATCTAGTTATTCACCATAAAAATAGGAAAAACTAGTCTGGTTTAGGCCATTTCATCATAAGAATAAGATTTGGTAATATTGGAAATGAATCCCTAGTTAAACAAGAGTTGTAACAAGAGATAAATCTATTATTTGTATCTTTGATGCCATAAATGGAATCTATATCCCTAGACTCAAGTATATAGTAAATTGTTTCCATTGTTAGCTTGCAAATATCTAGTTAATACTAGTTAGGTAGTAGTAGTTACAACTTCTCTTGCTTAAATTGATCATTAGTCTAAATAATAGAGTAAGTAAGGACCTAATACTTACAAAGTTGATCTCTGTGGGATTGACCCGATATATACCCTAAACTGCTAGTTTGACCTGTATGCTTGCAGTAAAACGGGTGTAATTCGGAATTAAACTTGTACTCATATTCACAACCCTTCAAATATCAAGAGAAAAATTTTGAGAAGTATTCTGTATTTGTTGCATGCTAATTCTAGTCCATTCCCAGAAGTGAATGCGACTAAAGTTTAACTTACTAGCTATGGTTGCAGTCATGACTATGATTTTGATAAATATGTATTTATCATGGCAAGGGTAAAAAATTTCCACCTGAAGTGGGATAATAATGATAAGGACAAGAAAATAAGTATCTTGAAAACAAATGTCCCGAGTACATTTGATGAATTAAAATTATAATAGCATCTTGAGATGGTCAATTTCTTTAAACGACCTGAAGGTGTATGATGATCGATTTGATTGAATTTTCTTTCTGAAAAAAAAATGAATGTCAAACATTTGGGATCAAAGGATTATAGTGATGATATTTGTCTCATAAGAATTATGGTGACAATGATATGTGTTTTATTAATAAGTGTTACTATGCACACTATATTCCAATTTGGAAATAAGAGAGGCAAACACAATCACTGGTAGTGTTAAATTGATTAAAAGCTCCAGAAGAGCAACAACTATAGTTCTCCCAATAGGAGAAAAAAAGTCATAAATAAAGCACTACATTCTCATAACTCTTGAAGAGTTTATTGAATTTTAAAAATATCTGCCGAAATGGATATCAAATCGAAATACTGAATGAGATAATAATAAAGATTAAGTGAGATAAAGGCTTATTATATCATAATAACCATTTGAGTGAGAAATGGTTATTGATATAGTTGTTTTCATTCTCATTTGGTTCAAAATCATCATCCACAGTAAACCAGAAGTTTACTGATCCCAATGAATTTATGATTTTACAAAAGTGAGAATATTTAAAAGTCGACAAGTATTTATATATACCCCTTTAATATTATATATGACTCCAATAAAAATTTAAAAATCTATATCGGGTATGAATCACTTTTTACGATTAAAAATTATAAAATATTGATGGGTGATCTATTGAATGATTTATTTATATTCTGATGAACAATAATTTCAATATTAGGAGGAGGAAAAGATCAACCGAAAGGAAATCATTTGAAAGATATTGTTGGATTTCCTCGATTCTCAAAATAATGTGAACTGGAAGTTCAAAAGATTATTCGTTTGCAGAAATTGCAAATTAATTGTCAGATATATTTATCGACTCTAGAAAAGTCATTAAATCAAATATTCCTTCAGGAAATATTATGGTTAAAATTGATGTCCCTGAACGACATGTACAAGAGCTACAAATGAATTAAGACCAGCCTACCTAAATAAGATATAAATTGATTTCAAATATCTCTCGAGATTAAATAAATGTCATGACAAAATTCAACTTCCTGAAAAGAATGAAATTATAGAAAATTTAATTGGAACCTAGTGAAATGTAGCACTTGATATTATAAAAATTGACAAGGATCATGAATCTCGATTGGTTGATGAATGTCGGCAAAGAAATGATTAACCAAAAAGAGAAAGATGCAGTTCCATCAGTATCAAATTCACTGGCACAATAAAGGGTTTTTTGACCTATAGTCCAAAATACCTAAAGGGTGTTAAGCCAGTCAAATATAAATATTCATTGATGATCTTAATTGAAACTCCTGAAGAGCTCCAAAACATTGTCGAAAGAAAGAATTTGAGATCAAATATTTTGGAAAAACAAAATTCTACCTTGGTTTACAAATTAAGTATTTGGAAGGTGAAATTTTTGTCCATCAAACTGCTTATATCCATAAGGTATTAAAGTGATTTTATATGGATAAGGCATATACATTAAGTACCCTAATAGTCATCAGATCACTAAATCCTAATAACGATCCTTTTAGATAGCGAGAAGAAGATGAAGAGATACTTGATCCTAAAGTACCATATTTCAGTGCAATTGATGCACTAATATATTTTGCTAATTGGACAAGACCTGATATATTATTTGCAGTGAATTTATTAGCAAGATTTAGTTCCTCGCCTAAAAGACAATATTGGAATGGTATTAAACATATTTTTCTCTATCTCCGGAACAATTGATCTTGGTTTATTTTATTCAAATAAAGCTAAACCTGAATTGCTTGGTTATGTTGATGTTGGGTATTTATTTGATCCACATAAAGCAAGACTCAGATTGGTTATCTATTTACACGTAGTGGTACAGCTGTTTTTTGGCGATCTACAAAACAATCATTAACTGCCACCTCATCGAATCATGCTGAAATAATAGCAATTCATGAGGCCAATTGAGAATGTGTTTGGCTAAAATCAATTACCTACTACATCCGAAAGAGTTGTGGGTTATCCTCCGAGAAAGAAAATCCTCCAACTGTATTATATGAAGATAATGTAAGTTGTATATTTCAATTAAAAGGAGGATATATTAAAGGAGATAGAACGAAACATACTTCATCAAAATTCTTCTTTACTCATGATTTGCAAAGGAATAGTGAAATTGATTTGATCAAATAATAATTTGACAGATTTATTTACCAAGACATTGCTTACTACAACATTTGAGAAATTGATGAAGAATATTGGAATCTCGAATGATGTTTTGTATCAGGGAGAGAAATTAATAAGCAAAAATAGTATACTTTTTTTCCTTTACTAGGGTTTTTGTCCCACTGGATTTTTCTCTAGTAAGGTTTTAACGAGGCATCATGGATATCCAAGGGGGAGTGTTATGAAATAACTAAAGATGTGAATGTCCATTTGTATTCTCAAAAAGATTGATTCATGAATCCTCCACAAGATTCATTAGTACGTTGGATGAATTCTTTCGTTGTTCGTTATAGAGCTATTCAATTGATGTACTTGAAGTACTAAATTCATGAATGAGTATTTAATAGGACTCGTGTACCTTTAATCTTGTATTACTTATATATAGAGGTATCCTAACCTCTCTTTGTAACAGGAACAAGAACAACTTTTGATCAGTTGAAATAATAAGACAACAATTCTCTATTTTCTCTCTGTTTCTTATTCTAATATTCCAATCTCTTTACTTTTTTCTCTAATATTCCAATCTCTATTATAGAGTTTATTTTATCAGTTTCACAACAAGAAAATTACTAGATGTAACAGGTCAGGTTTGGACATAAAACTCGTGTCATATAAATGTCTTCATGTGGTGTTTTCATCACTAAGCCTAGGCATCTGTCGTGCTTATTGTGACGGCAAACTATCTAAGGAGCCCTTGAACAATTTCAATTGTCTTAAAATAGTCTCTCTCTTATGTCAAGTCTCAATTTTGTCCCTCAATAATAAAAGTGTTAAATTTTGATTCTTCAATGCATCTTTGCCATTAAAGCTAATGGATTCAAGGGTAAAATTGGACAAATCTAATGTTAGAAATAGAATGAAGTATTAAAATTTGGTCCTTTTATTGTGAAGAGACCAATTTGGGATTTGAAATAGATGAGAGGCTAACTCGAGGCAATTAGGATAAGTTAGGAGTTCCATAAGTAGTTTACCCTTATTCATAAATTAATTTTTTTAAAGATCCCTTTAAATACTTATTCAAATCTTTTGTTAAATTTATTACCTTTATTCTATTGTAAAAGTTGATGAATTACCAAAATGACAAAATAATAAATTCAATCATGTTACAAAAATTACGAACCATAGAATTTTATACTTGAAAGTTTGTATGTAATATACGTCATTAAAAAAGAACATATTTGACATATATAAATTATTTTACAAACTATCTTACCCATAGTGAGGATATATAACATCGTATCATATATCTAAACTTACTTAAAAAACTCATATATGTGAAAAATAAATAAATAAGTAAAATTTACACTTTAAATTTATTTTTCCTAACATTAAAAGTCATTAATTATCTCATAGTTTAACAAAAATTAATTAAAATTTTTCTACAAAATATTGTATTAATGTTTTGAAATTAGAGGTCCTGAGTTCAATCCTCTCCTTCTCTCTTCTCACTTCTTAATTCCCACTTATTCCATGCTAATAAAAAAAATATCTTAATGTTTGTAGCATATATCTTACACTGAAAATAAAGAAGTACTATATTTAATTTAAAAAATGAATTATATTTCAACAATCAACCGTTTCAACCACCTTATTCACCTTTGGACCACTAACCCATTGACTCTGTAGGTTTCTATCCGGACCGGGTTCAATAAGTATGCATTTACCCGTGATAAGAAATCCAAAAAGAAAATAAAAACCATAAAAAAAAAAAAAAAAAAGCGCTTTCTAATTCGGCCCGCTAAAGGCTCAAACTTCTTGGCCTAAATTGAGCCACAAGTTCGCGCACGTGTACCTTAAACGTCCCTCCACGTGTCCCTCTTGTTCAGAGAACTGAAAAAGGCCCACAGCCTTCTCCATATTTGTTCTCAAAATTCAGAAAAATCCAAAACGAAAAAAAAAGGAAAAAAAAAAACCCCCACACGCTCGTTCAAGAAGCCCCGTCTCTACTCTACTACACCTCGAAGCAGGAAAAAAGAAATCGATCAAATTTCTGATCATCCAATATGCTCCGCTTAATTAAGTCTCCATTTTCTCTCTCCAGATTCTCGTAAGTTATTTTTTGGCCTGAAATCCTCTCGCGTTTTGTTTAATTATTTTAAGTACTTTGTCTGTGAAGTTAATGACTCTAAATTCCAAGGTGAAGCTGAATTCTTTTTTATTTGTTTAGGTGATTGTATTCTTTTTTAGTGATTTAATTACCTGTAATTTTTTAGACAATGTTGACATACCTTGACGCTGCATTGCAATTATTTTTGCTTGGACTTAATTAGAATTAGGTGACCTGTTACATTCTTCCTTTCCTTTTTTTTGTTTTTTTTTTTTGGATTTGGAGGAGATGGGATATCTGTTATGCAGTACTTTTGCTAAAATTTTTTGAAAGTATGTTTTGTTTTCTTGGGTCTTAAGAAATGACATTTAATTATGGAGAAAGAGAATTTGATATTTGGTTGGAAAAAGAGTTCCAATTTTTGGCTTAGGGTAGAGTAGCAATAGTAATGTTCACCAAGCTATATAACTCTCATTAGCAGAATGGATTCACCAATTGTTTGGCAGCATTTCAATTTTGTATGTTTTTCCCCCCGAAATTGACCTAGAATTTGGCTATCTAAAGGAAATGTAGTCAGAATCATGTGAATGGCGGAGATACTAGTGCTGGTGGTTCTTGCATTGACACGGGGAGAGGTTTCAACCATCATTGCGAAATGTGTATCGAGCTCTAAATTAATTTTTTTACATTTTAGAAATATTTTGCTTCTTCCGATTTTGATTAGTAGTGGGAAATAACACAGTTGCTTCATTGGGAAATGCTACCTTGGCATCTTTTACATCAAGAAATACAATTGGGAAACGAAATTCAGAGTAAGCTGATTATTGAGCATTGCAGTTCACATCATAATGCCTGAATCTTTTTTTGGTTCCACTTAACTATCACTGTCCTTCTTTGTTCTGATTAACAAAAATTATTGATAGCTTGTTACAGCACTTGATGTTTCAGCTAGAAAGATTTACTGAAAGCTCATTCAAGTTTTCGAATCAACACGAAAGGAAACTGTTTAGTTGCAGAAAACTTGGGGAGTCTGGCCATGCCACATGCCTATGTCAAAATGGATCTTGATTTCGTATTTCAAAAAGAAAAACTGAAGGAGATGGAAAGCATACAAATAGTCTGAATAAAAGAGAATGACAGGTCATGTGAAGCCAAAAAAGCATGGTTTTCATCTTTTGAAAAAAATGGAGTGCAGAAGTTTGGCAGCTGGAACTTGACATTGGCTTATTTATGCTTGTTTGGTTTGTTTCTTTGTCAGTTAGTGAATTATGTTAGCTCACATACTCATAATTTGATTGTTGAAGTTTTAAACTGGATATGTTACAGAAAACAACTGAAAAGTATGAGCCTTATCTGCTATTTAGCTGAAAAATATGAAAAGAGCAATGTGCATTGAAGAACTTTAACAGTAAATGTCACTTTGGGAAGGTGGGTATTGTGTTTTGACTATGCAAAACGGAAAAGGAAATGCTGTACCTGGAAGGGACTCTGATAGTGCACATGATACCTGATGTATAATTTAATAGAAAGATTTATATATGCTCTCTTTGTCAGACATCACTTAACTTTACACCAGCTGTACTGAGTTTCCCTAAATATAGCTAGTATTTCTATTTTGGATGTGAATGTTGATGATCACAGACAGATGTTTATTGTTTAGGTGTGGATGAAATAGGGTGTGCGTTAGCACTAGATTCATGTTCTTTGAAGTGTTGCCAATGAAACAATTGTACTCATTCTTCTAGATGCTTGTAAATTAATAAAAGTCAATGGCTGAAATATCAATTCATTTTTTGGATTAATGAGAAATCGTATGCCCCCCTTTCAAGCTTCAGTGTAGACACATTTTGAATTGATCACAGGCAACACCAATTTGGTCAAGGACCTTTGGAAGAAATGGATGTGTGTTGCAAAGTTAAGTTTAAAGTGAAACATTTTGGTGAAAACATGTTTTGAAGCAATATTTATGATTTACTATAATTCTTAGAAGACCCTTGAACTGTTGCAGAAACCTGATTCATTTGCAGTCATTTAAGTTGAAAAAACTCTTCACTTTGAATAGAATGAGTTTGGATAGTATGTGTTCTCTGCTAACTTTAAATGCTTAATTTTCTACTTAGTTTAAAATTTTCTGGTCTGATTTGCTAGTGAAAAGCATATTTTCTCCTATGGGCTGGCATCATCTCCCGATATATGCAGGATCTGTTACCTTCATCTAGTTGTGAGCAGAAACGGGTGACTAATTTTGTATCTGTAAGGGTATTGTGGTGTGAGCTTCTGTCTGTCGTATCTCTGTAGTTTTAGTTAGTTCCCTGCAGTAATTGGTTTTAGAATTTTATGGTAGATTAGAGGCCATTTGCTTGTCCTGTGGTGTTACATACTGCCTGCAACTGATTTTAATTGTCTCAATTGATTCTTGACAAAACCAGGAGGGTAGCTGCTTCAAAAAATCAACGGTTTTTATGTACAGATCCTAATAAAACTGATGAACCATTCAAAGTTGAGGAGGCAGAGACAGTAGATACCTCTCCACCTCCATCAGAGAAGGTATTTCATGGTTTTTCCCGGATATGACCATCTAAGTTTGTGGCACCTTGGTGCTTTGTCCCTTGAAATGTTTGGATTAGATTTTATTTGTTTAATTACTAATGGACTTTTTTTCCCCTTTTTTTGGGCTATTTAGTTACTTGTGTTGGGTGGAAATGGATTTGTCGGTTCACACATATGCAAAGAAGCTTTAGATCGTGGTCTGACCGTTGCTAGCCTTAGCAGGTTAATTCCTCTCACCTTGCCATGTCACTGTATTGCTCTGTAAATTGCTGTTCCTGTTTTATGATTGTTTAAGGTTTATTACGGTGGGTGCATTCTTTCCATGGACAGTGGTAAACTTTTCATTTCAGGCATCCTCATCTTTGTTTTGTGAAGCAAGCATGTTGAGAGTTAAGATGAAATGCAAACCAGTTAACTTCCTTTTGTTCTAGACTTCAGAATTAACCATTGTCTTGTTCATAATGACCATTGCCCTCTTGTCTTGACGTCTTGCTTGTCGAGCAAAAGTCCTTAGCTCATGTTGTACTCATGTTTACTCAATTTTTGAATCAATTGCTATGGTGGTTCTATGAGTGGTTCAAACAATTCGATATGTTGGCTTTTCCTTTTGTAAAATGGTCCTGATTAAGTAATTAGATTTGTATGTATTGTTGATAGGAAAATTCTTCTGTTTCCTCTTTATGGAGATATAAGGCTTTTATTCAAATAAAATCAAATGTTGTCTGGTTTTTTATATGTTAAGCAAGAGTCTACTGGTAGAAGGAAAAATGTTCTTACCTTATTGAACAGTCATTATGTATCTGTTACTTTTTATTTGAACCTAACTGTAATTACAGCTCTTCATTTAAAGGGATCTATGAAATTTTGGAGATGTTTTAGCTTGATAATGCCTAACAGGCTTTAAGAACTAAAATATGTGCACTCGTATTGATATTTCTGGTTGTTCATAAGATAATAAAATAGCCGATATGACTGGAGGACTCAGGGGAGTGGAAAATCCTCATGCACATTAATGCAATCCTGATGATCTATTCCTGTTTGTGTTACTATGTGATATGTTGGCTTGTATATTAACGTACATTTTGTTCTTGCTATGAACTTTTCATCCTGATCTCTGGTTCTTCTGGTTATCTTCTTGTAGAACAGGAAGGTCATCTATACAAGAATCCTGGGCTAACAGTGTAATCTGGCATCATGGTAATTTGTGTTTTTAGGGGTGTTTGTAGTTTCATTTCTTTCCAGTTGTTATTAGGCTTCGCTCATGGTTATTTTCCTGTTCTCTTTCCACCAGGAAATCTTCTTTCAAATGATTCATGGAAAGATGCTTTGAAAGGAGTGACATCTGTTGTATGTATCACTTCTGTACACGTTTTTCTAATGTTTAGTGTTTTTCCAGCTGCATCTCACTGTATGTTTATCTTTAGTGTTGGTCCAAGGGTGATACAAGGTGATGTGTGTTTCTGCATGTGGTGTAGCAATTAAACATAAACTTAACTGAATCCATGCAAAAGATAGAAAGATGCTGTAACAGTGGTTCTGTAGCTAGCATAGCTAATCTGTAATAAGATATCAGCAGGAGAAGAGTTTATCAACTTAGCAGCTTGTTGCTGCATCTTCTCTTATTCTTGCAGGTGAAAGTGTCTGAGCTCCAAGTTTTTGCAATATAGTGCTTCAGAGTTTTTTTTATTGCCCTTTTACGTTTTGTTTTTTTTTTATGGGTGCATTTTTAGTTCTAATAATGTATTTTAAGGCTTCTGCACTTAAGTTTGCTTGCAAGTTCCCATTTAGGATGTTGTTCCCTTTCCTCTTTCCTTGAAGCTGTAGATCACCAATTGTAACTAAATCTGCGACTTGTCAGCTGCTGGTTAGATCTAGGCTGAGGTTATAGAAAATGGTGGTAAATTTACAATACAAAAGCAAAGCCTTATTTGCGTTATCAATCAATAAACATTTTTCCAATGCTGTAGAATCATCTGGTGTCTTGCTCTGCTCTCAATGTCCTCTTGCAGATTGAGGGAAATTTTATGACTTTGAAGGCAGTTATTTTCATAAAAGTAAATATTCTTTGGAAGCGTGGCGGCCCAGATAGTTGATATTAAAAAGCAAAGAACTTGCTGCTTTGGAAGGATCTGATTTTTGGCTAATCATTAAGTGCTGGTCAAACTAACTACTTTGTCATCGAGATTTATCCATAAAGGAGGTTGCTAAATGTGCACATAACTTGGGTTATGTGATGTTCGTTCTTATTTGTAATCTTAGGTGCTTTCTGACTAAAGCATTTTAGTGCTTGAAGGAAAATGTTGAGCATGTAATGTCAAGTTGCTGCTAACAATTGAGTTTCTCATGGAAATAGCTACAGATAGTGAGTGACGTAGGCTGCACTTAATTTGTATACTTTAGCATACCCAACAATTGGAATTTTGAAATTATCATCTCAAGCAGCTTTGCTCTGCAAAAACTTATCTTTTAACTACTTGCAGAAAAATATTCAGTTTATTTTTTCCTCAGTCATTTATATATCATACATTTCCTTTCCAACCTATCTCATCTTAATTAGGCGACTCATCTTTGTTGGTGAGCTGAGTACTACAAAACAGGTCCCAGCATTTTGTTTTCTTTTTGTTTGTTTTTTTTTTGGTTTAAACAATATGTGGCTTCTTGGTCTATCAAATCAGGTATGCTACATATGGGTATCCATGTGGAGTTTTGGATAGGTTGTATGTCGAAGGGAAGAGTGACTGATTTAATTACCGCATTTGTTGGAAAACAGAGTTACTTGCTCAAGCAAGCAGACTAGATGACAGGATAAGAGATTTTTTTTTGGTTAACTTCTTTTAGGTTCAGGTGGCTAATATTTTCATATTTTCTCTTTTGTACTCTTTTTTTTTTTGGGTGTGGGAATATCGCTGGTGGCAAATTGTGAGGTGATTTTTACATTTAATAGGCTCCACTATGTGGTTAAGTTTCAGGTTTGAAAAGTAAACTTTGTTAATATTCAATTTCTTCTTTAATATGTGTCCTCCTCCTGCTTTAGTTTTCACACTCTTTATGCTTTACTACTTTATTTAAATAAAGACATGTATTTCTTGGGCCCTTGAGTCGAAACTTGTGAAATTTAGATTTGTTACATATTAGATTATAAGTAGAAGTGGCTCAAATCCTTGGTTGCACAACACTCGTGGATGCTCATATGTTATTTAACTTGAAGAATAGATAAGTTTCTAACTCATTCATGCAGTTAGACAGAGGATCAAATTGGGTGATTTGATGTAAGAAATCATTTGTGATACATACCGAATGCTTCTATAGTTGGGCTTCTGCCAGTTTCATTCTGTAGCCTAGTTTTCCTTGTCTTTTTATTTTAGCTTTTCCTTGTTTTAACTCTTTTCACTTGTTGTCTGGATTGATTTTAGGGGACTAATATCTGGTATTTAAAGTTTTTTTTTTTTTTGAGGAACTTTCTCTTGGATTCGTGTGTAAGTGCTAGTTATCAAAATGCATGTTTTCCTTCTGCAGATTTCTTGTGTTGGTGGTTTTGGTTCCAACTCACACATGTATAAAATCAATGGAACTGCAAACATCAATGCTATAAGAGCTGCTTCTGAAGAAGGTATTGAATTATATCGCACTTGTGTTTGATACTTTTAAGTCATATAGTTCTTAATTCTGCAACAGGGGGCAAGAAAAGTAGTTAATAGTGTTCCAAATAGTCAGTTGTTACCTCTTCTAGTTAACTAATTGATGGATTGTCTGAGCTTCATTTTTGTGCATACGTTCAGATGTCATTAACCTCATCATAAATGGTCTGTTTGGATTGAAGATTATATGGATGAGAAAACTAAAATGTAGCACTTTTTGTGATGTGATGTAAGCCAGACAAAAAGGTGGTTGGAAAGATATGAAGGTGGTGGGAAAATGACATTAGAGAATCTCCAAACTTCCTGCTGTTGTGGTTTTGTTGATGCTGTGTGGAGTGTGAAATCTAAATATGTGTAGTTCACACAGTGTTACAGTAGGCATATCAAAGCAGACTAGCCAATTTCGTTGCATTTATGGCTGGGAGGCAGCATGCTTTGGGTTCCTTGATAATAAGATCACTGAACTTTTCTTGGTGGTTAGGATAAAACCTGTAGAAATATAAACCATGTAGTAAATTTGTAAGTGCAGAATGATCTAAGGTGTGTGGTTGAGTTTTCCATCTTGGTTTTACATACCAGCAATTTTATGTTTTGCTCAATCAGGAGAGTGTCAGTACTAAAATGAAGAAAATGAAGTGTGAACTTCCCATCTTGTTTTCACATATCAGCAAGTATATCTTTCACTGAATCGGGAGAGTATCTGAACTAGAAGAAAGAAGAAATATCTGCACCTTAAATACTGCACATTTAGTTTTTGGTGATGTTGAACTTGATCCATCTGAATATCAAATCGAGATCTCCTTCTCAAGGCACAAATTATGAATGTCCAAACAAATGCTTTTCAATATGCGTAGATAACTAGCAAACCAAATTAATATAATAACTTTAATTCATCACTTGAGTTGTAATTCAATTTGTTACATAAAGGATCAGGTTTCGAAGGTCGCGAGTATCAAGTTTGTTGTCCTCTGTTGCTAAGACTGAAAGTAACTTCTGGTTGTTCACCGTAGACCATATTTCAATTACCTGTCGATAACATTGGCTAAAAATCTCCAAGTTGGTTCAGCCTTTCTATACAATCTAAGTTATGCATCATCTATCTTGTACAGCTGCTTGGAGTTTACTGCAGCAAACATAAAACATGTAACGAAGCAGAGGGAATAGTTAGACTTCAAATAAGGTCACTTTTGATACATTCGCTTTCTTTATTCGACGTCTATTTTTCATATTCATCGAAACTTGAACTTGGAACACATAGATAGAATATATCAGTTGTCTTCTCGTGGACATGGCATTATGTATTAAGGAAAAGAATTTGGTGATTTTTTCTGTTTCTATACCCCCAACACAAGTAAGAACTATTTTGTTAACTGATTCAAATACCAGCTAGTTTTGTAAACCCTGCTTATTGTATTTACCCTTTGTAGGAGTAAAAAGGTTTGTTTACATTTCTGCTGCTGACTTTGGCGTTGCAAATTATTTGCTGCAAGGATATTATGAGGGCAAGGTATGAATTAGAGTACTTGGATCTGTAGTTTTGTGTAAACTCTTTGATTGCATTTGCTAGACTAGATATGTACAATGCATGTCTTATCATGTTACACTAACTGTCTTGATTCACAAATTGTTTGGTCTAGTGTAGCTGGCTAAAAAGATGCTAAATCCAATTATTGTTTGATAAAAGCCATGAAGATTTTCTGATAGTTTTAAATATCATCTCATGGTACAGTGCACTGGATATTCTTGAAACTGATCAGTTAACTTACCATTCCAAAAATTAAAAGGTGGTATAATAATTTTGCTGAAAGATAGAACTGAAGCCCTGGTTGAACCACATCTGTCTTCGGTATTGTGATTATTAGGATTTTGCTGATCATATGTGATAGAATGGTGTTCTTTAATCTCTTGTAATGAATGAAAATTTTCTGGTATCATAAACGATTTAGCATGTCTTTTAAAATCAGTAAAGAAGGCAATATTGATGATAAAATTGCTCTTTTGATGTAAGCATGCTGTTTTGAGCTCATAGAAGACCTGATTGTTGTACTTTATGGTTGCACTCGTTGCTTGTGTATGCAAGTTCATAAAAATGTTGCAAAGTAATTTAATTTGGTGGTTCTGCACTTCCATCTTGTTTACAGCTACTTGAATATGTAGATAAGTACAAAATTTGTAGATCAAATCAAGGAGGTTATAACTTATTAGTAAATGTGGGTGTCCTACTTTTGCACAATCTAGGAAGTATTGATCTTTAAGGATTCAGTTCTTTTTAATCCTTTACCCTTTGAACTTGGTTTTCCTTGTCATTGGCATAATGTAACATGGTATTGAATTCCTGATTTGACAAATGAACCTTTGGGTTTGAAATGTTTCTTTTTCCTGGTTGAATTTATCTTTCATGTCTCTCGCGTTCTAGTAATTATCTTTCATCATATTTTGAGCAGTTGTCTGTCCTATTATTTAGTGATGGTTTTGTAAGCTGCAGCACTATGTTAAAATTGATTTTTAAAGCATTTATGTGTGATGTACTCAATTAATGTGCTAAGTTGGCTCCGTGAAGCCATTTGTGCTTAGTTCTTCCTTTGCAAAGTTCCGTGTTTTCATTGTACGAGCGCAAAGTCATGACTTTGGACTTGATCTTCTTCACTTGTTTACTTTTGAGTTTGTCTTGTCGTGTCAGTTGTTTGGAGTATGTATGGTTAGTTGAACATTTCAACTCATTAATTTTAGTTCACCAGCATGTCGCTATGTTACAGTTGATTAGAAAGATGGATTGTGAAATCTCATTTGTGGAATTGCGTGTTTGTTTTCTCATAAATTTCTGTTCCGTATCATGATGCAGAGAGCTGCTGAAACAGAACTACTGACCAGATACACATATGGAGGTATGTTACCATGCTGTTATTCTAAAAATTATGCATTGATTAAGGACATGATGGCGCACAATATCATTGATGGTTAAACCATTCAATCCTGAAACTAAATATTGTTACCAACTCCTTTTCCCTAATCTGAGTGCTCTCTCTCTCTCTCTCTCTCTCTCACATATGCACGTGCTTATGCACAAACACAGACACACAAAACTGGTTGACCTTTTTGAGTAGGACTGCACATTATTGATTATATGCATTTTATTATTTTTTATCTTTGATCGCATATCTCTGATTGTCATATTGCATAATCTATTTGGCATTTGGACGAGTTATCTGCAACTCATTGATCTAAATCTTGCTTTGTTTTTCTTTGTGTTAGGAGTAATACTGAGACCTGGGTTTATTTATGGAACTCGTCGTGTCGGTAGCATGAAGCTTCCTCTTGGTGTAATTGGTTCTCCCTTAGAGATGGTACTTGCCGTGTGGATTCTGTTCATTTTACAAGGAATTCTTGTGACTAATAAGTATTACTTAGGCACAAAAATGGGTTGTATATTGTCTGTGCCATATATGTGATAGACCAACTTCAAACTGCTATGTGCTTATGTGCTTCGTGGAGTAAGTTTTCCATCTTGTTCTGCAGGTTCTCCAACGCGCAAAGCCACTCAGCCAGCTACCCCTTGTTGGGCCTTTGTTCAATCCTCCTGTGAATGTTACTGCAGTGGCTAAAGTTGCAGTAAGGGCAGCAACTGATCCTGTTTTTCCACCTGGGATTGTAGATATCTATGGGATACTTCGCTACAGTCAGCAGAAATCCGTATAACTTTCGGTTCTTTTACTTTAAGATATCTTGGTACTCATGTTGGTTTCTCTTCATCCCTGACAAGTTACAGAGAGGCAAATGTTCACCTAAACCTTCAGCTGCTCAGTCAAATAAGCAATGCACCAGAATTTCCCATGTAAAGCCATATTTGTTTCTTTTATCACGATTATTATTATTGCTTCAATGAAATTGGAATTTTTTTCTTACATTACTCGAATAACTTGTCTTCTGAGATTCAAACGGCCTGGGCGTTTGAGGAGACTTTCGACGGATTAAGGGCCTTTGCAATTGCCACCACATAATCACCAGCAGAATAAATGTAAACGCTAAAATTATAAATGTAGATATTAACTCAACAACATATAAAACTTAACAAATGTTTTCATCTGCTGAAATTTATGTCCAAAATTATGTTATTACATTTGCTTTTATAATGTCTACTAGTCCAAGAGCGCGGGGTGAGCATTCGTGACCCGTGTTAATGGTGCATTTGGGTGCTGATGTTTTTAAAATTTTTTTATGTAATGCGGTGTATGAATTGATGCAGAAAAATATTTTACAATATGTAAAATAATTGTGAGGTAGTTAGTTTTGATTGAATGAGGGTAATTGGAAAGAATTGTTGGTAGGTTATTCTATAGATGTTTTTAAAATTTTTTTATGTAATGCGGTGTATGAATTGATGCAGAAAAATATTTTACAATATGTAAAATAATTGTGAGGTAGTTAGTTTTGATTGAATGAGGGTAATTGGAAAGAATTGTTGGTAGGTTATCATATAGAATGTGATTTAATGTTGAAGTAAAAAGATAGTGTATATATATTGTATAGTTATGAAATTGGAGAATATGGGAATAGTATTAAATGTTGAAAGACATAACTTTATAGTTATTTTATATTGGAACAACGTTTACAAGTTCATTATCAAATATGTGCATTCGATGTTTACAAGTTCATTATCAAATATGTGCATTCGATATTCGTTGATGCCTAAGTGAGTAATTATGAGAGTATAGCATGGTCGAATAATATGATATCATAGGATTTTTTCCCATTCATAGGTTAAAAATTTATCTTCAACTTTGATGTCCCAACATTTGTGTTGGTAATAGAAGATGATTATATTGTTTTTGTTTGGCAATATATTTGCAGTATCTTCTGGATGGAATTTGTGCAAAATAACATAAATGGATAAAGTAAATTTATGTGCAATTTTTTTGTATGTCTTTGGGTTAATATCTGTTTAAAAAAATTTGGCTTACTAAAATTTCCATGTCCGTGGGCTTGATGACTACATAAAATGCAAACTTTATGAGGAAACTTTCTCTTGCAGAAAAAATGCCTGCAATTGTTAAATAAATAAATAAATAGGAAGTTGTATTGTTGAATTCTATGGATATATTTTATTATTAATTATGTTACCATGTTGCTTTTGCATATGTGCTTTCAATAGGGATGATATTCCATTCAAAGAAGCTAGTGTAGTGATTTGGGTTGAAAATTTAAACTCTAAATGTCATCACTCGAATGTGGAAAAAATGTATTAGTGAATTTGGCTGCAGATTGTGATCAGCAATGAATTTTTTCCATCCAGAGTTCTGAGGATTTTCATCTAGTTTTAGAAACCATATTTTGTGTCCAACTTTGAAAATTGCTTTTCTTCTTATGTGTGGTTCCAAGTAATGTATAACTTTTGGTGGTATGACCTGCAATTAAGATCTAAATGTGTTAAATGTGTTTTGGAGAAAAATTGATGTAAATTAGGGAAATTTTATAAAATGAATACCAAGGTATCATTGTCTGGTTCATCATACTGCATCAAGAACGAATTGATTGGAGAAACTATTATGGACATGTTAGGCCTGGGATATTTGTGGGATAAAATCCAAATTCAACAGGACAAATAAAATAATAGTTAGTTATAAAGTAAGATGGATTTATTAGCTTTTTATTTGTTTTAAATAGTAATTGTACCTAAATGAAGATGAACTAATGGATATGATTGTATAAAAGAGGCAAAAAAATAGTATTTATACAAATAATTAAAATACTCATGATTATAATTGTGTAATAAAATATAAAGTTGCAAGCTCAAGGTATACCAAGAACAAATGCTAAGAAGAGGGCTATGAAAATAATCTAAATTTGGTAGAAACAATATATTTTCTTTGCTTTAGCCAGCTAAAGTAACAATGATTACATCACAACTTCTTCGGATTTTTTTATGGATATATTTTTTTAATTTTCTTTATGAATACATATAAATGTGTATATAAGTTGAAACTCATTGTTCCATGTAGAATTTACATTGCATGGTATATTTGTAACCATCATTGGTTAGTACAATTTCAAATAAATTTGCCAAAGATACTGCAATCAACTAAAGTAGTTATTTGCCTATCCATGCAAAGCATTTATCCTTTTATATACTTATATATATATGTGCATGTGGTTCATAAATCAAGCATTCGAAGAACTATTGGAATTATGAAATTAATTGAAAAACACATTAAAATATCGAAAAGAAGAAAGATTTATTTTTTTTTTTGAAATGAGACAGACGAATTCTAAGAATATAAAAGAAACCAGTAAATTATAGAAAATATAAAAGAAAAATTATGTGCATGCATATAGAGGACCTAAAGAATGGATCATTGATGCTAGGTCTAAGAAAAATTTCTGGAACAAACAAGTGAACAAAAGAAGGGAAATATCAACAAATAAAATAAGCATAATATATGACATAGACTTGTTGAGAATAAGCAAAAGAAATGCAACTCACTTGAGGAAGAAGTTTTTGGAAACAAAAGAAAACGATAAAAGTAAGAAACAAAGTACTACGAAAAGCAATATAAAGAAAAAAGATACTAAGGGACCTAAAACAGCAAAGAGAGCAATTTGTTATTCAGTAAAAGAGTAAATAAATAAAAAGGTAAAATTGATTAAAAAAAAATCAACAAACAGCATCATTAACAAGAAGAAAAATCTATAACTGCATATCTGTCTGATAAGTTTGCAAATGACAAAAATAAATAAAAAATATCAAGAAGCAGGCAGATGTGTGTGCTTTTTTTTTTTTGGAAGTACATGAGCATTTAATGCAGGGGCAAAGGCGGCATTCTAAGTGGCAAACAAAAAGACAGAAAATTTTACCTGCTCCACGCGCCACGGAAAAGCGAGTAACAAAATTGCCGATTGGCCAGGGGAAGTAGAAATAATTAGTAAAAGGGAAAAGAAAGGGGCAAAAAAGTACCATAAAATAGGCAATAACATAATACAATATAAGGCAAAAAAGGTACGCATGATATACAGCATTGCAAATATGAAAGTAAGTCAGAGTGAAACACGGAAGCTTCCAACAAAAAGAGCCGTCTTTCATCTTTCAATTGAAAGAAGCTTAGAAACAAAAACTGATCTTCAGCAAAAACATGGAGCAGGAGACAAAGGTGGAAATCAGTCAAGCACTAGGAAATATTCAAATGGTCAGCCAAGGCAAATATTTGGGGCTCCCAATGGTGGTCACAAGATCCAAGCAATAGCTATTTGGGTACATCAAGGATATCATCCAACAGAGACTAAAGAGGTGGAAAAATAAACTGCTAAGTGCTGCAGGTAAGGAGGTGATGCTCAAATCTGTGGCTTTGGCAATGCCAACATACATGATGTCATGCTTCAAGTTACCCAAAAAATTGTGCAAAGAGATAAACTCCATAATGGCAAACTATTGGTGGGGAGAGGGAAATGGAAAGAATAAAATGCACTAGACATCATGGAGCAAAATGTCTCTGGATTGGAAAACTGGAGGACTGGGATTCAAGGACTTGGGGGCATTCAATACAGCTCTGTTGGGAAAGCAAGTTTGGAGATTACTCACACAGCCAAACCTACTAGTTAGTAAAGTCCTAAAGGATAGATATCATCCAAAGGAATTGTTCTTCAAGTGCAAGGTACTAGGAAATGTATCCTGGATTTGGAAGGGACTGATGGGGGCTAGGCAGCTGATAGAAAAAGGGGTTAGAAGAAGAATTGGCAATGGAAAAAGTACCAAAATATGGGAGGACAGTTGGATTCCAGATAACCACCAACGAAAGGTAACTACACATAAGCCACAAGGATGCAACCTGGTGAAGGTAGACGAAATGATAATCCAGAAAATATGGAATATGCAACTAATCTTCAGAAATTTCAGCACTAAGGAGGCAGAAAGAATACTAAGCATCCACATTAGCTTAGTAGACAGAGAGGATAGCAACTTTTGGATTTTCAGCATAGATGGAAATTACACTGTTAGCTCAACTTACAGGGCACAAATAGAAGGAAAGATGGAACACAAGTGAGTGACCAAGGGGGAAACTAGTACAAGTTGGAGCAAACAAAGCCAAAGGAATTGGAAACACCTATGGAAACTCAATGTCAAGCACAAGGTGAAGATTTTCTTATGGAAATGTCTAAACCAGGCATTATCAGTAAGACAACTCATCAACAACAGGACCAAACAAGGTGATCCAACATGCAGAGTGTGTGGCGAGGAAAAAGAGACAATAGAGCATGCATTGCTCAACTGCAGTCATGTCAAACTAGTGTGGAGGATGACACCTATCCAATGGGAAGGAATTCTAAATCAACAAGGTAGTTTCTGTAGATGGTGGACCACTGTGATGGAGGCTAGATCAAGAAGAGAAGGCAGCAAACACATCTCCTTAACTGCTAACATTCTTTGGCAAATTTGAAAAAGCAGAAATGAGAAGGAATTCAATGGAAAACAACACCCCCCCCCCCACTGAGAACAATGCAGAAAGCTCAGGAGGAATGGCTGGAATATGAGGAAGCCACGATAAAGACATCAAGAATGAGCACAGAAGAAATAGGAAATCAGACAAGATCCCCTCAGCAACAGGAAGAGATAGAAGGCATAATGAGAATAAGGTTTACTGCAGAAAAGAGTAAAGACAACTGTCAAATAGGGATTGGTGTCACTGTCTCTATGGACAACCAATACCTAGTGAGAGGATGGGCTTTACAGGAAAGAAGCACTGGTCATAAGCTTATTGATGATTTAGCAGTTATCAAACTTCTGATGAGTAAAGCTGCAGTGCAGAATTGGGATAAGATTGAGGTCCAGATTCATAACAAACAAACTCTCAACCTCATTCGGCTCAGGAAATCTCAAGATATGAGTTTGGCCACATTGCTGGAGGATATACACAGCCTAAAATCTTTGTTTCGCATGTGCTCCCTTTGTTTAGTTAATAAGGATCTTAACTATATTAGTAATAGGATCAACGCTTATGCGTTAGATATTATTCAAAATGAGGAACTTTGGATTCCTCAGTGACAGTATGCACTGGTTGTAAAGTTCTTTTAAGTCTTTACTTGAAACTGTGGAGGGTTTGAATATCTATAAAATCACATATCGTTTCAAAACAAAAAAAAAAAAAACAAAAACTGATGTCTGTGGTCCACAAAAGAGCACAATGGGTCAATCAAAAATAGGGCCAAAGAAGAAGTAAATTACAAAGCAGCCAAACAACTTGTAACATAAATCTTGGATCAAGGCAAAAAATGAATGGCATAGGCGGAAAATAGGAAACAACTAAGGCTAAACCAATACCTCTGAATCTATGACACAGAGCAAATGGACCATAATAGGGCAACCAAATTGACCAATGACCAAATAACCAACCGAGACACTTTTTTACTGTTCATTCACGCAACTCCCCCTTTTATATAGTTAGACTAGTGAGACGGCCTGTGCGATGCGCAGGGGACTAATATTTCCCGGTATTAATTATTTTTTGTTGTATGAATTTATTAGTATATATCTTTGTTATTATTTAATTCATGCGGATCATTAGGGAATTATAATTTTTGTTAAAATTTAACTGTTATGAAATATATAGAATGCATGAGAACAATAATATATAGAATGCATGAAAGCGCTTATATAGAATGCATAAGGATAAATTAGAAAATCGAATAAGGTTATTTTACATTTGGATTAAGATAATTAGAAAATTGTAAAGTGAATCATTCCCAAAGAGTATTAATCATTGTTGACAAAAAAAATAGGGGATCCCGAAAGTCAATTAAGCACTTGAACCATAGAACTTGACATTGCTAAAAATTAATCACCACATGTCACAGTAATAAAACCCATTTTTTAAAGTTACTAAAGCCAACAATAGTTTATTAATTGTTTCCTCAATAAATGTGCATTTACAGAACACTTAACAATTTTATTCCATGTCAATGCAACAATAATTTATTAATTGTTTCCTCAATAATTGTGCATTTACAGAACATTTATCAATTATCATTTTTAAAGTCACTAAAGCCAACAACAATTTATCAATTATTTCCTAGGTAATTTTGCATTTCCAGAACACTTCAAAAGCAAATAATTAACCACAAAAAATCAACTTTCATAGGTTTCACTTTTTACACCACCAATTACGAATTCAGTCAACATGTCTGATAAATGCACCAAAACTATAGCAGCTGTTAACAAACAAAAAGACAATTGATGAAAATAGCCCTAACATCCAATAACAATTGCAGGATAACCGATTGACAAAAAAAAAACATTGTGCATAGGGCAACTTTTCCTTTTATATTGTTGGATATGTATACCTCTATTACTCAATAAGTTTAATAAATACTGGCCTATTTCTTTTTTCATTAATATTAGATCATTAATTCACAGTAAAAGACATGTATTATTACATTATTTTTCAAAGAGTACTTTAACTTTCAAATGTAAGAAATAATCTAATTAATGTTACATGTTTAAATAAATAATATAAAAAGATTAGCACACAACATCGCTTTTCAATTTACAGCAATTTAGAGCCATTGGGAAAAACAAATATGTTAAATTTTATAATAATTATATATACACTAAACATGGATATATTAGTAAAATAACAAATTAATTATTTTTTTAAAAAGGAAATAGACTCATAATCTAGCACACATAGAAGACAAAAGTAAGCTCATGTTTATAGAATATATATATAGAATGAAAAGTATAATAATAAAAATAAGGGAATTAAAATTTTTCCAATAATTATATAGACTAAATATGTATATATAGACTAATATATATCCTTTTAATTGTACGTTTTAAAAAGCTATAGAATTAGAAACCATTTTTAGTTGAAACCTATAGCATCTTAACTGATTTTGCTTACTTATATGATGACAATATTGGACTCGTTATTTTTTCCCTCTGGCTCAACTTTCATTTTGGAATTCCCTGTATTGGCGGACCATGACAGCCCATACAGTCGCAGTAGCAACATAGTCTTTGCTACTCTGGGAAGATCAAGCTATCATTTTGATATGTATTCTCTTCCACTATGTGTCCTACCCGCTAGCTCCAACAAACTTCGGCTGACCGATGGAGCTTCCTTTAATTTCAAAGTCACAATAGACCAAAACACCCCTCAAAGTCACAAAAATAACGGCATAATCGATTGACCAAAATGGGACTGTTCATTTCCCAACTCCCGCTTTTATATTATAGACTATGAGACGGCCTACGCGATGCGCAGGGAGACTAATATTTCCCGTATTAATTATTTTTTTGTTGTGTGAGTTTATTAGTATATATCTCTGTTATTATTTAATTCATGCATATCATTAGGGAATTATAATTTTTGTTAAAAGTTAACTGTTATGAAATATATAGAATGCATGAGAACAATAATATATAGAACGCACTCTTTGCCTTTACTTGCTCCACCATTTGGAAATCCAGGAATAAAAAGATATTTGAGCCTAACAGAACACAACCTCCACCAACCAAAACCAGCATCAAGTTGGCTATTGAATTCTACTCCCTTGGCTCAAATTCTGGCCATCCCCCTCGCAGAAAATCCCAAATTCTTATCAGATGGATTCCCCCAATCCTCCATTGGTTCAAGCTCAACTCAGACGGCTCAGCCTTAGGAAACCCAGGTCCAGCGGGAGCTGGAGGTGTTATCAGAGACGCCTCCGGATGTTGGATTAAAGGATACTGCAGAAATTTAGGTTCTACAAACAACATGCTGGCGAAATGTTGGGGTATCCGAGATGGACTAGAAATAGCCCTTTCCTTAAAAATTTCCCAACTTGAAGTTGAAGTTGACTGCGAAGCTATTATTACTTTGTTAACAGCTGTTGTCAATCCTAACCACCTTTTGAACTCTATCATTTCGGATTGCAGATTCCTCCTTTCGCAGTTGCAGCATGTTAAAATATCCCACATTTACCGGGAGGCAAATAGATGCGCGGACGCACTCGCAAGAATGGGAGGCAGATTACAATCCAACTTTGTAACTTTTGCTTATTGTCCTCAAGACCTCGCTTTTGTCTATGATGAGGACTTGAAAGGGATCTGTTTTCCCCGCACTATCTCTTTTGCAATGTAATAGATAGGGCGAAACTCTGTTGTTTATTAATGTTTAATCCCTATTTCCACCAAAAAAAAAAATATAGAACGCATGAGGGCGCTTATATAGAAAGCATTAGAAAATTGTATAAGGTTATTTTGCATTTGGATTAGGATAATTAGAAAATTGTAAAGTGAACCATTCCCAAAGAGTATTAATCATTGTTGACAAAAAAAATAGGGGATCCCGAAAGTCAATTAAGCACTTGAACCATAGAACTTGACATTGCTAAAAATTAATCACCACATGTCACAGTAATAAAACCCATTTTTTAAAGTTAATAAAGCCAACAATAGTTTATTAATTGTTTCCTCAATAAATGTGCATTTACAGAACACTTAACAATTTTATTCCATGTCAAGGCAACAATAATTTATTAATTGTTTCCTCAATAATTGTGCATTTACAGAACATTTATCAATTATCATTTTTAAAGTCACTAAAGCCAACAACAATTTATCAATTATTTCCTAGGTAATTTTGCATTTCCAGAACACTTCAAAAGCAAATAATTAACCACAAAAAATCAACTTTCATAGGTTTCACTTTTTACACCACCAATTACGAATTCAATCAACATGTCCGATAAATGCACCAAAACTATAGCAGCTGTTAACAAACAAAAAGACAATTGATGAAAATAGCCCTAACATCCAATAACAATTGCAGGATAACCGCTTGACAAAAAAAAAACATTGTGCATAGGGCAACTTTTCCTTTTATATTGTTAGTTATGTATACCTCTATTACTCACTAAGTTCAATAAATACAGGCCTATTTCTTTTTTCATTAATATTAGATCATTAATCCACAGTAAAAGACATGTATTATTACATTATTTTTCAAAGAGTACTTTAATTTCAAATGTAAGAAATAATCTAATTAATGTTACATGTTTAAATAAATAATATAAAAAGATTAGCACACAACATCGCTTTTCAATTTACAGTAATTTAGAGCCATTAGGAAAAACAAATATGTTAAATTTTATAATAATTATATATACACTAAACATGAATATATTAGTAAAATAACAAACTAATTATTTTTTTAAAAAGGAAATAGACTCATAATCTAGCACACATAGAAGACAAAAGTAAGCTCATGTTTATAGAATATATATATAGAATGAAAAGTATAATAATAAAAATAAGGGAATTAAAATTTTTCCAATAATTATATAGACTAAATATGTATATATATAGACTAATATATATCCTTCTAATTGTACGTTTGAAAAAACTATAGAATTAGAAACCATTTTTAGTTGAAACCTATGGCATCTTAACTGATTTTGCTTACTTATATGATGACAATGTTGGACTTGCTATTTTTTCCCTCTGGCTCAATTTTCAGGAACTGTGTAGTCAGAAGATAGGCCTATTTCTTTTTCCATTAATATTAGATTATTAATCCACAGTAAAAGACATGTATTATTACATTATTTTTCAAAGAGTACTTTAATTTTCAGATGTAAGAAATAATCTAATTAATGTTACATGTTTAAATAAATAATATTAAAAAATTAGCACACAACATCGCTTTTCAGTTTACAGCAATTTAGAGCCATTAGGAAAACCAAATATGTTAAAAATTTTATAATAATTATATATACACTAAACATGGATATATTAGTAAAATAACAAATTAATTATTTTTTTAAAAAGGAAATAGACTCATAATCTAGCACACATAGAAGACAAAAGTAAGCTCGTGTTTATAGAATATATATATAGAATGAAAAGTATAATAATAAAAATAAGGGAATTAAAATTTTTCCAATAATTATATAGACTAAATATGTATATATAGACTAATATATATCCTTTTAATTGTACGTTTGAAAAAGCTATAGAATTAGAAACCATTTTTAGTTGAATCCTATGGCATCTTAACTGATTTTGCTTACTTATATGATGACAATGTTGGACTCATTATTTTTTTCCTCTGGCTCAACTTTCATTTTGGAATTCCCTGTATTGGCGGACCATGACAACCCATACAGTCGCAGTAGCAGCATAGTCTTTGCTACTCTGGGAAGATCAAGCTATCATTTTGATATCTATTCTCTTCCACTATAGGTCCCACCCGCTAGCTCCAACGAACTTTGGTTGACTGATAGAGCTTCCTTTAATTTCAAAGTCACAGAAGACCAAAACACCCCTCAAAATCACAAAAAATAATGGCATAACCGCTTGACCAAAATGGAACTGTTCAATTCCCAACTCCTGCTTTTATATTATAGATATTGTACGGTGCAATTATTACTAGCAATTGTTAAGATCCTTGAGCCACTCTTGACATCCTCCATTTCTCTTTCTGGTCTTAATTTGCAAGGTGAAACATGTGTTCACCTTAGATGACTATTCATTAGTTAAACAAGACAAATGTAAGACCCAAAACAACCAATGCAAAGATCATAAACGAAACAATAAGTAAATAAAAAGGAAAGGATTGCAAACCAATTAACTACCCAACTCCTCTTGAGCTTGTAGATTAATTGAAACAAGCTACTTCAAATTGATGAATTACAATCACTCTTGTGTACAAAGGAAGGTTCATCTCCTCCTTGCCCCAAGCAGCACTCGATCAAGCCAGGACGTTTTACTATCCCTCAGGACAACTCTCACAGAGCTACACTCATGAAAGATTCACTCACAAATGAAAAGCTTACAATGAACCTCACACCACTAAGACTACAAATATTCTTTTTGGAGTATTTTCTCACTAAAATCTCTCTAGATCTTTTGTATCTTCAGTGTGCCAAAGTTGTTTGAAATGTCTGACCAACCACTATTTATATAGGACCAAGAAAGTGCCTCATTAATGCTTCAAACGGATAGAAAGTAGCTGAACAGTCAACTAGCCGTTGGTAGTGTCGGACGTCCGATAGCCCTGTTTTATGCGTCCGACAGCAGGCAGTGAGTTTCAGAGATTTTTTTCAATTCTTTCGGACGTCCGGTGCAAGCTCTTTGTGCGTCCGACAGCAAACAAACAGATTTGAGAAATTATCTTGTTTCTATCGGACGTCCGGTAGAGACATATTCAGCGTCCGATAGTTTCGTCGACTTCGAAGGATCCTATCGGACGTCCGAAGCATGCGTCTGAAGCTGTGCAATGATTATCGGACGTCCGATCCTGACTTCTTGAGCGTCCGACAGCTTCAGCATACTTTGTCATCTTTCAATTGTACTTAATCTTTGGAACTAATTTGCTTCATAACTGAATAGATCTTTTAAGAGACATTAGTAACATCCATTTGTTTTGTAAACATCAAAAGATAGGGATCAAAACCAACAATCTCCCCTTTTTGATGATGACAAAACAATGGATGGACAGAAACAAAAATAAGTATAAGCTCTCCCTCAATCATTGCAACCAAAACTTTTAAGAGCCAAACTCATAATCTCATAATAACTCCCCCTTACACATTGCATCCATTTCTCCCCCTTTTGTCATCATAAGAGTAAAAATTAACTACTATAATCCAGAGAATTCAATATTCCAAGAAAAAATAGAGAAATGACAGCAAATCATCATGAGATCAGCATTATTCTTTTATCACTCTTTTTGACATCATATAGATTCAGTAGTATTCAAAAATATCAGCGAAAACTCAGATCAAAGTATCAAAAGAAAGAATATTATAAACAAGAATCACCGCAATGATTAGACAAAACCTCCTACTTGTTAAAATTAGCATCATGTCTAACTATCCACATGCATTTCATGCCTCTTCTCATATTCTTTCTCACATAACAATCACTATTCATGTGACCTTTTTGACAACAAAAATTACACATAATCAAAGAGTTATTTACATGAACAGGTTTAATAAATCTTACTTGTCTTCTCTTATGGATAGCAAACTCATTTGAATTAGAATTCAACCTATTCTTTTGAAAACAGACTTGTTTCTTGTGTTTAAGCAACTCATTTAAATCATCCATTCTTCTTTTTAAATCACCTTGTTCCTTTTTTAACAAATCACAAAGCTTTACTTTTCTATCAAGCTCAAAATGTAAAGCAGTCTCACTCTTTTTGAAGTAATCATTCTCAGCAATCTACTTTTTGTTTTGTTGAAAAAGATTTGCATTATCTCGAAGCAAAAATCTAATTTTCTGTTTTAACTCCTTGTTTCTAGCATAAGATTCTTTCAAACTATCATGCAATTTTATAATGAAATGTTCAAGATCATCTTCAATTTCATCATCACAATCAGATTGAGAGTTAGAAGATGTTACCTCATCATCTCCAATGGCCATGAAAGTCAATTGAGCAAATTGATCTTCCTCTTCAATTTCACCATCGGAATTGCATTCATTCCATGTGAATTGAAATTTGTTTATTTTTGGTTTTCTTCCTTCTTTCTTCTTCATCACTGGACAGTCACTTGCATAGTGTCCAGGTTGGCCGCACTCAAAGCACTGATCAGTTTGCTTTTTGTTGAACTCTAGCTTCCCTTTGTTTCTCGAGTTGTTGAACTGATTTGGGAATGAATTGCTAGGTCCACCTTTTCTGAATCTCTTCTTGTTGAGTATTCGTTTGAAACTTCTTGTGATGAGTACGATATTATTGTCATCACCTTCCACATCTTCTTCATTTAGGGAGGCAGAATCATCTTCATCTTGTGAGGCTTTTAGAGCAATATTCTTTCGCACTTTTGCATCCTCTTTCTCTTGCACCTTAGTCTTAAGTTTCAGCTCATAAGAGGTAAGAGAATTAATAAGAGATTCAATAGGCATAGTATTCAAATCTCTAGCCTCCTCAATAGCAGTCACTTTATTTTCCCAATCATTGGACAAGGCATTCAGGATTTTTCTATTTTTCTCACCAAGAGAATATTCTTTTTCCAGCACCTCTAAATCTTTAATGAGATCATTGAATCTACAATACATTTGATCAATATTTTCATGAGGTTCCATCTTGAAAGATTCATACTTTGTAACTAGAATGGAATTCTTTTGTTCTCTAACATTCTCACTACCTTCATGAATTTCTTTCAGTTTGTCTCAAATTTCTTTAGCTGACTTGCAACCCTTGACTCTAATAGATTCATTTGAGTCTAATGCACAATATAACACATTCATGACTTTTGCATTTAAGGTGAGATGAGCTCTATCCACAGCAGTCAGTTCACTTCTTGTTTTCGGTCTAGATGCATGAGTATTTTCATCTATAAGAGAGGCATCATATGGACCTTCACTAATAATAAACCACAATTCGATATCAATAGATTGCAAAAAAATAATCATTCTTTCTTTCCAACTCATATAATTTAACCCATTAAACATAGGTGGTCTAATAACAGAATGTCCTTCAAAAAACATAGCATTATTGGTTGTCATTTTTACTCCCAAGCCGATTGAGCTTAATCTCAAGGAGACCAAGCTCTGATACCAATTGTAAGGCCCAAAACAACCAATGCAAAGATCATAAATGAAACAATAAGTAAATAAAAAGGAAAGGATTGCAAACCAATTAACTACCCAACTCCTCTTGAGCTTGTAGATTAATTGAAACAAGCTACTTCAAATTGATGAATTACAATCACTCTTGTGTACAAAGGAAGGTTCACCTCCTCCTTGCCCCAAGCAGCACTCGGTCAAGTCAGGACGTTTTACTATCCCTTAGGACAACCCTCACAGAGCTACACTCATGAAAGATTCACTCACAAATGAAAAGCTTACAATGAACCTCACACCACTAAAACTACAAATATTCTTTTTGGAGTATTTTCTCACTAAAATCTCTCTAGATCTTTTGTATCTTCAGTGTGCCAAAGTTGTTTGAAGTGTCTGACCAACCACTATTTATATAGGACCAAGAAAGTGCCTCATTAATGCTTCCAACGGATAGGAAGTAGCTGAACAGTCAACTAGCCGTTGGTAGTGTCGGACGTCCGATAGCCCTGTTTTATGCGTCCGACAGCAGACAGTGAGTTTCAGAGATTTTTTTCAATTCTTTCGGACGTCCGGTGCAAGCACTTTGTGCGTCCGACAGCAATCAAACAGATTTGAGAAATTATCTTGTTTCTATCGGACGTCCGGTAGAGACATATTCAGCGTCCGATAGTTTCGTCGACTTCGAAGGATCCTATCGGACGTCCGAAGCATGCGTCCGAAGCTGTGCAATGATTATCGGACGTCCGATCCTGACTTCTTGAGCGTCCGACAGCTTCAGCATACTTTGTCATCTTTCAATTGTACTTGATCTTTGGAACTAATTTGCTTCATAACTGAATAGATCTTTTAAGAGACATTAGTAACATCCATTTGTTTTGTAAACATCAAAAAATAGGGATCAAGACCAACAACAAAAATATACATTATAATAATTGTAAAACACTCACTTGGTCCTTTTTCCGCATAAGACTAGCTTTACTGTTATGCATACAGATCTGAGACTGTATGCTTAATGTAACAAGAAAACTGTCATCTTATAGCTATATGAATGTAGTATTATGACCACATGAATGCAGTAGGTACTTAATTGGATTTCTTTATACTAGGTTAACTTGACCTCCACTTGATATTATTTCCACAGTAAATGCTTTTTTTTTATGTTATAAAGCTTTCTTTACATGCTTATTTTCTTATGTTATAAAAGTTTTTTTTTTTCAATTCGTTTACTTCCCTTTTTATTATCTTTCTCTACCCTTTCTTTCGCTGAGTTGTTTCCAAATTTTCAACATACAAATGAAAGTGGGGGCTACTCATAAGTGTTTGAGAGGATGATTAGTGTGAGTAGGAATGCAAGTGAACCGAGCTACCTCTAAATAGTTTGATTCTCGATTTGGCTAGATAAAAATTGAACTTGTGTTTAAGCTCGAATGAGATATGAAGTCGAGTTCAAACTCCAAAACCATAAAACTTGAGTGATTGTGAGCCTTATCAAATACTTATAATTATCAATTTAATTTTTAAATATTTGTAAAACTAGTTTTGTACCTATTCATTGAATGGGAATTGTTTAAAAATAATAAATTATTTAGTGTAGTTCATAAAAATATTTGCATAAAATACAAATTTATTGTATAATCTATTATAACATTTCTTAAATACATTGTTATTCAAAAATAGTTTTATAATGTAAATTTAAACATCTAATTCAGTGATTAATAATTCAAAAATGAAAAAAAAACATTCGACGATATGATAACATTCAAAAACTTGAAAATAGGCAAGATCAAATCTTGGCTAATCTTCTGTAACAAAAGAATGGCCAACCCGTTACCAAAACATCAATTTTGGTACTTACTATAAATGGCTTAAAGGTTAATGTGAAAAGAAAAGAAACCAAATGATGTATTAATAAAATATCAGAATTCAGAATCAATCAAGTCATAGGAATACAACAACCTTCTAAATCTGTTCACGGCTAATAGAAGCAAAACGAAAACATAAGATGTATTTTGCTCTTAAGTCAAAAACATAAAAAATCTAAATAATCTGATGTATATTGCATGACGTGAACTGCTGTTTGACAATGAACTTGATACCTTGCCATTTATGTAATCAGTGACACCTTTTTGTTCTTTAGAAGCTTTCTACCAAAGTCTAAAAAAAACATTGAAAACTGCACAAAATTTTTTTAACCCCAGAAACCTAGAAAATAAAAAAAAATTAGTACATTGTTGAAGACAATTAATAAATTGTCAAAGGCAATTAAAAATCGTGTGAAAACACATAGTTTAAAAGGCCACTTTTAAATCACTAACCAAAAAGCAATATGTGTTCTACTTGAATTGAAGAGTGAATCCATAAATTGAAATAACAAATTAATTACAAAAACCTTGCCAGAAATAAAAACGAAACTGTAACTTTTGAACACTTAGAAAATTTAAATTCGATGACCTAGCTATGAAGAAGGTGTAGGAAATTACAGACCACATACAACGAACATAAACAAAGTCCAAATGCGGTCCTTGTATTGAAGAGAATAAAAACGAAGTTCCAAATTCGATCCTTACATTGAAGTAAAAAAAAAAAACTTACCAAAAAAATTGGTGGAAAAGTGTAAACATTTTCACTGCTTGATAAAGTGATGAGCAATAGATCGAGAACCATATATATGAGTAAAAATGTAGAGTATCTGCGATAGCGATAATCTGATATTTGAATTGATATTTCGAACTTTTGAGTTGAAGATGAGAAAGAGTTAAAAACATAATCCAAAATTATTTATACTAATTTCCGGGAAATTTAGGCTTGACAATTAGGGTTAAGGAAAAAAAAGGTGAAAGAATGGAAGAGATAATTATGGAAGGATTATCTAGAATTGTAAAGGCAAGAGAAAAAAGAGGGATGGAATAGCGTACGTTATTAAGGGGTTAACTCATAAAGCACGTTGCACCTACTTGCCCTGTCGTTCAGCCATGTAGGAAAGAAACAAAATAAAAGGATAAGGATGAGAATACGACTTTATTATATATATATAATAAAGTCGTATTCTCATCCTTATATATATAATAAAGTCGTATTCTCATCCTTTCCTTTTATTTTGCCTCTTTCCTATATATATATGATTACTTAAAGAATAAAATTTGTATATACTGACAATATATATTCAAACTGGCAAAATGGATGGTAACTAAATAGAATTTGAATTTAAATGTTATATTGGTGTATTTAGCATGCATCCAGCCCCACTTGTGTAAACTATTAATGTATACAAACTTTATTTTTCAAGTACATTGATAGTGTCTACACAAGTGAAGGTATTTTTTTTTGAAGGAATACACGTGAGGTTGGAGGCATAACAACTAATGAGAATTTAAAAATACCTAAACATATCTCATAGCCTAGACATCACTCTTCTTTCTCTTAATTCTTAATCTCCAACAGCCCCTCCCAAAACAAACCTTCTCAATCATTTCTATTTCCTCCATCATCGCTCTCTTTGCCTATTTCTCTCTCGAATCCCTCCTCTTAATCACTCTCTCTCCCCAATTTTATATTGTTGCTGCTTTACATTCTTGCTTTCATTCTTAATCAAATTCCAAAAGCCCAGTCAAAATTGCATGATTGTTAAGTTTCGATAATCTAATACTACCACTACCAAATGGATAGGTGCTACCATATTCTTTTTGTTAAGTCTTTTAGTTTCCTAAGGATCTCTTACCCATCTAATCATTGAATGATCTGGAGCACCTCTAATGATCTGGGAATCGATAACCTATGGGGAAATTTTTGGGTTTCCAACGATCTAAAAGTCTGATGGTTTTTAAGTTTCTATATTGAAAGTTGATTAGGAAAATATGTAATAGGGGTTGAATTTTTGGTTTTTTTGGCTTTGAAATTTCTTGGGTTATCAGCTATCATTTTCTTTTCTTTATTCTTTTTTTGAAACCAGAAATTTGGATTAACTTGATTGACTGGGTTGCTCGACTTGAGGTCGAGTTGTAAAATTAAAAATCTTGTCAAGTTTGAGTTTGAATTTGAACTTAACTACTAAGGGTTAAGTTTGAATATAGTGAAATTTGACCTGTGACTCAATAGCACCCCTAAGTGTAAGAAGGCTATATAATATAGTAATGTGTCATAAGACACATATCAAATGGCATGGACACGTGGGAAAGACACTTGTGCTGCTACTTTATATGTGACTGGACACGTGTTGAGGCTTGGGGACATCATGGCAAGAGTTTCATGTATTTACAAGTAGGTTCTTCAAGTTTTGAAAGATAGTACTTAGATTGCAAAAGTCCAAGTTGTTAGCATCTTGAACTTACTTTTGTGCAATGGTAGACCTATATATTGGTGCCCCCACTAACTAAAGGAAACTTTCAATTTTAGTCAAAAAACTTTCAATAAATTTTATTTTTATCTTACTGATTTACCAATGTGTCCCATTTATTAAAGTAAATTATGCATTTCATGTATTGATTTGTTAAAAATGCAGTATTTGCACTAATAATTGGTAGAAATTAAATGGAATTATATACCAATGAGTAATTTAATAACAATTTTTAGTAACTAACTTATAACTACAAAGACAAACTCAAGACCCAGTTGTTTCAGATATTATTACATGACTTCTCACATTTTAAAATATCCACATAAGTTCCTATAGTTTCATATTAGGTAGAAACTTGACGAAAAATATCCTTTGTCATATCATTAGCTGAAATACAAGTGTTTTCCTCACTTGAACAAAAAATTAAATGATCTAAGAACTTTGCATAAAAACTATAGAGATATTATGTGGATAAGTACAAAAGCCACAAGGGGGTATAGTAAATATTCAAGCAAATTATAAGGGGTTAAGTAGATATTATGATTCCATGTGATGCACTTTTAGATCACGTTTGGTATACCAATCTTCGTAACTAGTGATACTTTCCAACTATTTTTCACCTTACATAAAATCATGAGAAGGTTTTACGGATATTTTGAAACTTTAAAAGGGTAATGTGATAACATGAAAAATCACAAGGGAATTATGTATAATTTACTAGAAAAAGGTAAATTAATGTGTTGTAGAGCATTAGAGGGTTCTTTTATATCCGCTTGTTTTATTTATTAATAGTTATTATATTTCTAACTATTATTATCTACTATGTGAATATTTACTATTGTTCCTGGCCATACAACTAAAATGACTCTAATACAATTGTGCCTCTGTAGAAATATTTCTTAACTCCACCACTATTTCCATGTGATATCATTTTAAGTAAATGTTCCAACTTTACATGTCTATTTATTTAAAATACTACACATAAATAAAAAAAAATTACCTTCCATTTTATTGGCCTTTATGATCATTAGCACCATTTTTTGAACCGGGAGAATGTAACTGGCTATGGATTAACTGTCTGACTTGTGGCACCCATAGGGGTTGTAGCCTCTCATGCTGATGAGCATATGTTGATCGAGCATGATGTTGTGCTTTGTGCTACAAAGGTGTTTAAGGAAATAAAATTACACAATTACTAACAACAATTGTTTTTGGTATGGTGGTGAGCGCTTGAACCTTATAATTGGTATTAGAGCAACGGCACTGGTTTGAATCTCCTAGGTTGGTGTTTGCGGGGGAAAGGGGTGATTGTTGACCTTTATGGTTAGCATCAGAATATAACTAGCCGTAGACTAACTGCCAAACCCATAGCACCCATGGGAGGTGCAACCCCCCATGCTAACCGAGTGTGATATATTGTGCTACCAAAATGTTTAAGAAAATAAAGTCGTGCCTCCTCTAACAGCAATTACTATTTGTGTAGTGCTAAGTGCTTGATCCTAACACATTTTGATTCAATAAAAATGGTTTTAAGGCCAAATTTCTCATGGATAAATAGTCAACTTTTGTCACAAAGAACAAATTATGAGTTGCCACCTTAGGATTTAATCTTTGGAGGACTTGTTGGCTAATTATAGCTCCTTAACATTATGTCTTCTTTTTGTTTTAAGGCTTTAATGAAAGCCTTCCTTAGACAGGAAACCTAGATTGTCGATATATGGGGTGTTACAAGTTCAATTTAGACAATGACAAAGAAAGAAAGAAACTGGTTATAATTATATATATATATATATACATACTTGATGGTTTGTTTAAGGATTCTTTGAATTTATTGAAATAGAACTATCTCTTCTCAGGGTCGGGAATGGTTTCTATGACATCGAGAAGAAGGCCCTGTTCCTTTGTCAAGACATTTAGAGTTGCTTATTCTCTTCTCCATCTTCATCACTGTTGGAAGACAAAGATGAAACATCATCATCCTCAAGTTGGTTTGCATAGTTTTCTTCTTCTCATTTTGAATCATCACTATCAGTTTCTACAAAGAGGTTGGATAATTGATTCAATACTTCTTCATCTGCAACAACAATGCCGATTCTTTTGTTTAATTTGCAATATCTAGTTATATGTCCAGGTTGTTTGCATTTGTGACATACAATTGTTGGTAAAGTTGGTGAGTATTGGACAGGAGTTGGATTTGGATTTTTTGGGGGATGTAACAGTTTTCTAGATTTATAGGGTAAGGTTTTTCTTTTTTTGTTGAGAAGGTTTTGATAAAGGTTTAGGTTTTCTTCTAGTTTTTATACGATAATTGGGTAGACCAAATTGTTCACAGAAAGAACTAAGGTCCTTTGTTCTTTGTACTCAGCCTTTTGCAAGCTATACGAGCATCTTGTCTTGCCTGCAAATTTTTGGAGCGACTTGTTGAATTTCGCTAGTTAATTGTCCATGAATAATTGTTTCCCATGGTAAAACACCATCATATTGGGTTTGGATTTCTTCTTAGACAAGTCTCTTAATGATTTGGGAAGACCATCTAAGAACTTTTCCTTCCAGTATGCTTGATTACTACCTAATGTTGCATATATGCAAGTCAGAAAAGTGTCTTTGTACCACCTAAAATCTGAAAGATTCCTACATTTGAGATTGTTTAGTAGTTCTGAGGACTTGTCTCTGAATATCCCTGGATAACCAATGAATATCTTTGCAATTGTGGAGATCAAGGTTGCTACTGCATCTGAGATAGTCTCACCATCTTGAAAGATTGGTTCTCCATTTGTATCTAGTTTAATTGCATTTAGTATCTTCTCTTTGTCTTCTAAGGTGAGATGTTCATTCCACCATCCCTTAAACTGTCCTGTTAATCCTGTTGTGATGAAATAATCTACAAGTTGGTCAGTACATCCATGATTTGTAAGATAGACCGTGGCTGTTATTGTCATTTGTTGGAGGATTGTGATTATGTTGTACTCAGAAACTCTATCTATGCTCTATTCATAGATATTGTTAGTATTGTAGGAGTTTTGAAAGATATATGGGTCCGCTTGGATTAGCTGTTTTTGGAGTTGTTTTTTAAAAACTATACTATTCATTTTTTGAAAAACAGCAAATGTTGTTTGGATTAGCTGTTTTTGAGAAACAACTTGTTTTTCAAAAACAAGCTTGTTTGGATTATCTGTTTTTGAGAAACAGCTTGTTTTTCAAAAACAAGTTGTTTTTTTTAGCTATTTTCGAAAAACATCATTCAAATTGGTAATTAAAAAAATCAATAAATTTCATTCAACAAAATACTTTATCAGTACAACACTGGTATAATTAAAAGTAAACTTAATAGATAGAGATTTTACATAAGTGTACATGCCATATACAATAGCCACCGTGGAACCATTAGGGAAAAAGTTTGCCATTCGCAATCCGCCCACTAGTTACAAAAGCTACAAAATAGATAACGACAAAATGGAGCTACTAATGTTGGTGATAGTACATGCTGTTTGCCAAGGCGCTCCTGAATTCATTCCAACCAGCAATTCCTTGAGGCGACATATCCAGTGGTTCTGCACCGGCCATTTGGTCCACCACATGATTTATATTATCTGCCTGTGCTGCAATAGTCTCTTCTTCAACAAAATATGCGTCATTCGGGACATTATAGCGCATAAAGTTGTGCAATGCACAGCAAGCCAGGACAATATTATTCTGTGTCGCCATCAAATAGTTCTGCATGGGGCCCTTAAGTATCGGAAATCGCTTCTTAACAACACCAAACGTGCGTTCTATAATGTTCCGTAACGATGCATGGCGTCTGTTGAAAAGTTTCCTTGCTGCCCGCTCCTGTTGGGTTCCCCGTGCATCCCTAAAGGGAGCCATAAATCCTGGCATGTTCGTGTATGCCGCATCCACCGCATAATACTTCCCTGCACACAATGTAATTATAGTTAAGTGCATTATAAATATTACTATAAATGTTTTAAGAAAAGTCATGCGATAAATTCCAAATGGATGATTTAATACCCAAATTACCTTCTGGTGGCCGTGGAAAAGCACAATTAGGATCAAGTAAGACATCTTTTAAGATCCTAGAATCATGTGCGCTACCCTCCCACCCTACCCTGACATAAGTGAATCGCATATTATGATCACACACTGCTAATATATTTTGCGATAAGCCGCCGTGCCTATTCCGATAACGCTCCCTGTCTTCAGCTCTACACCAAGCTGAAACATGCGTTCCATCAATAGCTCCAACACAATCCTAATCACAATAAGTAGACGTTCAGTCTCCTATAGATTATAATTAATAAGAGATTTCACGAAATATTCCTAACCTTAAACCATGGCCAAAACGTAGCACTGTTCTGTATTCTTGGATTCGTCGTGTGATAATCTATCGGCCGGACAAAATCACGTCCCAAGCGAACGAGAGATCGAAGGCATCGTCGTAGATGACGGTCTGTGGTCTCGGTTGTGCGTTGGAATCTCTCGGCTAGCACCCTATGCCGCTCGTTATGACTCAAGCAAAGAAGGCAAATGGCAAGAGACTCGTGAATGCCTACCCGTCCTGTCGGGTGGGGCTCCCAATAGCCCCTCTCAATCAACAAATCACATAACTGAAGGAAAAGCGGAGCTTCCATTCGAAGGTTGTCGAATATTCTGTCTCGATGGCCGTTTATGAGTTCAACAACCCATTGAGCACCCGACTGTGCACCATCTCGAATTCGTCGGCGTTCCACAGGGTTTAGGTATGGGTCGAACAGAGCCAATCCAACAAGCACAAAGTAGATGAAGGTCAAAAGTATCTCCTCCTCATCTCCTTCGTCGAAGAAATCCCCACCTTGCAAATAATGCTCATTCTCCATTTCCAAATGTGATCTCGGCAGCCAAAGTCACTCGTGATCCTGAGAAAAAAGGCTATTTTCAAAAGGCATGATCAACAACAATGCCATTATCTCCTAATTAAAGCATACTGGCAAGTAGCTATATAGCATCAGCAAATCAAGAAGGCAGGTTATATGCTATTTCAGGCAACAAATCTGAAAAAAAAAATCCACCACATGACAGCTAGTAATATGGCAATAGGTCTTGGAATATATACGAGCCACAGTGAATAAGATTTCAAGTCAAGACAGCTACTAACAAGCCAATAAGTGAATATTTGGACAACAACAAAACCTGGCCAATCATATACCTTAGGACAGCATTTTACTTTGCCATTTCAGTTCACAACATTTGTAGCTATGAACAAATGCCTTAAAACGAGTAACCTGTTGTTAATGAAAACTAGCACCACATTCCTAATCCTATCCTTAGAAATTATCCCACAAAGTCATCCCCAAAAATATATACTACTCATGGTTTTAAATAGTAACCAACAGAGGACCAAACACAATTAACTCAAATCCTGCGTTTCGACATATAATATCCAGGGCATTCATGGACACAAAGCCCCCCTGAATTTAGAGATTAACCAAGACAGTCAATGCCACAAACACATCATCAATAATAATAAAAACCCAACAACTCCAGCCCAATGCAATAAAAACTGAACAAACTCATGGCCAGTACGGGGCCGGAATCCAAATAGACAAATCACAACACCTCTGAAAAAAAAACACTCAAATGTATCGGTAGCAAATGCTACAACAAGCTGAGTTGGCTATAAAGAAATCATAGTCAACAATTCAAGTCTCAGATACAAGCTCCCGATGGAAATGAAATGCCTAGAACGGAGGTGGGGGAGGGGGCTCCTGCGTATCAGGTGGGAAACAGCCTTTCCTTTTCATAAATGTGATGCGGTCGGCGTCCAATTGTGCTAAATTCCAAATGGCCAGCTCTTGCTTATCCTTCAATATTTCAGCCACGGCCATTTTGGAGGCGTACGAAATGTTCTCCATTCCCCGAAGTTGATCCATGGCAACTTCATAGGTGGTTTTGGTCGGGCCACCGCGGTCGAAACACTGCTTGTCCGGAGAACTGACTGACACGCCCATGCTGCTGCTCTTATGGCGATTAACCAGGGACTCAATGGTGTCAAGAGCTTTCATGTACCTATCAGAAGCTGAATGGGAGGCGGTGGACATAGGACTACCGCTTGACATGTCCCCCGATTTCCGCTTTCCTTTGCCCTTTCTCCCTTTCGCTTCATTTGCCCCTGCTAACTCAGTTTCAACACCCTCATACGCAGCATCCGACCTTCCCTTTCCCCGTGACGATCGGGCAAGGTTCTCCATGTATCTCTCCTCGGGTGCAGTACGGGGCTCGTTCTCAAAGCCAGCGCTGAAATCTCCCGTTGCTCCTTGGTTGACAAAAACCTCCTCAAGCAAGTGGTAGACGGTGCAGTCATCTTGAAATTTTAAAAATTTTGGGTTCACCTGACAAAAAAAAAAAAAAAACACAGCCAAAAGGATATTTGAGGGAGCTGCACCCACAATCTGATTAACTTTTAACAGCCATTAAATTGATATAAAGATAGTTTACTTGACAAAAAATGCCTGTGCAAGCTCAACCCACTTGCTATCGTCCATGAGCCAGGTAAAGTTCTGGCTATCCCAACCCAGCCCCGTTTCCCGCCTCTTGAAGGCAATGTACAGCTTGGTAAGTTCTCGCAAGGCATAGTATTTGGCTCTTATGCTGTCCCAAGTGAACGATGTGCCAAATTGGCAGTTCAACTGCTGTTGAATTTCGGGAACCACGTAGCTACCAATATTATTCTCCCTAATTTCACTAGCTCTATGCATGCTGACTAGGTGGTTGGCAATTTCTACTTCCTGCTTCCTAGTGAAATAAAATTTCTGCCCACCTGGATTGCGCCTTTGTTTTCTCATCTTATTAATCCATAAACAAAGGCAATCAGACACGTTGGTACTTATACTATCGGCCGGACAAAACAGAGATGAAATAATAAGTAGCGAAAGTAGAGGACTAGCAGGTATTACCTTGTAGTAGTTAGAAATGCACTTTTGTAAATCGTTTTCCCCCCAAACTGAGTTGGATCCCCTTGGATTCTCACAATTTTTCGTCTTCAATGCTGTGTTTACACACGAGTCAAAATTAGTCGCACTAAACAAGGCAGTAAACAGAGTCAGAACCACGCAAACTACCTTTGGAAGCACGGCGGGTAATAGGGGGCATGTAACTTTAGAGAACGGCAATGAAAACACCAACCTACCCTGTTTTGTAGCACCAAACAGCAGTATGAAGTTAGACTGCAGATACCAATCTCATCTATAGCCGGAGAAGACAATTTAAAATCACAGAAATAGCATCAGAGAGTTCATTTTGGGGTAAAAACACAAGAATTAATGCTACAATAATACGAAAACATGACTGCAGTCGCATTTCAACAAAGCGAGACACACTCATAAGGGCAATAATATGCCAAAGCACAATCACAAGCAGCCGTTCTCCATGTAATTTCCATCAGAAGCACAAACATATGCTTCTTTCACTGAATTTAGGCAATTCTAATGAATCTCAAGCAAGTAAGACATCTTGGTAAATTTATATAAGGACTATCGAATACAACCACCAACTCCGACAAAATAGCACCAGACAAAATTCATGACCAACTGATATGAATTGAAGTCAATGCCGTATTGTGGTCATCCACTTTCTCAATATTTTGAAAAATGAAATCTGACATTGAATTCAGAGCATGGCTAGTTTATCGTCTCAATATTCAAACCAGCTCAATTTTTCATGGTTCAGTTTTAGCATTGCCGAGACTTGGTTCATCCACCACAATAAAACGTAGCACAACTAATCTCTAACTCTACTGTCCAACACCTCTAAATGTGATGATTTGGAAAATTGAAAGCAGCAAGCAAATTTTGACCTCACAGTCAAATTTTTGGGGCTTCCGGACATCAAATTTTGAACATCCCACACATTATTCTTTACAATACGCAGCAAGAACAGTAAAGTGAAAGCCACAAAATGCCTTAGAAACATAACCTTAACAGTAAATCGAAGGGCGAAGATGGGTCGGAGTTGCCAGTCACTCGAGATGTGTTGTTCGCTGTGAAAGGGGGTTAAGATCCTGATGGATTGAAGCGCGAGGATGGGCTCTTGCAGACAAGGTCACATCTCAAAGAGAGGCGTACTAGCAAGATGGATCGAAGATCAAAGAGGGGGTCGGAGCTCAGAGGAGGTTTGGAACTGAAGTCGCAAGCTGAAATTGCGAGCTGAAGGAGGTTGGATTCGAAGGTTGCGAGCTAAAATCTGCTTCGATTACTCATAATTTCGCCTCTCGATGGCCGGCAATGGTGCTGCGGAGGAGTACTTTGCACAAGCTCCTGACTGGTCCCTGTTCTGAATCTGTCTTCGCGTTCAGCATACAAGGCAATTTGGCAAAGTAGCGTCGGCAAAGGAAAGCCGAAAACAAGACAATTGGCTATTTTGCCAAAAACGCCGCAGTTTTATTAAAGACCCACTGTAGACTTACTTATCAGTAATTGTTGTTTCTCAAAGACAAAAACAGTTTTTGAAAAAACTGTCAATCCAAACGAACCCATATGTTTTTCTTCTATAAGGACATCTGGGTAAATTGCCCTAGAGTAATAGAGTTTTAGGGGATTTTTTCAATTTGGAGTTGGATTGTAGGATGGTCTGGATATGCTAAGTTTAGCTATTTGATTGGAAGAAGAGGCTAAGGATTCTAGAGCAGGTTCATGTAAGACACAAGCTGTTTATTTAGTAGGGTTGATTAGCTGATGCAGGAGATTCTAGTGATGGTTCTTCAAGAATACAAGTCAATTGTAGGGGATTCTAGTTTAGGGTATTCTAAAGTACAAGCCGACTATTTGACAAGTTGGTTAATAGAGGTCAATCCTTGTTCTACTGTCTTTTGTTTGTTTATAGGAGTAACAAAGGATTGTTCAATCTTATCTATTCTCCTTTCAAGTTTACTCATAGGCTTATGTTGGAGTTTTTTATGGAATGTATTTGGTATTTCATAAGGTCTGACTAAGAGATTGAAAGAAGAAGTGGTTGTGGACTATTGAAAAATAGTGTAGGCTAATAGGAAGATAACTATATGGTGGTTCAAATATTTGTTCAAATATTTGGTAACCTTCCTTCACATCTGGTGGGAGAATTTGTAGGTTTGATCCATATGCATTCCAGCAAGTTACAAACCAAGTAGGGAAATTGTACTTGTTTGTCTTCGTGAAATAAAATATGTATGAACACTGGTTTAGTTCATTTTGGAATGAAAAGGCATGAAACCATACTACCTTATAATCCCAATAAGTATATCCAAGAGGATTAAAGGGAATTGTAGATGATTTAGGTCAACTCAGGTTGATTTCCCATTTAGAGGATCTAACAGCTTTGAGAATTTGTGCACAAGAATGAGTTTTGACTACTTTCCCTATGGGATTACCATTCTTATCTTTCAATTCTCTATCATGAGGTTTGAAGATTATAGACTGGAAATCTGTCAAGATAAATTTTAGTATTCTAAGGTTTTGGTTAGTGTTTGAGGCACAAAATGATGTTTGTAGGGAAAATAGATTTGGTTGTCATTTTTACTCCTAAGCCGATTGAATTTAATTTCTAGAAGACCAAACTCTGATACCAATTGTAAGGTCCAAAACAATCTGAGAGGGGTGAATTAGGTTGTTTAAGAAACAAGCAAATAATTGCAAATATTCACCCAATTTTTTAATCAAAATAGTTTAAGTAAACAAACACTCAAGCAAACACAATAACAAGAATAGCAAATTAAGCCACACAAACAAGTGACAAAAAGAAAACAATAAGGTAAAAGGATTGCAAGCCAATCAACTCTCAAATTTCTTTCAAACTTGGAGTTGAATCCACTAGTAACTTTTTCAGTTGTTGGTGAAGCTAACCAACTTATACAAATAAAGGATCACTCTTTACTTACCCTAAAACTTTTTTGTTGAGTTAAAGAGTTTTACAACTCACTCAGGTTTACCCTCAAATAGCTACAAGTGAATCTCACTCAACCAATTAAGAACTAGTTACAAGTAAGGCTATCTTTTCCAAGGTTTTACTTCTCAATGAGAAAACCTTACAAATCCATAAACTTTTCCCAACCTATACAATATTTAAAGTATTTTCTATCCAAAAATCATTCTTGAAAGCTTGTATCTCATATACGCAAAAGTCACTCTTCTTCTCACACTTGGGGATATTCATAGGTAGTGAAATTTTGCTCAAAAAATGATCAAAAAATTAGCTATTAGAAAACTAGCTATTGGAGCTTTCAGACGTCCGATCCTACTGTCCGACACCCTATTAGACGTCCGATCCAATTCCTCTACGTCCGATCCAATTGCTCTACGTCCAACTCTATGTCTGAAGGCTTGTTGAGTAAGTCTTTATTAGAAGTTTCGGACGTCCGATACAACTTCCAAAAGATGCGCTTGACATAAACAAAGAGTTCCAAAGTTTCTTTTTAATCTGTTGGATGTCAGATAGTCTAGCTATGTGTCCAATGCTCAGCGAAAAACTTTGTTCCTTCCTGTTTTACTTTCTTTCCTTTACCAAATATTGAGCACCAATACTAATGAAAAATTGAATTGAAATATTAGTCTAAATTATCATTTTATTTCATTAATCATCAAAGCCAAGAATTGATCAATCTAAATCTTTCATAATCCAAGAAAGGCAAAAATATATAATGCAACAACAAAAATTTTTCTCCCTTGCCACACGAAAATCCAAAATAATGTTGTGATTAAGGGTGCAAACGAGCCGAGTCGAATCGAGTTTTGAATTTATCAAGTCGAGTTACACTTATTTATATACGAGCTCGAGCTCATCGAGCTTGGAAAATGGAGCTCGAGCTCAGCTCGATTTAGGTAAAAAGGCAAATTCGGCTTATGGCTCGCGAGCCTAGCTCGAATTCTGGCTCACGAGCAGCTCGAGTTTCGCTCGATTTTCTAGCTCGCATGAAGCTCGAATTTAGCTGGATTTCTAGCTCGTTAGGAGCTCGAGCTCGAACTCGAAATCAGCTTGATTTTCTGGAAATTTAAGAAGAAAACAACATTTTTGTCCGCATATTTTTGATAAAATTTGAGCATGATAACAACAATTTTCACATATTCTTGATCTTGAGGCCTACAAACTATCCACTAATACAATCATAAACATATAAGACATAAAAATCTAAATGTCCAACACTTGAAATATTCAACCATTGTCACACAAGGAAATAAAGTACAGTAAGTCACTAACAAGTTTCAAATGTAAATAGTGTCTTCAACACTTCATCAACAAGTCGAGCTCCGATGCATAAGCTCTTCAACATTAACTATATTAAGAAGCAAAAGAAACTAGCAAGTGAGCTGCCAAAAAAAAAAAGCAAAATAGCAGCCAAAAAAAGTGAAAAATTCAGTCCATTGAATGAGAAATTCTAACACGAGAAACCAGCAAAAAAATAGCTTTAAACACAGCTAAAAAGTAGCCAAAAAAAGGGACCAACCAGCTACAAAAAAATGTCTATATCAACAAAAACAATGAAACAACAAGAAGACAAACAAGACGTCTCCAATGTTGCTGGTTTATTAAGCAGCAAAAATCAGCAAGTTGCTAAAAAAACCACACAACTTCAGTGCAGCAGTTGAGAGAAATCCAACACAAAAGCCATCAAGAAATAGCCCAACAAATCAGCAAATATAAACCTTAAATGCAGCTACAAACTAGCCAAGAAAAGGACCAAAAAAATAGCTAAGAAACTTCCAAATTAAAAGCATTGAGGTCTTAATACCATAAGTTACAATAGGACAAAACTCCAACTAGAAAATTAAAGGTAAATTACCTCAAACATCTCCGAAGTCAAGAAATAGGCAACACAATCTCTTGTCTATTCTTCAATTTCTGCAAAAAAAAAATTAAAATAAAGGAAATTAAGAAATAGTAAGGTATATTTTAAATATTATGTGTGATAATTTTGCTTTTTAGTCACCTTTTCCCTTTTCTTCACCCCGTGTAGCTTACGACACCAATCTCCAGCACACATCAACATTTCTACAGTTTATAGAGCCAAGGAAGCACGGTAAGAGTCGATTACTCTAGTTCCAGCACTAAATGTAGCTTATGAAGCTACAGTGCTTATAGGAATGGCTAAAATATTAGCAGCCATCTTGGGAAGAATCTTGTATTTTGTTGTGTCTTTCCGCCACTTCAAGGCATATAAATTCACGATGTTTACCGTTGAATCATCTGCAGCTGTGAGGAGACCATCTTCAAAGTAGGTATCCAACTCATTCTTGATGGGTTGAACACTTTCAACGGTAGTAATATGGGTCAGAAATTCACTCATACCCGAAACATGGGTCACTGATGAAGATGCACTACTGCTGCTCTTGGTTGGATGATCATTGCCGATTAGTAATTGAGAAGATGATCCACTTTGGCCTGAAACATGTATCTCCACATATTCATCATATAGGTCATACAAGACTTGTTGAACCTTGCCTATATTACTTTGCACTTCATGCGGAGGATAAAGCAATGGAAAGCAATAGTTTATGACTCTCATCTTGCATCTGGGATCCAAAATAGCTGCTGTCCAAAATAGCTACTATAGCTATTAACAAGTTACATTCACCTTAGTACTTATCAAATTTCACCTTCATCTTTTGCACCATTGATCGGACAAAGTCATCTTCATCATCAACCTTACTATCTAGTAGTACTTTTATCCGACAAACTTCATTTATATATAAATTTACTGTCGGATAATCACTACCAGATATCACATGAGTTGCTGTCCAAAAAACTTTTAAAATGTTGCATACTTTTGAAACCTTTTCCCAATCTTCTGCAGTTGGACAAAAATCATAATTTGGCTCTCTATCACTGTATCTTGGAAAAACGTCTTGAAACTTCAGTGCGCAAGTCAGCATCTCATAAGTAGAATTCCACCTTGTCTTGCAATCATAAATTAGCTTTTTTTTGGCAGCTACAGCTGGCATACAATTTCAGCAAATTGCAAGCGTCTTCCATCTGTCTTATTGATAAACTTCATACTATCCCTGATTGTGTCAACTATTTCCTTGATTTGATTAAACTCGTCTTGAACCACAAATTCAGTATATGAGCACAACATCTCACATGAAATAACTTTTCTTTTACTAATAGACACTTGTTTCTGGAGAAAGTGTCCTTCAAACATCTCAGTGCACTATCATTATTTGAGGCATTATCGACTAAAACTGTATAAACCTTGTTCTCAATTCCCCAATCTGTTAAACATTTGAAAATAGCATCCACAATTTGGATACCCTGACGTGGAGGAGGGACGTGCATGAAATTGAGGACTCGTTTCTGCAATCTCCAATGACTATCAATCCAATGCTCGGTTACGACCATATACTCATTTTTTTAGTTCTTGGACTTCCAAAGATTTGTGGTCAAGTTGATTTTTTTGACTTTCTTAATTGGTCATTCAATTTTGTCTTCTTTCTTTCATAAACTGACATGTACTCATTTTGGTTCATAGTCTGACTAATTCTTTGCTATTCGGGCATCCCTCTTTTTTGCATCAAGTTGAAACCTTCTTCCTCCACTATTGAAAATGGATGCTTATGCATAAGCACCCACTCAGCAGTAGCTTCTCTCATGTCTGCCATATTAAATGTTCCGATGTGAAAGTAAGCCTGAGAAGTTTTAGCAGAATCAGCAGGTGGAAAATTTATCTTTGTTTGTTGTACGGCTTTTTTTAGTTTTTGCAATCGGATAGCACATGACTTCCTATGCCTTAGTAAACTTGAAGTTGTACTAGTTTTCGTCTTCTTGAATTTTGCATTGCAATGAATACACTCCGACATGAGAGTTTTTTGAGCGCCAACTTCAACATCTTTGAAGTCATCCCATGCCACTGATTTTCTAGCCCTCTTTTTTTTCCTAAAAGCGTCCAAACCATCATCTTCAACAGCCTCTTGATTGGTTGTTTCAATGATTGTATGTGTATCACCTTCTAATGCCTTATCTTTACTCTCCAATTCTTCATCTCCAAGAGAGAATTCCAACTCTTCATCAATGTTAATAGCAGTATCTTTGTCAGCGATATTCACAGGACTAGTGGAATCACCAACTGATCTAATAATTGGTGAAGACTGCTCTTGGTTGGATGTATCCATCTTACAGTCTCAATTTCTTTTAGCTATACACAGAGAAAAAAAAAAAGAAAGATATAAGCAGCATTCTTTTAGCTATTAACAGTGAATAAAAACAATAAAACATGTTGATAGGCTTAGCTAATCCAAAGAATTTATGGAGTGAAGAATTAAGCAATCATGAAATTTCCAGAAAATTACTCATTCAAATGTGTCTAGACCGAAAGACTTGAGGTTGGAAAACCCTTGCACTCAGAATTTCACATAGAGAGATCTTAAAATACATGGAAACTTGTTCACAAAGGATTGCTTACAGTTCTCAATTCAATATTAACAAGAAATGCAGTAAAGTTGAAACAGCTCTACTAGTTCAGTAAAGTTGAAACAACTCTACCAGTTTAATCATCCCTCTACTCAGTTCAGTATTATGTACGTGGACAGCTCACAAATCACAATACATCACCTAGTAGCTACCACCTTCCGTTACCATTATAGCTGAAATACTTGCGAAAAAATCATTTATCAAAGTTAGTGTCATGATGAAATGTACTCTTCTATGTAGCCATACCATTTATCAAAGTATCAGAGTACTAGGATGGATTTTGGTCCTTATTTATCCATAATCAGCAGCTGGCTTCATCAAGGACATAGAGTTGGTAAATCAAAATAGGAATCAGTAGATCACTAATATGGATGCACATAAACAAGACTCAATGATTGTACAGCTGAAGGACAAAAAAGTTCAAAAAAAATCTTTTTTTCTTACGAGCATGCAAGATGACTTCCCAAAATGCGAAAACATCTAGTTTTGAAACAGTATCAAGTGAACAAGTTTTCCCTTATAGAGAAATGAAACTTGCCCAGCATAATGAGCTGTATCAAGATCCAGATAAAGCTCATAGGTTGAGAATTAATTAAGAAATAAACCAAGCGCGACACTATAGAAATTACACTAAAGATACTGCGAAATTGTTGCTCAATTTCATCCCATCTTTTCCTTTTGCAACTCTCAACCCAGGATTGGAAAGAATGCGCAAATCCTCTAGCTAAAAGTCATACCCCGTCATTCTGTTCAACCAAGTAATAATCCTTTAATATATAAGGGCTATTAGTTTTGAGGATTACTCGACTATTCACACTACAATCTGCACTCCTAATCAAAACATCCGAATTTCACTACAACCAATTTGTAATTGTCGTCTATTTCAAGTTCTAATAAAATGACCTTGTGCAAGAAACATAAAAAAGAAACCAATATTAGCAGTAATTAGCTCGAAATTAAGTTGTGGAAAGAGGAACTAACAATCTGCTCAGTAGCAGCAGCAACAGTCGAGCTCAGTAGCAGTAGCACCAGTCGAGCTCAGCAGCAGCCTAGTAGTAGCACCAAGTCCAACTCAGCAGCAGCCAGCACTGGTCGAGCTCAATAGCAGGCAACCAACGATCTGGGGAGTGGGGATGTTAGACACGATGGGGAGTGGTAGTCCTGGTAAAGGTGGGCTCAGTGGGTTGCGCCGGTAGAATAGCTCGGAGGTGGAGCTGGTGGACGTAGCGATGGTAGAAGAAATTTCGGACAGACAAGAAATTGGGAATTTTCGGATAAGGGAAATGGGAATTTGGGAACCTAATTAGAGAAACAGGGCTTCTTGTAAATTTCAATTGATGTAAGGGTATTTTAGTAATTTCACATATAACTCGAGCTTTCGAGCGGCTCGTCGAGCTATCGAATCTAAAAAATGAAGGCTCGAGATCGACTCATTTGTATTAACGAATGGCTCGAGCCAAGCTATGACTCGAGCTACTCGAGTCGTGAACAGCCCTAGTTGTGATATTAGATTATGTATTCAAAATTCTTTATTACACTTCTGAACCATGCCGAGGTTACCTTTTTCCAACAAAACAAGTACATAGTTAGAAATGATTTACATAATAAGTTACATTACAAAAAAAAAAGAAAGAATAGAAGAAATACAAAAGGAAACAAAAAAAAAAGAGATTAATAATCAAATAATGTTTCAACCTATTTCCTAAAGTCAAAACCAAGCTAAAGTAATTGTTTGATGCATTTGCGAGAACTTGTTTCTGAAATTTTTCATTAAAAGAATGTCTGGATAAATTACTCATTAAAAGTAGATACAGTAAAACCCACGCCCAACTCTAATATCAAAAAATATAAATTCGTTTGGAAAAGCCACTTTCATCAAAGGTTAATTGTGATTTTACCTAAAAATTTGTCATTGGTGTTATATCAATATTGAAAAGTTAATTAGCTTGCATGCCACAAAGTCAGGAACTTGGACTTTGGAATCGACTTTCTTTTCCATGTAGAAAAATAGTACCTGAAATTTGATACCCGTTATAAACTTGGAACCGTATAAATAAAAGATAATAATAAAAAAAAACAAATTGACTTTATGAGTAGGATTTAGGAACAAACTAAAAAGACAAGGAGAAAAAGAAAAAAAAAACTAAAGAACCGAGTTGAATATTCTTGCGAGTCCCACCTCCTTGATTAACTTCATAAATTACCATCTTCACCTTTTCTTCAAAAAAAACAAATAAATAATTTATTAGGTGAAATAATTTGTAACTTTCAAGAGCATACATCGAAGTAAGTCCTTGCCTATGAAAGAACTAGCAAAAAACTTGAATAACCTGCAAGAGGAGAAAACCAAATTTTTTTTTGACATTGTGACTATATATGATTTGATTAACAATCTTATTGATGTTGGTACTTATAAATAGAGCCATGAGGTTTTAAATTTCTACTTGTATGTAATTAGATAAAGATATGATAATTTAAAATTTGTGTTTGACAAAGGATTAGTTACTATTGCTTGATAGTTTTATTCTAACTACTCACATTCATTTTATACCAATAACGTGAATTTTAAGATGAATTTTAAAATCCTTAAGATTAGGGATAAAAACATACAATAATAAAAGAGAATCCAAATACAGACTTTATCATTGAAGGATAGTTCCTTGTGGATTTGGTTAAAACATTTGACTTAAATATCAAACAAAGAGACTAATCTGATTATGACTCAAACAAAAAAACATGAATCAATTTTTTTGGAAAAAAATAATACAAAAATATAAGGAAAAGAGGATCAATTGTTCTCTCTCAAGGGGTCTACACTGAAAACTCCCTTTGTAATACATGCATGCATACATACACACATACATATGTACTAGAACTACAAATGAATCGAGTCGAAGCAAACATTGGCCTAATCCAATTAAGTCTCGACTCAATTTTACTGAGGTCGAGCTCAATGATCTCTCAATGTAAAGCTCCATCTCAATCTTGACCTCAACCTCATATTCAAGCCGAATCGAGCTTGAGGTCAATCCTGCTTGGGCATAAAAAAAAATTAAAAAATACTTATTGTATTTTAAAGAAATGAATAAAATAGTAATTTTTTTAACAAATAAAAAATATTAGGGTATATATGTAATTTAACTATTAAAATAATATATATGTGTGTGTGTAATCGAGTCGGTTTCCGAATTAACAAATTAGTTTCTCTTTACTAGAGCTCGACTTGGTCGGTTCGAGTTCGATATTGATAGAGTTCGAGTCAGGTTTTGATCAAATTGACTCACGAGCACTCGTGAGCCACTTGATTTGTTTACACGTCCAATATAATATATATACACACACACATACATACACATATACATACACATACACACAAAAACTTATTGATAAGCCTCTCTAACTAAAATTTACTACTTTAATGTTTTCCTTAGTTGCATATGACAAACAACATATACACACTTTCACATGCACCATTTTCTAAGGATTTTTAATTATTTTACTCTTTAATTAATTCAGTTAATGTTATTTAATGGTTATTAGTTTGTTTAGTTCAAATGTCTAAATTCTTATATTTTAGGTAAGAAAATATTGTTTTAAACTAACTTATAAAAAAAAAAACCTATCTTTATTTTAACATTCCCTTTAGGCAAAAAATGTGTAGCTAACTAATTTATCAATAAGCCTCTCTAAGTAAAATTTTCTACTTTAACGTTTCCCTTACTTAGAAATAACAAATAGCATATACTATCATTTGTAAAATATTTTTGTATATAGGATATTATAAATTTAAATAAATGATTTAACAAATCAAAAAAATAAAAGTGATAAAATTTTTCCCTCGATCCTGCTATACAAATAAAGAGTTTTGCTTATTCTTATCATAGAGAGTTTAAGCAAGGCTATAATGCTTTTAGATTATACAAAAACAATTAGTTATACAATTTCTATATATATTGTTTATACCTTATCTTTTCATGAAAAATTAATATCTTTCATGAAAAATAATTTATATAATGTTTTTAGATTATACAAAAATAGTCAATTACATAGTTTCTAAAGATATAATGAATACGTTATTTTTTCAAATGTATCATGTATACCTTATTTTTTTCATGAAAAATTAATATATTTTCAAATTGATTACTTCCAATTCCACAAAAGTAATTAGTGCTAAAAATAGTTACATGTTTTAAGCATTAATATTTACACATATATACTATATACTATTCACTCGTTCACAACTTCTAGAAGCTTTGATTAGTAATTTATAAATTTTACAAGTATTTTAATTCCTCTTAGAATTTATTATATATACACTATGTAAGTTATCTTTCCAAATTCTAAAAAATTCTACAAAAATCCACAATAGTTACCACATTCATTGCCACTTTAAAATTCAAAGAACAAATACAAGCCCATCAATTTCTTTTCTGCATATTATGCTGACCACACTACAAGCCCTTATCTTTACGAATTATAAAGAATTCTATGAAATACAATCAAATTTAAATTGCTTTCAAATTCAACAAACAAAAAATAACCACTGAAGTGCATGTAACTGTAGAAATTTTAAATAGTTTTCTATAATAATAAAATTGTTAACTACTTTATTCTAAAATTTAAATTATTTTTAACCATTTGTAATTCGGGTGCTGTCTATTGCTTAGGTATGTTGTGATTTTTGGTGATTTTGAGGTGAATTCAGAAATTAAATAAAATAAAATAAACCAGTTTTTAACTAATTGACTTTTATTCGGATTAAATAGTTGACACAAAGCACAATTGAGCAACTCAACTCCCCTCCTCCGGCATTGAACATCAGACAACAATGAACGCCACCAGCCAACAGCAGGGGCAGGGGCAGCAGCAGCACCCTAACATCGAAGGCAGGCACGATGATGACGCTGCCCTCTCTGAATTCCTCGCCTCCTTGATGGACTACACTCCCACTGTACCTATCTTTTTTTTTTTTTCCCTTCCTTACTTTGCTATCGTTGATTTACAATTTTTGTATATCGGGTACTGGTGAGATTATCTAGTAAAGGGTCAAAATCGTGTTTCTTTCTTTCGTGGTACCAGATTCCAGATGAATTAGTGGAGCATTACTTGGCTAAAAGCGGCTTCCAGTGCCCTGATGTGAGATTGTAGGTATTCTTTCCTTAATATTGAATTTTTTTCCTCTTAAGCGAATTTTCTCTTTACTAACAAGTATTAAGCATTTCTGTATTGCTTGTTAAGAGTTGTTTTCCTTGGTGTGATTTGTTCTACTGTGGAAAGAAAATTTTCAAAACTTGCTATTCCAGATTAATTTATTTTTTGTTATTTATTTGAAGAGGAATGGGCACTTTTTTTTTTTCTTGGTTATTGGTACTCCACTAGTTCATGGATTTTTGCAAAATCACATAGAATAGAGTGCCAGTAACAAAAAGTGGTGTGCTGATATTGCCACCATATCGTAGTCTACAGGGGGGGAAGGAGGGGAGAGGAAGACCGAGTTTGATTCCTCTTACCTGACTGATTTGTTTCCAATTGTTGTAGAGTCAGGCTGGTTGCAGTTGCTACACAGAAGTTCATTGCTGATGTGGCTACAGACGCTCTTCAGTATGTTCATTCTGTCATTTTTCTTATGTACTTTTACGAGTGCTTTTGTATCAATTATTATCTTTAATCAGCTTAATCGTTGAGATTGTTATAAGAATTAGCTGTAGAATAACTTTGGTTTGAACGATTCAGTATTTAAGTACTTTCTTGAGAGCAATCATTGACATAAACATGAATTGAACCTTTTGATCAATGCATTGAACCAGTTAACATGATCCCTAGGCCTTTTCTTAGATGAAGGTGAAGGGGAACAGGTGATTACAGTTCCTATTTGAGCTGACCTGCGAAAATTTCAAAGTGGATTGTTTAGAAATTATTATTTGATGCCCTGCTCATTTTTTTTGCCTTTGTCTGCTAAAAAATGCAGGCAATGCAAGGCAAGGCAGTCTGCTGTAATCAAAGATAAGAGAGAGAAGCAACAAAAGGTGCTTGTTTTTGTACTTTATTTTTCTTCCCCTTTTTACATTTACTGCATCTAACACTTTTTACCTATAGGATAAGCGGTTAATTTTGACTATGGAGGATCTTTCCAGGGCATTGCATGAGGTAAACATAAAGATCGTCTTGATTAGTGATAACATACAGAAGTCTAGTTTCCAGGATGACCCAATTGTGATGATGAAGTAATTTAGCCCACCCAATCGAAAAGGCAATTTTTTTGGTTGGCTTTACTGCATTCTTTTTTCATGATAGGTATAGTTTACAATCGCTGAAGCACAGTATGTTATAATTAAACCAACTCTGCATTTCGTTTCTGCAACTTGATAAATCAAATGATGATATAGTGTGTACCTGTTGTAGAGACAATTGTAAAGCAATTTATATGTTTTGCACTTAAATAACAAACTTGTAAAGGAGAATGGATTGTTTCCTGTCAACCTTATATTAGCCGGACTCTCTTTCATTAAGAATGAACAAGAGTGCTTAAAAACTAGCTGGACTGTATGTCAGGAATGTATGAATTTGTTACAAACTGTCATGTTGATAACATATAGACTGGTTGAGTTATTCTCAAATGTAGGACTTTCAGGTAATGTATCTTGAGAATAACCTGAGAAGGTACAAAACTTTGCCAGTTTGCTCTTCTAATATTTGTTCCCTTGGGCCATAATTACCTCTTAGCATGACCTTGTTTTAAATGGTGCTCAAGGGATGCATTCTTGTAGATGATTGTCCAACATTACCAATTTGTAGCATTATTCAATCCCTTTATTCCTGTTTTAGCTGGTTCTCATCATATTTCAGTTAACAAAGACGTGAGTTCCTAAGATGGACTTAGACAGACACGCACGCATGGACAAACACACACACACACACATGGTTTTGGCATTTATAACGTAGCTCATTATAGAGATTTTAAGTGCCTAGGTGATCTTGCGCACATAGGCTTACTCTAAATTATCCTGTACCTTCAGTCCTTTCTCATTTTTAGAGTTCTCTTCTTTATTTTCTTTTCTTAATCTGAAAGCTAAACAAAGGAAAGGGAGATGGTTGGACTTTCACTTGTTACTTTTCATTGATTTCTAGCATGTTACTAAAACCTTGTAGAATGTTTATCAGGGAATTGGCAATTGTCTAGTCCAAGGTTATATGCACTAATATGTCTCTGATATTGGCAAAGTGGTGAAAGTATGACATGAAATTATTGTCTTCTGCCTGTTCACATGTCTGGGGATAACTGATCTCTATCAGTTCTTGAATGTCAAATGGATTCAGTATACAGTATACATGAGAACGTTTAAGTAATAAATACCCTTAATGTACTTGTCAATGAGTAATCGCTGAAAAGTGTGGCACCAGGAATAAGCAACATTGTTTAATATGTGACACTTTTTCTTTGTATTTAGATCATAATCATCAATCAAGGTAGACAGACTTGAAGTAGGAGGTCGGGAGCTTAGTCATCAGCTAAATACAATTGATCAAGATCTGAATTTTGACACAAATTATGCTATGCTTATGAGGAAAGTCCATTGACTCGAGTATTTGACTATAATCACTTAGAAGTGCTCAGGGCTTTTTCACCTAGGCTAACTAATCCCTTGCATTTACTTCATTTGCTTTTCCTTTTTTATCAAGCTACCACGGCAACTGGACCTTGGTTCTTTGGCATAATCTATTTGTTGGGATGATCTAACTCCATAATGGGTGTCAGGCTTGGCATGTGATACTATTGTTTAGTTGTCTACATGTAACTTTTCCATCTCATTCTCATTACTCCAAGCTTTGCCAGTTCAATTAGTTTGCCCTCCACTGTTGTCATCATGTTCTCTTCAATGGATACTAGTCTCTTCCAACCTCTCTCATGTAAAGCTATAAATCTTTGTGCTCGCAAAATGTGGTTCACTACTTTCAAATATTTGAAACTTACACATCTCACTTTAGCTGCAAATTAACAGTTCCAGAAGATCTTATCGTCATTTACTTATTGAAGGGACGATCGATCATATATCTTTTGGTCTTTTGGTACTACTGTATTTGATGTTTATAGTTTACGTTGTTGACAAAACGGCTGATGGATAGTATTTGAATTTCCACCATGTATAAGCTTTGGCCTCGAGTATTGGAGCTTTTTGTGTTCCATATCCAATAAAGTACGCAACTCTTAAGCAAACTGAGAAGCCAAAGTCATTAGGATGCTTACTCAAGGTTATGATTTTCTTTGTTGTACAAGTACATGAAATATCCGTCTTGGAAGTGATTGAGTACTTCATCTGATGAGAATTGGTTCCTGCGATCTGAAATATATATATTTATTTACTTTTCGTATGTTCGTCATCATTTATTTACACCTACTGGTATTTGCATTATTCTTCTTCCGGGTAATTACTGGTTTCCCTTTAACTATGCTTTGCAGCATGGCGTCAATGTGAAACATCAAGAGTATTTTGCTGACAGCCCTTCTGCTGGGTTAGATCCTGTTTCAAGGGATGAATAATCAGAGACCCTTGTTATTATTCCTTAATCAGTCTCTCCTCCTCATAGTTATTGTACTGTAAAATGATTTCTCTGCTAGTCGAAGACTGTTTAGGATACATTGTACCAAGTTATTTAGATTATTTAAATCAATATTACATTTGCTAGTCAATTTGATGTTGGCTTTTTGAAGTTGTGAAACAATATGATTTTGACTATTGTTTGTTTTTGGCTTTTTGGTAGTGCAAGAATAAATTTTTGGGAAGTACAATCATGGGTTCAAATCACATTGAATACAGTGTGTAAATTTGCATAACTTTACAGGGAAATTTTTTCTTTTTTCTTTTTTAAAGAAATCGTCATTCATGAGATCTATACTAATGCCAGAAAATATACCATCAAATATGTTACAGAAATATCATATTTGAAGGATTCGTAGATGTACCAATTTTTAGAAAATTACAAATATTACACATATTATATTGTGAATCTTCAACCTAGTCCAATTGATATCAATCTTTTTGGCCCCAACATGTTTTCTTCCATCACTAGAAATTCCAGATTTGACAAACAAATATGCCAAAAAAAAAAAACTAAGATTTGACAAAAAAATATAATGCAAGTAAAACTATCACTATTAACCATAAGAAAGAGGAGACCCTCCTTGAAAAGAAAAAATCTCTTATTAGGAAACCTTCCTAGAAATTTTAAGAGATATTTTATTACCTACCAATGCAAAAAGAAATCACTGGAGGAAGGGAGAGTGGCCATCTGAGAGGAGCGGAGGAAGTTAGAGAGAATCCTGTCGTAGGAAATTACGAGTATATTAATTGGATTGGACGTTATTTCAGAATTCAAAATTTAGGCCACCCTGACCTTCAATTTGTGCAGACCGAATTGCTAATCCGTTTTCATAAAATCATGAGCAAGGATGCAATTAGGTTTATTTTAGTATGCCATTTTCATGCTTGGCAAGGTGAAGTCCCATTTGGTTAGTTACTTTAATTTGGCTACTAAATTTCCAAGAGTACAAAGTCATGACCAAAAAGATCACATTTCGACTTGGATTTAGGACTAACAGGACCAGTCTTGCTATAAAAACATTCAAAAATACTCTCTTGTCCCCTATCATCTTTCCTATTCGAATGCAGCAGCACTAATCTTTCTCAATTTTTCGTTCTCTCTTTCTTCAATCTTGCCTAAGAGAGCACCCCAGATGGACTGTGAAGATGATCTGCAGCATAAAATTGGCAAATAATCCTAGGCTCAAGAAATGCTAAAGTTGGAGATCATCAGCTAAGATTAGCATGTACGACTGTGGAGACAAAGATGCGGAACTCAGTCAATTTTGACACCAACTCTTCTACCTGATTTCCCAAAAGAAATTAAAGAAAAATTGAAAAAAAAAAGAGAGTTAAATTAGATATAACCGACGGTATTGACAAGTTTAGAATTTAAAAGAACTGATGAAAGAGAGACTAGGGAAAAAAAAACATCAAAGGACTCCATCCCTTCAAAATAGGTACAACAGAGTTCACAACAAACTATGAGGCAACAGCTTATCAGCAGCTTCACGTTAAAGAGCCTTTTAACCATTCAGCTCCCGTTTCTTTTACAGCCTGCAGTAATTTTCCTCCTGAGCTAAGGAGATCGGCCTGCATGAAAATATTCACTGTTTCCCAGTCGTATACTCAATCAACTGCCAACGCGTCCCCCAGTCGTATACTCAATCAACTACCAACGCTAATCTCATCTAAATCTTCTTCATCATCAACTGGTGGCCTAAACCAAGAGGCCTCAAGGAGATAGCGCACGCTCTCCTCAGACATATAACTGCGAATGCTGTTAAAAGAGACCAAAAGACAAGTTATAAAGATGGACAAATGCAAAATTTACAGTGAATAAAAGCATTAGGAATGTATGCACTCACCCGATCCTCCATGAACATGCAAGCCAAAAATAATCCTTTTACGTAGGGGCTCATCACATTTGTGAAATGTAGTTTCTGATACCACTATCTTCTCATTTAAGAGTAGAATTTCCATTTAGACTCCACTATCTTCTCATAAAAGAAAAAAATAGTTTCATCTTTAGACCACAAGGTTATGTAGACAAGTTTTCGCTGAATCAAAAGCATTTCAGGCAAGGTCCAAGACTTCTTGATCAAAACCTTGCGGGACAAATTAAATAAGTTATCTGCTTATTCCTTTTATCCTACCATGAAGTCCTAGTTTGATTTGTTACAGTACATTGCAAGGAAATGTTATAGAGAATTTCCAGTAAACAAAATGGCTGGAGTATGGACCAAGACTGCTTTATTCACTCTATACTGCAGTCTAGGATAAGGGCATTAAACTGACATGTATTGACAAGAAGAAAAGGAGGGTGAGCTTTTGCTTGCTTACAGATGAATGTGACAATTGAGCAACTTTAAATGCTGCTAATGAAGTAGCTAAATCAGTGACTAACTAAAACAATTCTACCACCCAAGATGCAGTGAAGATCCAGACTTTTGCACCACCATAACATGCAATAACTCTTAAAATTCCACCATATTATTTTTGACAGTATTCTTCCATCTTGCAAATCTTACCAAAACTCCAAGGTAACTTTCATCTCAAACATATGCATGATGTGCAAGATTAATTGCTGTACCACTATGAATCCAACTATTTCATCCTATTTCTGAATCCAAAACAGTATCAACCAAAAGAAACTGGCAAAGCAGATGTGATTCTACCTGCCATCGGGAGAGCGATGGGTAATAAGAAATTCAAACGGACGCGTGCATAGTGGGCAGGTAGGTTGCTCCTTGTAGGATGCCCATCGGAGGATGCAGGTTACACTGACAACCAAATCAGATCAGGAAGATTATTCTCGCAATTTATGTGCCAAGCGATTGATAGTGGCATAGACAACATTTTTTAAATTCATATAGGAGAGATTTATCCAATAAACCTAATGGTGGCCTAGCAAAATCACATTAACAAGCCTACCACTGTTGTCACTTCATATTAACATATAACATTATCAAATAACCTCTATTTGACCAGTAAAAAAGCTGCCCAAGTTTAAGCAAAATAAAGGACAGGGATAATATCTCTAAACATTTCTGGATACGGTTGCAAATAGACCAAACTCAAATAACAAATTCCAAAATTTTGGACACTAACAAATCAATAACATGACAAAACCCTGTCCACCTTCTCTGACAGAACACACTACTAATTTGTCCAACCACACAACATTGACATAAACACCATTTATCCACGAAGAACATACATTCCTAAGGGACAGACCAGTAAGCTTGCATGACATAAACCTAAGGGACAGACCTTTTACATTGACATAAACTTTTAGTCTTTTTCTCATTTCATCCCTTCAAAAGTGTACAAAAGAGAAAACATAGAGGAATATGAATGTAACAGATTATGGGTTATTTTGAACACAGCAATGGAAGATAAGGGACGGACCAGTAAGCATGCTGGCAACCTTTTACAAGAGCAGTTTCCTGGAGCATCATTCTATTCAAACATATTGCACAGTCCCCAAAATTATGAAGACCATCACCATTCATACCACAACTCTCACAGACGATTGAGGACTTGGCATTGATTCTTCTCATCTCCTGAAGGACCATTTTTTGGTTGACCTCCACCATCTCAACCAATCTGGTCACCATCTGATGAAATTGCTCAACCTGTCCTTTCAGATCCCTCATAGCATCTTCAATACTTTGAAGCCTACTTTCAATCTTCTCTATTCCATCCTCAAGACGTCTCTCCTCACCAACAGAATGATCTTCAAACATGGCATCGACCTATGTCAATGACAAAATTGTAATCTTCTGCAAATATTAAATGCAGAAAAGTATAACTACAATTTATTACAGCGTAATACATATTAAGAAACAGTCAAGGACCAATTCAATCCATGCTACATAACATCCCTGTCATTTACCTGTGCACCATTGAAAACCCCCATAACCTTTAGCTGATCAACCTTCCCCTTCCACACCTCTTCATCCCAGTCTTCAACGCGTGGAATGTGCCGATTACAAAGTGCTGTATATGCGTCACCATGGATGCAAAAATGCTCAAAGTATAAGATCTACCAAATCAGCAGTGAAAGAAAGTTAAAAAACAGTCAAGATCTACCAAACCAGTAGTGAAGGAAAGTTAAAAGACAGTCAAGATCTACCAAATCAGCAGTCAAAAAAAAAATCTTTAGAAAGGGACCACATTCAGATTCGAACTTATTAAGCTATGGTTTTTGACATTATCACTTCTACTAAGATCAAGTAATGTTGCATAAAGTAAAGCATTTTTCCATTCTTAGATTGCCTAATGAAACACAACTACTACAGGCATTCAAACTCTGCATCTGAAATGAAAACATGATAAATCTCAACTAATTTACATTGAAGCGTAAATCAAATAATCTCAATGGCATTATGTACCACAAGCATAACATACACAGAAGCATGAAACCAGTTGAAATACTCAGGTACACATATCGAGATCTGTTCTCCCAAAATTACAAGAAACCTGAATGAACAAATAATGAGAATTTGATGTACCACTATATACTGAAAATAGATTACCATCAAAACAACAATGCACCCAACAAACTCGAACTGATTTCTTTGCCTCTGATCGCGAAGAGAGTCAATCAGGTGGTCAAGGATGTATTTAGACCAGTTCATGTTCTTCAAATTGTCCACCTTGGCAACTACTGCAAGCAAGCTCTTCCTTATAGCAAACTTCGTCCTACGGCATAAGAGTCTGCAGAGCAAAAACAGCACAAACTTAACTTTGAAGTCTGTCCCGCTACTGTTGGTCTTCATTAGACTAGTTCTCAGTCTGGCCAAGCCTATCTCACCGCCATTATCCAACTGAATGTTAAATTCAGTCAGTAAATTATCATCCAAAGACAATTCACTTTCTAAAGCAGCTACATCCAAGCCTTCACTATTCAATCCCGTTACATACCCAACATGCTTAGGAGTCACCTTCAAACTTCTACCATGGACATTCAATGTCCTCTGCTCTGCATTGAAATGGTCCACCAACCAAGAACAGTAATCGTTATCTAGATTGAAAGCTAGTATCTTTAGAATCGGTGCAAAACCTAGATCCTTAATTGCATTCTCTTGTTCTGGCGTGAGCTTGTCAATTATTTCTTTCACCATATGCGTCGAGCTTCTAGTGCTATATGGTGACTGCAATTCAAATTTCAACAATTAAACTTACATATCAATCATCAATTGGAAAAACACTGAACAGCTCATCATATCAAGACATTTAAATAAACAAATCATCGGAAGTCCTATAACCAGTAAATCAATCTACTTACTCGTGAAATGGCTGCTCTAACTTGTTCAGACTGCAAGTTTTCTACATTCGCGCTGCTGCTTGCATCTGCTGCATCATGTCTTGCTTCCGTCCTCATTCTGGTTGAATTACTTTCAGCCCCTTCATTCTCTCCAATGTCAATACTACCACTTTGATGAATATCACATTCCAGATTATCACCTCTCTGCCGTACGTTACGACTGGTTCCTTCGCCTCCCGCCCTCCTCTTTCCCCTGCATACGAGTAATGTGACAAACATTCCATTGCAGGTTTCAAATTAACACTCCTAAACAAAATACGAAAGGAATCTAGCAAGCGTAATAAATCCAAAAAAAGCACAAACTTGTGAAAAGGGTGCACTCCCTCAGCTATTCGAATAAAAAGGGTGCAACTTAAGACTTATTTATAGTAAAGGCTGCCCTTTTATTTAACTTCTATACCACAACACTTTGTCGTGTACATTGAACAGTACACTTCATACAGAATCATAACAAAAGCCCTTCTCACTAATTAACCAGAAAAATTCAATCTTTTTCCCAAGGATTGCGGCATAGTCCACTTCAATTTCCCATGAAGAATTACACAATTAGCATTACAGATTCAGGTTTTATCAGGGTTTTAACCACCTGCGCAAAACCATCATGCAAACTAAAGTCTTCAAATTATGTTGGTTAATACCAACAACATGTTTGTGTTTGTTTTCCATTGTACACTAATAAAATTGAAAACGTTTAAAGACAAGTATGGAACTTTTGGGTAAATTTACTCACATTTTCAACTGAGAATTGTCTGTTCAAGAAACGGGCTTTGCCCAGTTCTTCTTCAGCTACTGTTCTCCTTCCTTCAGATCCCAACCATCGCCTTAAAAACTTACTTTCTCTTCTTGACTTCACCCAAATTTTAACCGAAAAGAGGTTTTTAACCGCTTTAACCCTAAACAGTCTTGTTACTGGTTTACTTATTTATTACTTTACCATTTTAACCTTAATTTTATACATTCAAGTTCTCGTGATTACTTATTTACTGGTTGACAATTTTTTATATGCTTTTCTAAAAACAATCAATTAATATGGAAAGGGCACGAACGGTGGTCACTAAATCATGTAGTGTATTGTCAATCGTTCTAGAATGATATAAGAGTTTTTTAACAGGTTGTAATTCATTATTCACTACTCATATATTTTTTGTAACAACTTCTGATTCCAAATACGTTTGGATAGTAGATTATTTGAGATTATTTTTAGATTACATTTTATGATTGCGTAAATATGAAATAGACGTTTGGATAGCAAGTAAATCGTATAAATTAGCGTTTAGACAGCAACTCAGCATTGAAATTAATCAGTTGACTTTGACTCCAAAATTTTTGATTGTGGGACCAAGAGTCTCATCCAATTCACACTTAATACACAAACTGTACATATTAATTTAGAGTTTGGCATTTTAAGTACCGTACATCTATCAATTGCACATCCAAACAATTACCTTGCTAGAATACAACCTTTAATTCCAAAAACACTTAACGGCGTCGTTGCCCCGTACTGCGTACATTTCAATTGCTATGTAGTCTCGCTTAGCCTTCCATTCCGCAAGCTCTGTAGGATATACATTCAATGCGAATGGCTGTGGTACTGGCTCGCCTACTTCTGGCTCTTGATTTAACTGCACATCCTTTGATTCGAACCTTTGAAAACGTGCATCTCCTAGTTGGTGCATTCTTAAAAAGTTGTGTAGCGCACAACAAGCAATATCTATAGTTATTTGAGTGCTCATATAGAAATTATCTACCGGACCCTTTAAAATTTTGAATCTTTTCTTCAACACACCGAACGTACACTTAATGACATTTCGAAGTTGCGAATGCCGAGTATTGAACAAACTTTTTGTCAGAAATTCAAGGCCCACGTTCTTATACAAGGGCATGAAGCCAGGAACATTCCTATATTCCGCATCGACTAAGTAGTATTGGCCTAATTGAAGAAGTTATTTTAGTTACTAAATGCGCTAACTATCACTCGTTTAGCATTTAAAGCATGCCATTTATTGACTTGAAAAATTGTTACGACTGATTACCAGGTGGCGGCGGTGGAAAATCAGACGGATACGCTAATGTAGACTCCAAGACTCGTGCATCATATGCACTATCCTCCCATACAGCATACATATAGATGAAACGCATGTCATGATCACACACCGCCAGAACATTTTGTGATTGAAACCCGTGCCGATTTGTATATGCCATTTGCTCTCCTGTCGGAGGACAAGCTGAGATGTGAGTGCCATCTATCGCTCTTACGGCATCCTAATATTCATGGAGAATATATTTGTTAGTTTGTAATGCTCGAACAACGGCGATCCTTCTCTTAAAATCTTCCTTATATATTTCTTTGAACCATGGATAAAAATTTGTTGAGTTTGCAATTCATGAATGAACTCCAATCTGGTCAGCTGGTCGTATTATTTCAGTTGCAAATAGACATAGATCTCGGAGCACTTTCCTTATATTTCAATAATCATCTCGATGGATCGATCAAAAATAGACCCCAACACGCGGTGCGTATGCTTGTGGCTCACTAACATTAAAGTTATAGCTAGCGCTTCCTGTATGGGCATACGCTGTTGGTAGTTTTGTGGAACGTATTGGTGCTCTACAAAGATATCGGACAGTTGCATAAAATTATCAACTGTGATTCGCATATTATCTATTGATCGTTTATGATGACCGTTCAGTAATCGCTCCACCCATTGTCGACGACTTAATGAGCCATCATGCTGCGGAATGGGTTGATTATTGGTTATGTGTGTAAGAGACGGATGCATTAGTATTAATGAGGCACTCATAACTAGTAAGGCATCATCCTCCTTATCTTGCCTTATGCGAACTGAATTGCATCCTCTAGCACCACGGCGGTTGTTCCATACCATGACAATTGAGTATATATCTGTATATATTATTATATAAGTGTGTTCATGTGTGTATATTTAATTCCATAAACTTATATATATACGTGGACGTATATAATTATTTCTATCTATAAAAGTGATACACAGTATAGAGATTGCATATTATACGAAAAATTACTACTTACCCAATCCACGGGCATACCAAGTATGAGCAGATATCTATGCCTATTCGTCAAAGGTCTTTTGTCTCTAAAACTCGTTCTTTCTTCTATATCGCAAGCAATTAGGGTGAAGTGCATATCCTAAAACCATATATTTATAGCCTTTATAATTGATGAACTAGTTACCAGATAAAATTTTGAAAAATCAAATAGCAGGTCTACATAACAGAAGAGCATATGCATTTCCTCATTTAAAGATACTTGTATGAAGTATAGACGATAAACTTAAAGTAGACATGACAAGACTCTAAAGAAAGCCTAAGGAAACATGACAAAGCCCATCAGAAAGCATATGCATTTCCTGTAATGAAAATTCGTAAGAAAAGCAAAACTAACTAAGATACAAATTCCTATAAATAAAAAAATCACCTTATAATCAGTCCTGACAAAACCCACTCCACCAAAGTTGGGTAGGGAAATACACACTAACAAACTAATTAAAATGATTGCTAACCCCTATGTTACATGTATCAAAATTGGGCATGCTATCCACGGGTGAAGCTGTGTCAAAACAAAACTTCGGGTCAGCAACAAATAAAAAAAATGACACAGCAACACACATAATTTCAAATATTAAATTTTCAGCGGCTACAATTCAAGCCAAGCCCTTCTCCCGCATCAACTTAAGGATATAGCCGTATCGGTTTGAATCAGAACTTTTAAGGAACACAACTCATTCCCCCTCTCTATCACTGTTGGCATAATGGCAGTAAGTATGTATTTTCCAATCATCGGAAATCTCCATTGTGTTGATCACGTCCTGACAGTGGATTACACTATATAGGGACTTGAACTCTATCTTACTCCATCTGTCCTCTAGTGCAAGTTCGGAGTAGTTCCCAATTTTGCCAATAGCATCCTCAAGACCAGTGGATGACCTTGTTGATTTTGACCCTCTAGTCTCCTCCGGCTCACTGCTTGTCTCTAGGCCTCTGTTTTAAAACTCGGACCGGACTGGCCGGTCGAACCAGTCGAACCGGGAACCGGCCAGGTAACCGGTCCGAGTCATATTAAAAAATCGAAAATTTAAAATCCGGTCAAAGCTGGTCAAAAACCGGATTTGACCGGGAAAAAATCGGTTTTTCCAGTTCAACAGTAATTTTTTAAAAAAAAATTCAAACTTTTTAATATTATGTTTTGACCCCCTAAATTGTTAAAACTTATTGATATACCTCAAATATTTGATACTTTATAAATATTGTCCTAAAATTTGATGTTATTTTTCAATTAAATTCATAATTTTAATTCTAAACTTGTTAATATTTATTAAATAATATAAATTGCTACTTGATTGTTCTAATTTCTTTGTATTTTCTTGTTAAATATATTTGAAACATCAAATATATATGAATATACCTTTATTAATATCAATATATTATTAGATATTATATATATAATATTTTAATTTTTAAATAATATTTATTTATGACGTCATCCGGTTCGACCCCTATCGACGTCCGGTCGAACCCATTGACCCCTGGCCCCTGACCTCGGCCGAGTCACTATCCGGTCCGGTTCTGAAAACATAGCTCTAGGCTTGAGACTCGCCGTTTTCCTCCCACAGCCCTTGGGATTGGATTAATATAGTAGACATCATTTTTATCTCCTTATTCGCCCATATCCCTAGGATGATCGTTTCTCGAGTTAGAAGCTTTACCTTTTTCCTTCCGACTCCTAGCAGAAGTGTTGGCCCTTTGACAACGAGATGGTTCTGGTGGAACTATCTCGCTTGCAGATTGGGCACGGCTCCCTATAGCGTGTTTTCCAAGCAATATTGGAATCAGCCGATCATACCAGTAGCATGAGTTCTCTTTTCTGAATTCAGCATATGAGGAATTGGTCTAATGAAAAGCAAAATAGTAGTCAACACCAAGAAATTTTGCCCAAACTATTATGTAATTACTTGTCAAACTAACAGGACAGTTAATGTATCAGATAAGCAAAAATCTGAAGCAAACCAGTAACAATAGAGCAAGAGATAGCACAAAGGGAAAGCCAGCTTTATCCCCTATTAAATAGCAGGTATGAACTACCCCAGAATCTCCATGTACTATTTGCACATTAAAGCTATTGTATCCAATGAACAAGCAATTGAAGGGTCCTGAGACTGTCTACTAAATTTGATACTAAATAGTATTCAACAACACAAAAAACAGTAGCTGAACTAAATGTCTAGTTCCATCAAATTTTTTAATGTAAGAATGAACTAACAAATTTAAAAAGTTGCAAAATCTACCAAGCTTTACAAGAATCAATCATATTAATACACATAAAAAGAAAAGTAAACAGCAAAGCTTTTTCCCGTATGGTCATTGTACACATAAACTTAAATGTCCTCCTAGCACAATTTCCTTTGTTTGAATGTTTTCCTAGTTGTAGATAGGATGTATACAGAGATGTTGAAGCAGCAGCGACCAAGACACATAGCATATATTACCATACTAATACATCTCCTATAGTAATGCACTACCTTTGTGGCCAAAGTATGACACTGAGTTTGCAGCAAGTCTGAATATCTATTTTTGATCAGCACCAAATGCTAAGCAGGTGATTCCCCAACTCATTTGTCAACAGTTTGCTGAAATAAACAAGTATTCATTTCAAGAGCATCCTAAGCAAGTAAATTCACAAAATTAAAAACAGCTATAATTGCATACCTACATCAAGTGTCGCGCCCCATTTTTTGAAAAAAAGAAATTACGGATTTAGAAAAATGGATTTTGATTTATTTTGAGTGAAAAATGAGTTTTTCATTGAACAATAAATAAAAAGAAATTGGCCTAAATGGGACTTAAAAAGTGCGACGATTTTGACCCAAAATAATAGTTTAAAAAGGGTTTTAATGAAAAATAGAAGTTGCCACTTGATATTAAGTTAAAGTGTACCAAGTCACCTAAAATGAATTTTGAATAAAAAAAAAAGTAGAAAAACCATTTTTAAACGACTCCAAGTTTTCAAAAATCAGAAAAAAAGTGTTCGAGAGTTACATTTGAAGAAAGAGAAGGCAAGGATAAAATCCAAGGCACCCTTTCAACCTAACCAAGGCTAGTTGCTTGATTTAATAAAAAATTTTCTTATTTTAACCTAAAAACTTATCACATTTGAATGTCACTATATATATGCAAAACTAAATCTAGGAGGATATTGGAGGGTTGGAATATCTCTTCAAAACTTAATTAGTGCCAATCACATTAATTGTGATGCCCAAGAGTGACTCTTTGAAGAAGTCACGAATATTCAAAAATATGAGACTCTAAGAAAAGAAAAGAAAAGAAAAATAATAATATACAAATATACATGATCTAAAGGAATGCATCATAACGGGTGTGGGGAGCTAAGATTCGTGACTAGATCTCCTCTTTTTATAGAGGGAATACGAGCGTGTTAAGACTAGAAAGCCAAATTCGTCCATATCCCATATTCGAGGGGTATTTCCTATTTAGTCAAGCAAATGACCTAACCTAGTTCTAATTTTTTTAAATAAAATACAAGTCTAATATCATGTCTCATACATAGGGATAAGGAATATACGTATAGGGGAAATATGGGATAAGGGATATACATATAAGAGAAATGTCATGCAAAATGATAAAAATCCTAAAAAGTAAGAAATATGCATGAAAATGTAGTGTTTCGTCACACAAACATGATCTAACGCGTGAACGGTTCCTAAGGGTCTAGCATTGGACTAACCCACATCTATAAATCCTCACTAGCGTTGGACTAGTGGGAAATTGGGACGAAAGACCACATCTAGTATTAGACTAGTGTGGTGACATCATACATTTATTACAATTAAGTGCCTGTTTGATAACATAAAAAAGTGCTGAAACTGAATTCATTCAGACATTCAGATGTTGTGGGTGTTTGATAAATAAAAATTCATCTGCTGAACTTATTAAGTGGTGCTGAATTTGTATGTATTTTTTTCAGCACAAGAATCGTAGCTGAATGCTTAATTTGATAAGAATCAAGAAATTTACTTCAACTACTTTATCTTATCTACCAAATATATCCATGTTTGTTAATTACATTCAAAATCCTTATTTGATTAACAACCTAATATTCTCTATTGAAAATCCTTATCTAATTAAACAAAACAACATAATATTCTCTATTCAAAATTTTTTTTAACAATAGTATTTTTTTGAAGTAATTTTCATCCACAAACATTTATATTTTGATATATATTTTTTTGTGCAGATAAATATTATTCATGTGATGCACCTTATCCACACACACGTGGCTTTATGACACCATATCGAAATATTAGATATTGATTGTCTGATTTTTGAAATGCTTCTCGTTCAAGATCAAAAGAAGAACGTTTTAACCAAGCACATGCAAGATTGAGAAATGTAATTGAACGTGCTTTTGGAGTATTAAAAGCTCGTTTTCCCATTCTCAAAACGATGAAACCATACCCTTTTCCCACACAAGGAAACATTGTCATTGTATGCATTGCTTTTCACAATCATTGTCATTTTCATACCTAACAATTTTAAGTTAATTAAATCATAGGTTCTATTTCCTTTTTAGATTAAAAGATAGAAGGGCAAAATTGTATAATTTAACTTATTAAGCATTAAGTTATGAATATTTATCAAACAGTATAAATAGATTCAGCATTAAGATTCAAACATTCATATATCTCTTTTCAGCGCTTAAAATTCAACAAATTAATTATTTCAATATTCAGAATTCAGAATTCAGATTCAGTGTTATCAAACGGAACCTAAACAAGTCATATAAAATATAATAAAGCAAATAAATACATAAATCACATAAACACATAGCACATAGGCATGATATCTAGATGCAAGGTCCTAAAAAAACAAGTAACACGTAACACACAAGCATGCAAAATATATAAATCAAATAAAGCAAATAAAGCCCTAACTATTACATTGAAGGGGCCCTAACTACAATCTAAAGGGAAAATAAAACAAATAAATAAAATAAAATAAATACCTAACTATTATAATTTTGGCATTCAAATGCCTTTCAAATAATCAAATTTAAATTTAAAACAAATACGAAAAATTAATAAAAAATAAAGTGACTAAATAACTAAGTAAATGAAATAAAAATAAAAAAATATTCAAAAATCATGCAATTATACACATAGAAACACATATGATCAAATAAAATTAAAAATAAAGGATAGAATATATCTCCCTTGAATTGGTGACCTAAGAAAACGGAATTTTTATATTTACCCTCCAAAACAAATAAAAAGGTCAAGGCATCACTTTAATTAACAAATAATCACAAGAAATAAAAAATAAACACGAAATTGAATCAATTAAAATATTTACATAAAAATAACAACCCATATTCAAGGGATTTAAAACAAGTAAGGGCATAATTGAAACAATTAAGAAACTTTAGGGGTCAAAAATGAAAGTAAAATAAAGTTTAGGGAACTATTTACAATTAACTGGGACTTAATTGATAGAATTTATGAAAGTTTTGGGGTCAAATTATGAAGTCCTAAAAACTTTGAGGTTAAATTATGAAGAAGGGGAAAATGGAGGGGCTGAAATTATAAATTAAACAAATAATCTACATTAGACGGCCATTTCCGTCCTCCTTTGCAATCAGAGCAATACCAAAAAATCATTCTAATGTCAACTCTAGCCATTCTCAACAGACACCGAAATCCACAAAATAAAACTCCCTCTCCTAACATTAATTTGAATTCATACAAAAGGAAGCATAAGGGAACGAAAACAAAAAAAAATGCAGGACGCCAATACACCAAAATTTCTCAAACGCAAGGAAATGAACTCGCTGACTTATCCGGTTTCTTTACACGCAAAAATGCAGCTAAATTGTCTCCAAGTAGAACTTTCAAACAGACATTTTATCAAACAACAAATGAGCATAAGAAAGGTCACTGGTTCTCTACTCCAAAATTTATCAGAAACAAAAAATTTCAGTCCAATCAACCCATAAAGCATGTGCGGTCAAAAAATTATGGACAATCACCGAAAAATTGCAAGAAACAATTCACAAGAGACATTCTTGGCGTTGGGATTTCCAATGTTTGCTCTTGAAGAAGCAAAAGAAAACTGATATTTTAAGTGGGGGTAAAAATGGCTTACAGTGCTCTTGCTTGGTGAAATTGCGCAGGTGATGGTGGTGGATTCGATGAGCCTGCAACAAGCCACAATTCCTTGCTGATTCCTTTGATTCTTGGTTTTCCTTTGCTCTGTTTCTTTGCCGAAGCTTTTCCCTTTTTCCTTCCCCCTTTTTTTCCAATTTTTTCTTCCGTCTACTCTCTGGCTCCCCGTAACTCTCCCTCAATTTTCCAGATTTTCCCCCTTTCCTTTCGCTCTCTTTTTCCTCTGTTCTTCCTTATCCGTCCTCTGTTCTTCCTTATCCGCCACTCCTCTAGTTTTTTCTCCTCTCCTTGCTCTGTTTTTTTTTTCTCAGCCGAAAGCCTCCTCTGTTTTTTCTTAGCCCTCTCTCTTTTTTTCGTTTGATTTCTTTTTGCTCTGTTTTCTTTTTTTCTTCCCCCAAGCCTCTTCTTGCTCTTCCCTTTAGTTCCCGTAGCTAGTTTTCTCTTTTTTTTTTTTAACTTTTTTTTTCTCCCAAAAAAAATTCCTAAACCAACAAGTGTCATCATACTAATCAAACCATAGGGACATTTGTCTAGTGCTTATCCATCACACCTAACCTTCTTGCATGGCTTCCAAGTGTCTAGCCATCTAACCTCCCTTTGCATGTGTTATCAACTAAGAATGAGGACACTTGTCCTATTTGCATGTACTCCACTTGTTTAATATCTCCCTAATACACTTGTCTAATAATCCCCAAATACACTTGTCTTCTTATTTTATTTATTATATTTTTGTTTTTTTCCAAAATCATTTTAGGTAAACAAAAATGTTAACTCCTAATTGCAAATGCGTTGTACAATTTTCTTTTATCTTAAAGAAATTGAATCTAAGAGGATTAACACATATTTTTGTGAAAATTTTCCTTTTTCAAAAAATTTAATGCAAAAATATCTTTAAAAATAAAAATAATAATGAAGCTAATTTATTAAATAAGTAAAAATAACACTAATTATCATTTAATCTATTAAAATAAAATAAAATACAAATACAAATAAAAATAAAGCCAACATTGAATTAAATAAAGGGTTAAATACCAAAAACCCCTCTGTGGTTTGACTAATATTCACTTTACCTCCCTATGATTTGGAAACCCACAATTTGACTCCCCATCGTTTCAACTAAAGTAAAAGTCTGACGGAAAACATCAAAACTAATGTCTGAACCGAAAATGTCAAAATTGCCCCTCTATAAGTCAAACCCTTGGAAGAATGTTTCGTGCATTTGAAAATGTGTAAAATACCAAAAATTCCCTGTGGTTTGTCAAATGTACACTTTATCTCCCTATGGTTCGGAAACCTACAATTTAACTCCCTGTCGTTTCACCTAAAGTGAAAGTCTAACAGAAATACCGTTATTGTAGATGTTTTCTGCTAGACTTTCACTTTAGTTGAAACGACAGGGAGTTAAATTGTAATTTTCCAAATCATAAAGAGGTAAAGTGAACATTAGTCAAACCACAAGGAGGTTTTTGGTATTTAACCCTTAAATAAATGAAATTTTTGGTGTCTACACCAAGTTTTCCCAGTGTTCGTCATCAGCAGTGAAGCAGTAGCTATCCACAACCCACCCAATCCCGATCTCTGATTTTGAGGATATCCGACGCAGATTACAGAACAAGTCCCTTTTTTTTATGTGATTGAATCTGGTCTACAATTGTTGCCTAGTGATAGTCATGATGCCATTACTGACCAAATGGCCTGCCAACATGGCATAGTTCATCTCAAGCGACTTCTTGTTGTCCCACCAATTATTTTCCCTAAAGCTAACATAGGCTATGAGAAAAGCTTCGTCCATTGCATCAGTCCATTGAATTCGAGAAGCCATTTGCTAAAATGTGTGGAAAGAAAAAAAAAATATGAGCAGGCTAGATATTAGAAACTAGTTTGAAGTGCATTGGAAAAGAGAAATCGACAAATAATAGTATGAGAACAAAGGTGTTGGACAAAGTACAAATTTACTTGGTCAACGTAGGTGGAAAGGCAGTCGATGTAGTTGTTGGAGGCAGTTGACGAACGGAATGAGCAATCGAAAGTACAGTTAACAGGTAAAGCTACAAAATTCCAACAACAACTAGTAAGACTCATGTAATTGGCAGCGAAAATGAGTACAAAATACATATACACAATGGAAGAAGGACATACAATCGCAAGAAGGCTTCTTCCTCTTGTCAGAGGTTATAACCGAAGATCTAACAGCGTCAACACCAAGCAATGGCAGCAGCTGGACATGTGTATTATTATTCATCAGTTCAAAAGTTTACCAAGTACATGAAAGAAATGTTTGGCTGACAAGTAAATACAATAGCAAGTAGATGAACTGTAATTGAGGACAAGGAATCTCATTGACTTAATTTTTGTTAGGTTTGTCCCCTCTTATAGATAAAACAATTAAGAATAGTACCAAAAGGGACTTAAAAATTGGAGTACTAAAGATTAATTTTTTTTGCATTTTTTTTGTTGTGGATAAGGATATCGTGCAAGGACTGACAAACCAAGAGAGTAATTTTGAAAGTTAAATGGTAATGGTGGGTAATACACGAGCTGTTTCTGCCTTGACTTATTAATTTGCTATTACCAAAGAAATTCAGTTCTCTTTAGTGGATACATTTGTGTGCATTGTGTATAGTATGAGCCTTCATATACGCAGAATTAGTGTAGCATAACTCAAAATCAATACATTTCTACTGTTTTCACATTAATACTAAGCAGAAAATCGCCTCCGTAAACAACAGATGCTGACTCAACTATTAACAACTACAATTGCTTTAGGCTTTTTGGCAACCTTCTGGAGATTTGCTTTAGAATGATTTATAGCTCTGACAAATTTTATTTTCCAAGGCTAAGACATGGACTTAAATTCGTAAAGGATTTTTCCTCAAGCAGTAGCTTGTTGAAACTTTAACAATTAGCAACCTCTTCAAGATTTGAAATAGCTGAAGTACAAATGAAAGCGTTGAAGCCATTTTCTTGTCCCAATTCTATCAGCCGTTTTTTATTTTTGGGATTATAATACTGGCCAAATTTATGAGATAGTAAAAACATGCATAGTCAGTGTTTGGGTACAAATATTTTGGCTTGCAACAGTTTATAATGGCCAGAACTTGCAAAAAGCCCGATTACAAGTGAGGCAAAATAAAACAGAGCACCTACAAGCAATTGAACTGTAAGTGTCAATCTCATCACAATATATACTCCATTTCCTTTGTTTCTATACTGAGAAGACAGTCAATTCTCTTTAAATAAAAGCCATGTGAATTGCGAATATGAAAGCTAGAAATTTTCTGAGTTGAGGCATAAAAGAGGGAGAATAGCCACATCAAACAAGGAGACAATCCAACAATGGAAAAAACTGCTGAAATTAGCATGATTCATTCCAAGTAATAATTAGAAGACAAATCTAACTTCCACATGAATGAGCTAACACATGAATGTGGTAGCATGGGAGAACTTGCTCGTCTGGCCGTGTTAAAGCTCTTTCAAATCGCTAGTCGAAAATGCAATTGACTGGCGAATTAAAACTGAGCACCTTCTTCACCGCACTTTCAAATTATTTTTTGCAAGTTATTGTTGGCCGATCGGTTGTCTAATTTGCTGGATCTGCTTGGAGCTGTATCGCTGGTGGGATGTAGAAAAAAATTGGAGAGAAGAAAGGTGCACTTTAGTTGTCGATTTGAGTGAAGAGTAAATTCTCTCTTTCTTTACCCAAACAGTTACTTTTCTGACTTTGCCTCAGTGGTTGCCACATCTTCTGTTTTGTTGTTTAGTTAATTGCTTGTGAAAAAGGCTACTCGCAAGAAGAAATCCAAGGTGTACGATCCAACCAGGGGCGGATCTACAATGGGGGCACTGGGGGCACGGGCCCCCACTGCTCCTCTTAAATTTCTATAGTATTCATAAAATTTTGATATAATTTCAAGTGTACCCCCTGGAGTTTTGTGTATTCAATTGGTTTATATGCTCTTAAAGTTGGCTTTGATTTTATCTATTGCTACAGCTACTGTAGAATGGGTTTTTTCAGTTATAAATATAGTGAAGAATTGGTTACAAAATAGAATGGAAGACATTTGAATGAATTATCGCTTAGTTACTTGCATTGAGAAAAATATACTTTGTGAAGTTCAAAATAAGAAGGTTGTAAACTGTTATCAAAATATGAAACTCGTCGTGAGCAATTGTAAATTGTTTAGTTTGCTTTTTGAAATAAAATTATTATTACATTAATAATTTTGAGTTTGTCTCTTTATGTTTTTCATGGAATATATACATCATTTGTACTTATTGGTGAATATTTTTTTTTGCTTAAAAAACTAGAAAAAGAGTAGGTAAAAAAGTTTTAGAATAGCTTTTGCCCCCACTGAAAATTTTTTCTGGCTCCGCCACTGGATCCAACACTTATTTATTGTGAATAGTCCAAACTCTCATTTATCAAAAAAGGTTAAATAACAGTCCGATTTTACTTTCCAAATGCACCCATTGTAACATGTTAATACATTTTTCTGACAGTGCAATTCAATGTCAACCATTACTAAATAGTGAAGAGTTCTTTGACATGTTGTAATTCATTGTCAACAATATATAATTTAGGAAAAATAGTTCAAAACGTCCCTTATATTTTGTAAAATGACTTTTTTCATCCCTCACTTTTAAAAGTATATTTTTACGTCCCTTACAAATTTGCATTGACCAAATTTGGTGCCTACCTAAATTTCAACTAGTTTTTAGCCGAAATTCATCACGTACCTTGCATGTGATCATTTTTAGGGGTAAAATTATCAAATTAAAATTTACATAATTCGATCTATAGTCTCTTATATTTTTCAAAATGAATTGTTTCGTCTCTCATATTTCACAAAATAAATTTTATAATATCTCATATTTCACAAAATGAATTTTTTCATCTCTCATTGACCATATGTACAAATAATTTTTTAAATCAATATATATATCTATTTGATTTCACCTGAACAGTACGAATAGCATGTAATATATCTCTATTTGATTTCACCTAATCAGACTAATTGTAATTGTATACATGCTATTCAATAGATATATACATGGGTTTAAATCTAACAATTTTGTTTTAAATTTATATATATATTTATTTGATTTCATCCTGTGAATCTATTCAATATTTGTAGCCTTTCTCTTTTGGTAATAATTCATTTATTGAGTTGTGTAATAAAGACATCTAATTAATTGATCCCAATTCAAATTCTATAGTCATGCTAATAAATTACAGTTTAAATTTGAAATTTTTACTCACTACATTTAAAACCAACAGTTGAGTTTTTTGTCTTGTGATTGTTTTAAAATTTGAAATTGTCAATCACTTACTTCTTTTTGTCATACTTTTCCTTTGTTTATTTTTTCTGTCCAAATTAATTTGATATAAACACTTGATAATTGTAACAGTCTCACCTTTCTCTAAGGCGAACCAAAGGGTTCGGCGAACCGCCTGCCCATCTCTCGCCAAGACTTGATTACTCTATTAAGATCAAATAAGATAAAACCTCGAGAAAAAGTAAAACAAAACCAATCCCAAACTTGAAATGCTTACTTACATTCATTTCTATCTCAAAAGTAATACAATCCCAAATGTATAAAAGCTTTAGGTTCCCAACACTTCCAACCCTAACCAAGCACTAGAGCGAGTACAATTGCAAAAGATAACTTCAAAAGGACTAGGCTATGTTATTCTATACAAGTCTCTTGCCCTTACTCGCATCCCTGTAAGGAAAACAAAACTAACGGAATGAGTTAAAAACCCAGTGAAGTTCCAAATGCATAAACAAACAATGAGTTCAATACATTAACCATAGATAGCAAGTAATTCCAGAAACATGACAATATAAAGCAATAATAACATTCATTAAAAAGGATACGTGCTCACATGGAGCCATTCATTCATTCTCCTTTCATTTCCTTATTCCTCCATTCGTTTGAAAATGCACTTTGATAAGTAAAACTTTTCATTTACATTGACATTCGTTCATTCATTTCATTTCACTCCCCTCCTGGACGTTGGCCAGGCTCCACCAGACTATAAGATAATACTCGAGTATACCAAACGTTCACCCAGGGTCACCAAATCGCCCGACCGAGTCCGCTTCTGACTCGAGTCAACCGGCAACGAATGGCAAGGGCCCAATTCAGCCAAACGGCTTACATTCATGCGCAACTAGCATTTAATTATTTAATCATTGAAAATTTCACATTCATTTAGGTCGAGTGCGATAAAGTACACATTCGTCTAGAAAACTCATTTTAAGAAATCATTGAAAATATTTAACATGTTGTCATTCGTTCATAACAAGTCATATAATCAAGAACAAGCCACATAGTTAATGAAAATATAACAAACAAGGAACACTCACCTATTTACGCAAAATAACATCCAAAATATTCTTCCGGATAACACTCTCAATCACCAAGAAACCCTAATATGACCAAAAGAACACATTATGTTTTAACCATCAAAGATATAAGTGATTCAAAGAAAATTCGAATACGTGCTAGTACAAAGTATAAATATGATTTTGGTAGTGAAAAGAGGACATAAGTAAAATATTTGTAAAACTTATGCTCACTCGTAAAACTTTAAAATCTCCATTTGAGTCGAAGTGACAAAGAAAACGTACACTAATTCATACTAGGAAAAATGATTAACGTACACTAACTCATACTAGGAAAAATGATTTTAAAACTGTACTTGCTTGTAAAAATGCATAGAAATTTTAATATTTCCAAGGAAAGTATAAAATGTAGGCACAGAAATAAAATAATGCTAAGAAAAGGTGAAAATTTTTGGGCTCTCACAATAATGTTTATGATTAAATGTCTTCTTTATTTTGAATTTTCAAGTAAAAGAAAATGAACATCAGTGAAAAACTAATAAATTTTTTAAAACCCCTAGATATATCTATTTAATTTAACCTGAACAGTATGTTCAGACGAAATCAAATAGAAATATATTACATGCTATTCGTATTGTTCAGGTGAAATCAAATAGATATATACATGAGTTTAAAAAAAAAATTATTCGTACACATGATCAATGAGAGATGAAAAGTTTTATTTTGTAAAATATGAGGGATGAAAAAATTCATTTTATGAAATGTGAGGGACTAAACAATTCATTTTGTAAATTTTGAGAGACAAAAAAATTCATTTTATAAAATGTGAGGGACTATGAATCAAATTATGTAAATTTTGATTTAACAATTTTGCTCTTAAAAAATGATCACGTGCAAGACACATGATGGACTCCGACCAAAAACTAGTCGGAAATCTAGATAGGGACCAAATTTGACTAATATGAATTTATAAAGAACGTAAAAGTACACTTTTAAAAGTGAGGGACGAAAAAAGTCATTTTGTAAAATGCAAGGGACAATTTAAACGATTTTCCCTATAATTTATTGACAATTGTTTGTATATTTTTGTAACAAACATTTTATATTTAACTATTGAACTATTATTCATGTAAACTTGTACATGTTTGTTTAGTTAGAATTACATGATGTTCTCTGATCCTTACTTACTAAATTTTGTAAACCCTAGGCCAGTAACTTTTCGGGTTAGAGTTTCGATGTTTGTTTTTCTTTTTTTTTTCCCCCTTTTACCTACTGGAAAACCTAAAGTTTAAATCCTAAAGCAAATGAAAACATTTAAAAAAGAAAAAAGAAATTAATTTGACAGCATCAGGTCAAGTTATAAAACAGAACATCCCTCAACTCAAATCACAACATTTCAGCTTTCTGACTTCTGCTTTTTTCATTCTAGCACCTTCCTCATCTTATATGCATGTGTTTGCATGCCTCTTTGGTAAATTTTTGTTTCTACGGTATGAAACTTTTTGAGATTCGTTACTGCATTTCACTATGACTGGCTTTTGCAAAATCGACTAGATTAATCCAATGTGTTCCTTTAAATCATGAATATTACTTTCTTTTTATTTTAAATAATAATTGTTAAAGTCAATCACTTCAGTCTTTCGTATGATGCCAATTAGAACTGAACTCGTAAAAGCAATCAGTAGAATCCCCGAAAGCAGTCCGGTATGGAACTGGCAAACATACCCTATACCGTGTAGCAGAATTCTTTTCTGCACATTAGTTTATGAGATCAATGTCTAAAATAAGTTAGGATTAATGTTTGTATATACTATCAATATATACACAATCACCGTTAAAGGTACGACACATATACAAAATTTGAATTTAGTTTATGAGATCAATGTCTAAAATAAGTTAGGATTAATCTTTGTATATACTATCAATATATACACAATCACCGTTAAAGGTACGACACATATACAAAATTTGAATTTGAATTCAAAATTCTACGAGTGTATCATCCATCCAATCGCGACAGTACATACAATGACAGTTTATATAAGATTTACTAATAAGTTATTTATGTTGATTTTAGTTCCCCTCAAAGAAGTGTCTGCACAGATTTGAGGTAGAATAACTAGGTCAATCAAATGATTGAAATCTTGAATAAATACAGAAGGGGCAGTTAACTATTTAGCCCAATTACGAGTACATCCAATCACATACTCGAGTCATCAGCATCTGCTAAATTATTGATTCAGAATAAAGCGGTAAAATTCTGTACAAGTTTGATGATTCAGACAAAGGTCTTGAAGCTCGTGAAGCAGGCGTCTTCAGGCCAAAGATAGGTCTTCATGCTTCAATGCAACCTCACTTGCGACCCAACCTTGCCAAATGCTGCTGATGCTTTGCAGCAGCTGCTTTATCAGCAGCTTCACGCTTCAGAGCCCTTTTAGCCCTTCGGCCCACTGCTGGCGATTCTCTTGCAGCTGCAGTTTCTTTCTTTCTAGGCTGGCGAGATGGTCCTGCACCAGAGTCTTGGGTATTGGGGCGAGGAATTGGCCTAGCTTCCTGCCTTCCTGCTCGAACATAACCATTGTCCCCCCATCTTCTGTTACCAATCCGTATACTCGATGAACCACCAAAGTAAATCTCATCCATCTCTTCTTCTTCTTCATCTTCGTAGGCATAGGAATAGAAATATCCCATGTCATCTTCCACCTCATCCCTTTCCTCCACAATCAAGGGCTTGTACCATGTGGCTCTTAGGAGGAGACACACACTCTCCTCGAACATATAATCATGAATGCTGTTCAAAGAGAAAAAACGATCAGCTCCGAAAATGATATTACTTCAACACAATTGCTCTATTAAGAGGCAACCTTCAAAAGATGGATTACTTTTCAGAGACTATGGCTAGATAATAGCAAAACAACAATCTAAAAGCATTAAGACTGCACTCTATGGCTCAAGCTTTTCACAGTAAACATCAAGGATGCAAACATGAAGGGACATGCCTGCTCCTGCCAAGACACACATGCAAGAAAATGAGCATTTTCATGTACTACTTCAGGTCTGGATGGTGATAAGAGAGCAGAATTTTTTTCCTGGTTTTTTTTTTTTTTTTTGGTTTTTGTTTTGGGGGTGGGGCTGGGTGAGGAGGAGGAGTATGGAAGTAGTCATTCCTTGACCTGGGGGTCTGGACACACTCATTGCTTCACCTAAAAGCTCATTATTATCCATAAAAGCTCAACTAATTTGATATATGATAGAAAACAGTCATGAATCAGATTATCGAAGTTTTCCATCTTCCCATGCTCTCTGTCTTCTCATTAGTCAAACATTGATTGCAAATACAACATTAAGTACTCGGATGCCAGATGAATCAAAAGCATTTAAAGCAAGGTTCAAGCTTGTTTATTACAGGTTTGGGATCAAGTACACAAATCCAAGTTGTAATCAAATGCATTTACACATAAACAAGGTGACTGCTTACTAATACAAACTTTACATAAATGCAAAAGATCAAACCTAGTACCCTCAATGGTCAAAGATTTGCTTAACTTAAGCAAATAACATATAGAAATACAGACGCCAAAGAGGATAAGAGACCAACTAGCAACACAGATCAAGTCCAGCTTAAAAACCAAAGCAGCCAACATAGTCGAACAAACACTACTTCGTTTATAAGTGCACTTACAAATCCTTTTCTGGTGTTTATGGGTGAAAGTTAGAATTAATGGTACCAGCAAAAATAATAATAATAAAGGACTAACCAAAATTGCGAACATCTAGCTGCAGCAGAAGTTTCAGCACCACATTCATATATTTTTTGGTGGAAACAAACAATACCACAACAATGACTGAAAAATGGTTCATTTAACTGCCAGCCAGTAGTACTAAATAACCACACCAACCAATATGTCACTATCATAAGGAAGCTAGAGTAAAAACTGACTTCAAATAAATACATATACAGATTAACTCATTACAAAACGTGTATGAACTCTTAAAAAGTCCTCCCAATTAATGCTTGTAAAGACACTCTACCAGCTCAATAATTCTGTTCATTTAGCACCAATTGTCAAATAAGTTTTCTCACTTGAAATTTCTGCAAAGTTTTCCAAAACAATTGCCACATGGAAATTATTCTAACCAAGCTTTCACAAATTCGACCCACAAAGATCTACAAATGAGAAAATAATGATAGGACACATGATTTTGTACCTTCCATCAAGGGACCGATGAATATTGAGAGACTCAAATGGTTGTTTGCACTGGGGACATGTAGGTTCCTTCTTGTAAGATGCCCAATGCAGTATGCAGTTCACGCTGAGAACCAACAGTGGTCATGTCAGTCATCTAATTGCAATATCTAAATATTCTTTTCGCCCCAATAATATAATGGACACAAAAATAGTCCAAAACTACATCCATGTGCATGAAAATTTCAAAAATTATCAGAGGACAGCTAACACACAAAAGAGGTAGTCCAGCACAAGAGTTGATATATGGGCCAAACAACAGACCTAAATTTCTTGTCAAGCCAACAACAACAACAATAATGGACTACTTGTTAATTGACCAGGTGAAAAGTTTTTCTCACATTTTTGCAAACCAAACACAATAACCACAAATGAAGTGATACATAGTTAATCATGCATCTGGAAACCAAATTTAGCACCAGAAAAACAGAAACTTGGAAAACCAAGAGTTTAATCAATAACTAACTAAGTACTCTGAAATATAAAATGACCAATGCTTTCAAGCACGAATCAAGATCACAACCCCATTCTATACAATTTTACCAAGCTACTCGCCTACAAGAAATAATGAAAGAATCATTGTGCATAGAGATAATAAAATCACAAACATTAATAGGTCAAAGCAAAGACAAACCAGTAGGCATGCTCGCAACCTTTTACAAGTGCAGTTTCCTGAAGAATAATATGATTCAAACAAATCGCACAAACCCCATCATGATGGGGACTATTGTTATCAAAATGACTGTCAGCAACACCACTGCTACTCTCACATCCCACTGAAGTCATCTCCCCTGCTGCATAAGTACCGTTACCCTTCATTTTCTCTTCCTCCATCATCTCACTCTGCAAATCCACATTTTCCAGCAAACAAAAAACATTCAATTTTCAACAACAAAGATCTAATAATTAATAACTTAATCACCACCCCAATACTAAGATTTACCACAACTATCATACTTTATCCCAATTAAATCTACCAACGGTGTTAACCACAAGAGTTATAGCAACAATAATAAAGAAAAACTTGAATCGGTCTTCAGTGAAACATAGAACCATTACAATTTACAACAGTTATTAACTTCTTTTTTTTATTTGGACTTTACTACTATTTTCAGCTATAATTACTGCAGTTTCCGTTTCCCCCGTTCGGAATCCACTACCACTATCAAATCAAATGACATGTGAGAATATAAATTTTCAACAATAAAAGTTAAATCCCAAAAAACATTTGCTAGACTACTGAAGAAAGATAAAATTCAGCCAACAATCCCTGAAGATTTCAATTAGATTAATCCAATATAATCTATCCAAAAAAAAGGCTCCGACCCGGATTTTATAATCAGATCAGAAGGTAAAAAAACTTCACATATCAACCAACAATTACTAAGAACAAATCAAATCCGTATCAAACCAAAAAAATTTTCATTTTTACCATTTTCTCAGTGTTCTAAAATTTTCACTCTGTAAAACCAAAAAAATTCCCAAAAAAATAGTCAAGAAAAAATAACCGATCGAACGAACCTGGTCGTGGATGGATAGATCTCGAAGAGAGTCGGTGAGTTGTTGCTCTTGATGGGCGATTTCGAAGATTGTAGCAGCCATGGAATAATACTGGAAGGAAAGAAAGACGGGCCCTTGGAATAAAAAGCTTTTTAATTAATCCTAAAGGTCTGATCTATATTTATATTTATGCATAATTTACAAAATTTGGTGAGAAAACAGAGAGCGAGAGATGCTGACGAATTATTCTGATTCCAGAAAGAGGGAGAGGCCCCTCCAGATGGGAGAAGGGAGGGAAGAGAGCGGAGAGGCGAGTCAGCCTGAGACACGACAACTTGTCTTTTAACGCGGTGATTGTAAAAGGATAATGTTTTCCCTTTCTATTTTATTTTTAGGAAAAAAATTTAAATGAATCAAAAGAATACCTACTATTAATAATCTATTATTACTGCAGCAGTTAGACTTGTCAACGGGACCGTGGCCGTGCCAGTTCGAGCTTGACCCGATTGGTCCAAAAAATTAGGACTGAACCTTGTGTATCAAGGGATTGGATTGACATCGAGACTAAAAATGAAGGCTGATTAAATTATAGGCCCATTTTGTAAATGTTTTACTATAATTTATAATAGAAATTGTAAAAAAATTTTAAAATGTGTAAATTTTTTACTATTTTGAAATATATAATTTAAAAATTTTACGAAACCTTTTGAGATTACTGTAATTATAATTTTTAAAAAAAATTGTAGAAAACAAACTTGATCAAAAATTTGTTTGCCAAACATACCTGTGAGTCGAGCTTGGACTTAATGAGGCTCAGTACAAATAATGCTCGACTTAAATAATTAAGCATATAAATACGTGACTTTTATTTATAATGATGTATATTGTTTAATTATTGTATGTATCATTGCATGCATAATTTATAATTTGCATATAATGGTAAAATAAAATAAAACATATATGCATATAATATATAATTATTGATAAAAGTATATGAAAGGAAAAATATAATTATGGATTAATTTTGAGTTGGAACTGAGCCCAAATTAGGCACGTAGCTCTAATTTCTTTTGATGATAATTGAGGAAGAAATTTGGTTTACCAGCCTTACAAACTTATATTGCAAAACCTACCTTCAAACTTATATTCAATATTTTTGTGTGTTTTTATTAGGCATTGTGTTCAAGTTTTCAAGTCTGATTCGTTACAATGGAACCCAGTTCCGAGGTACCTATTTTTGCAGAAAGAAAATCTTATCAAAAAGGGTCTGTTTGATAACATAAAAAAGTGCTGAATCTAAATTTTTTCAGACATTCAGATGTTTTGAGTGTTTGATAAATAAAAATCTATTTGCTGAACTAGTTAAGTAGCGCTGAACCTGTGTATATTTTTTTCAGCACAAGAATCCTAGCTGAATGCTTAATTCTGATAAGAATCAATAGAATTATTTTAACTATCTTATTTTATCTACCAAATCTACCATTGTTTGTTAATTATGTTCATAATTCTTATCTAATTAAACAACATAATATTCTCTATCTAACGATTTTTAATTTATCTTTTCTCCCTTTTTAATGACTTTCACATCTTCTCCATACTCCTCATATAATATATTTCATCTTTTATATTAATTTGATTTAAAAATAAATATTGTCATTTTCATACCTAACAATTTTAAATTAATTAAATCATAGATTCTATTTCTTTTTTGAATAAAAGGATATAACGGCAAAATTGTCAAATTAAACTTATTAAGCATTAAGTTATAAATATTTATCAAACAGTATAAATAGATTTAGCATTAAAATTCAGACATTCATATATTTTTTTCAGTGCTTAAAATTCAACAAATTAATTGTTTCAGTATTCAGATTTCAGAATTCAGACTTCAGAATTTAGATTTAGTTTTATCAAACGGAACCAAAATGTTAAGGAAATGTTTGCTTAGTTGAATTTTGATTTTAATACACAGACATATTATATGTGTCCTAGGGATGAAGGCTCACTCCATATTTATGGAACCATTTTTCTTAAAAAATTAATCTTATATACACTGTCAGTATATACACAATCACCATTAGATATAGGATACAAGTGCAAAATTTGAATTTAAAATTCAAAATTTACTCATATGTTATCCATCCAACCATAATAGTATATACACTGACAGTTTATATAAAATTTGCTCTTTCTTAAATATGATAGAATCAATTAACTTTTAGATTAATTTTTTCTATACTGACTGTATATATACAGTCAACATTGGATGAATAACAAATATGCAAAATTTAAATTTAAAATTCAACTTGTTCTTAACTTTTATTGTAAAGGTATAAAATATAAATCACAAAATGAGACAAGAATGAACAGCAAATCCCTACTCTGAATTTATATTAAAATTTGAAGTAGTCTTCTTTTAAACTTCGTGCCCAGCAAGGACCTTGGGTCCTTTATTTAACTTTTTTTTCCTTGTTCTTTTCGTGTGGTTCTAGGGAGGGATAAAGGCCCCTTAACATGGGATATGCCGTGCCTGTAGCTTTCTCCTGACAGATTAGATGGATAGATCGCCAACTTGCGATTGACTTTTAAAAGCTTGGGGGCTAAGATAAAATGACGTATTTGAATACTCAAAAGAGGTTCCTTCAACCAAAAAAAAAAAAAACTTAAAAGGGACATTGTTAACTTACGTGATCGTTTGAAAAGATAATGCAAAGTCAAAACTAATCACTTTAAATAATGTATTAATCTTATAGGGCTGCAAACGAATCAAGCCGCTCGCGAGCAGATTAATCTTATAGGGCTGCAAACGAATTGAACCGCTCGCGAGCTGCTAGCGAGTGGCTCGAGTCAAGCTCGAGTCGAGCTCAAGCCGGCTCAAGTCAAACTCGAGCTCGAACTCAAATTCAGAATATTAATCTCGTTAGCTCGCGAGCCTACTCGCGAGTTTGAGTATCTATATATATATATTTTTTTTATTTTTATTTAATAATAAAATTACGTATATTATATATATATTTTTTATTTTTTATTTTCATAATAAAATTACGTATATATTCTTAATATTTTATTATTTATTAAGAAAAAAAATATTATTTTATTTATTTTTTAAAAATAAAATAATTATTTTTTTATTTTTTTCGAGCTCGAGCTCGACTCGACTTGATTCGAGTAGAGCTCGAGCTTGAAAATTGCTGGCTCGTCGAGCTCGAGCTTGGTAAAATTTAGTCGAAACTCGGCTCGATTAGCTCAAAACTCGACTCGATTCGGCTCGTTTGCAGCCCTATAATCTTATATATACTATACACTATTACGGTTGTATGAATCATACGAGAAAATTTTGAATTTTAAATTCAAATTTTACATATGTATCATACATCTAATGGTAATAGTATATATATTGACAATCAAATTTTGCATATGTGTTATATATCTAATGGTGATAGTATATATACTGACGGTCAAATTCAAAATTTTCTCATGTCATCTATCTAATCGTGATAGTGCATACGTTAATAATCTATATAAAATTTACTCTTAAATAAAAGTTTATTCTTTTTATTTGGTACCACTAGACTTTTCTTTCTTAATGAAATGATAATTTCCATGACTCAGTCTATTTTGTTGAATCTTTTTGGCTTTCTTTCTTTTGCATATGGGCTTATTTGAGTAAAGTAGGGCTTTTAATGGATTGGATATGAGTTGGTATTTGCTCTAAATTTTTTTGTCTATGTATAGATTTTCTTGAATGGATATGACGCCAATCCAATTAAGAAATTCGGTAAACAAAACAAATGTGGATTATTTGTCCTAACCCATTTTAAACCCGAATCCAAATTAGTATATATATATATATATATATAAAATAATTAGTGCATTGCCGAGTGCATGGATAGATTTTATTTTTTTATGTATTCGTTAGCTGTCAGCCTGTTAAATACATGGATAAATGAAGATTGAAATATCAACAATGTTCTTACATATTCAGTCATATAAATTTGGTAAAATTATTGTATTGTAAATCTCCTAACCCTATAACAGCTTTAAAAACCTTTTATACTTGAACAAATTCTAATGTGATACGACCCATAAAATATATCAATGTATGCCAAAAAAAATATTGTTTGAGAAAGTGATTAAAGTATTATAGTGATTATCGACCTTAATCTACGTATTTGTTTCTAAACTATGTATTTGTTTTTGATTGCCAAGGAACCGTTGTCTACGGTTGAGAGTAAGACTTTTTTAGTTCAAATTCTCCTTTCCGCTTCTAGATCCCAGTCCTCTTGCTATAAAAAAAAAAACACTTAAACTACTTGAGGAAGCCTTAGGCCTTATTTGGATTGTTAGTTTTCGTAGAAAAAATTTTATATTTTCCATGAATACATTTACCAATTACCTTTTTATTTTACATACATTAAATCATTACAATATATTTTTTTACAAAAACTTCTAAAAATAACAATCCAAACAGGATTTTAGTCTACTGGCTAATGTTGAGATATCAGGATTTAGATATCTTGTGTTCAAATCTCCAATTTCCCTCCCCATTTCTTAAATTTCAATCTTTCCTAGCTAAAATTTCTTTTAAAAATGTATTTTTTTTCAATTAAATACAAAAGATGCAACAATCCATCTTCTCATGAACAAATATTCAGTTTCTAGCAAAATCATTAAATTTACTGATGTAATAACTAAAGTGACACTAAACAAAGTATGGATAAAAAAGAAGAAGATAAAATTAGAAACATCCCTAAGATTTTTAACAATTTTAGTAAATGCCCCTCTAATTCTAAATATTACTTTTTTCCCTTACTATTATAGTTTTTGCTACACAGTAGACCAAATCGGACTTTTTTTTTCAAATGATAAAATTCCGTACACAGAGGAGGGATACCAACTCTTAATTTTATGTCCTCGTTTACCTGAACATATCTTTTGTTAATTAGGAAACATTGACTGAATTTATAACATTTGAGATACACTGGAAGAACCTGGACTCTTGATGCACTTCGGTTGCAGGGAAGGAGCAATTGCTAATTTTCAGGCTAACAAGCATGCAAAGAACGAAAATTAAGGGTATAAATAACATATTAGGTGGAAAGGGAGATAACAAGAATATAGAAGACATTGTTAGAAGCTGAATAGATTCAGGAAGAGATAGAGATTAAACGACATATGTAAGAATGTTCACTTTGCAAAGAAAGAGAACTAGGAATTAGTTTAGACATGGATGACTCCTAAACAACATTTTTGTACATATGGACATTCTATTGCACGTATAAATACGTGCTTATTACTGAAAAGGTTATGTGATTGTGCTTTTATTTGTTGTTGCTGTTTTATGTTCCAACTTTATTGGAAAATTTATGTGATTTGATATTACTGTAAAACAAAAACTAATAACAGCTGCTTCCCCTCATGATCCCCTTTAAGTACCCCACCTTGAAAATAGGTAGAGGACAATGAAGAGACTGATGGACATAGCAATGAAAAGTAGTGGAAGAACAACCACAGAAAATGAATTACGTAAAGAAGCATTTGCTGTCTGCTTGATTTCTAGAACTCACCTACTGTAATTCTGTTCTTGTTCCTCTTTAAAGAAAGCTTGTTCTGTCTGCAGGATTATAGTTGTCCTGTTCTTCATTAAACTCTATTTCCAGATGACGTACCTTAAATTTTGGCAATAATGCAAAACTCTTGCTTGCTGAATGAAGACTAATGAAATCATGGCAGTTTGATATTTCATAGATAAATTTTTCTAATTTGATGTCATTTATCCTGATAGTTAGTCAACAATGCGGGTAACTCACTACATCCATCAATTGTCTTTAAACACCTGAGTCCTCTTTGATTACGCATGATCTTCTCTACTTGTATCCTTTATAATTTGATTTTCTTTGGTGCCACTTTCTAGATAACATGAAATTATTGATTGAAGGTGATCCTTCCAATGCGGAAGAACAATTCTCAGCATCTCCTCAAGTGATTAATCTTGAATTATTGGATACATTTCAGGGCTTATCTCCTATATGAGGCTTGCATGTCTCTCATGTTATTAGCCTAAAATTAGCATCAAAACAACGAGTTCAGGTGTTAACTCCTACATGGAGCCTGACTATAATTAAGTAGAAGTTCTGAGTTGCATAATATCATAGACATCTAGTTGCAGATGATGTGCTATGTGTGCCATGATTGCATCTTGTCTTCCTTTTCCCTGGAAAAATCTTATTTTGGAATGTCAACTTATGAAAGTTCTGCCTCACTTATTCAATAGACTATCATTCCTTCTCAAGTGAAAGTTAAATTAATTCCACTTACAACTGATAGGATTTTTAATGATTCTCCCTGGCTTATCCAATACGCATACCTTCCTTCTCGAGTCAGTTAAATTAATTCCACTTAACTCTGATCTGTTTACTTTGAGCATCTGTGTACATTTATTAATATAAAGATTGTTTTCTGCACTTTTTTTTGCGGCTCTTGCTTAATGTTGTGAAGACGGCTCTTCAAATGGAAAGAATTCTCTTCAAGGAAATTGTCAGGAGTATGAATGGTCAGCTGCAACCAAGGAGGAAAATAGTTCCTTAAACTCTTCACACATAGATATTGCCTCTTCTTCAGGGGGTGAGGTTAAACTTTTTATAACCTACGAATCTTCCCTTCCATCAAACTTTTGTGCTCCTAGTTTAGATTCAGTCTTGAGAAGGATGGAGGAAAAGCTTGTTAAATCATACAGAATCACCCAACCTGGTTTCTCTATGATGAATCTGATGAAAGATATATGTGAGGGCTTCTTAGAAGTGGGGACCAATACCATTCATGATGACATAGTAAGTTGTGCTGATGCACATTCCAGTCCTGTTGCACCTAAAGAATGGGAAACTCATGATGTTTTAAATAGGAATGTCAAACATCAAGTTGGTTTTTGTGTTGTTAATGGGGCCTGTACAACTTCCGAGCCTTATTGGTAGCCAATTCCAGATCCCAAAGTTTCATAGTTTGATGCATTTGGACTTAAGTTAACCAATAGTGAAAGGAGTAAAAACAACCTCGCACTTGATGATCTAAAATCTTCAACTTCAAGGAGTACGGTAATAGTTCAGAAGCAACATTTTCCTCATGACATACTGAGTTCCACTTATTATATTGATGACATTACAAGAGGGGAGGAGGATCTGGAGATTTCCTTGATAAATGACCTTAACAATGGGCAGCACCCCATGTTTAAGTATATCCCCAGGAACATAACATATCATAGAGCACATGCGAAAGTTGCTTTTTCTAGTATATCAGATGACAACTGTTGTTCCAATTGCTTCGGAGATTGTTTGTCTTCAGAAATACGTTGTGCTTGTGCTGATAATACTGGTGGTAAATTTGCTTACCTGCCAGGGGGTATTGTTAAAGAAGAGTTTCTTGAAGACTTTATTTTGATGAATTGCAGTCCCCACCAGAAAAATCTTTGCTACTGCGAAGAGTGTCCACTAGAGAGGTCCAAGGATAGTTGCTTGTCTGGCACATGCAATGGCAATGGCCATCTGGTCAGGAAGTTTATAAAAGAGTGCTGGTACAAATGTGGTTGTGCCCAGGGTTGTGGGAATCGTATTGTGCTGCGGCGCGTGCACAGATTGCAGGTGAGACCATGTTGTTTCAAACACCTCTTGTTTTGGTTCTGTAAATGTGATATGAAACTTGTGCTATTGCTCGTGCATTTTGCTCAATTTGATCTGATAATGCATTTCTTTTTGATTAAGATTGTTCAACCCATGTTCAGGTTTTTATGACACCTGAAGGAAAGGGATGGGGCCTTAGAACCCTTGAAGACTTGCCTAAAGGTGCCTTTGTCTGTGAGTACGTGGGAGAAATATTGACCCACATGGAACTATCTGAAAGAAATTCGCTGAACACTGGAAAGAAAAATACATACTCTGTGCTACTAGACGCGGGCTGGTCTACTAAGCGTGTCCTCAAGGATGAGGAAACTCTTTGTTTGGATGCAACCTTTTATGGAAATGTTGCTAGATTTATCAATCACAGGTATCCTTTATCAAGGGTTGAAGTATTTGTGCCAATGTTTCTTGTGTAATAACTGCCTCTGTGAAAGATCTTTATCTTTGTTTTGACTTCGAGTACATTTAGTGTTTACTGGTTTTAGTCGAATTACCTTTTCTTCCTTTGTATGCTCCTTTGCCTTGCATGTGTATGAAAAGTTCTTAATGCGAAAGATGGAATAATTTGAATAGGTCCATATTTAATTTCAAATTTTATGTCGATATTTGATGGCTATAGGTTGTAATGCTAAATAGAAAAGATAAGAATTATGTGAGTGTTTAGTTTTAGCAGGACTGGAGAGCAAATTTTTGTTATACTTCTGTCTGGTAAGCTCTATCGGCTTTAATTTAATGCTCTGATTGAGTCATAGAGGATACATTATTGCTTTCTTACAGTCGCTTACATTGGCTGGGCGAAGCAGTTCTCACAAACTTGTTTCTTTCTCTTGTTTAGTTGTGACAATGCCAACTTGGTTGGGATTCCAGTTGAAGTGGAGACTCCAGGTCATCATTATTACCATGTATGGTTCTATAGTAGCTTTGATTTTAAAGCGTGTTCCTTTTGTTTCCATGGCCAAAGATGGTAATTTCATGCGATTAACATGCAGAATTTACTTATTATCCTAAAATCTGCAGCTTGCTTTTTTCACATCAAGGAAAGTTGATGCTTTAGAGGAGTTGACTCGGGTAGGTATGCCCTTTACTTTGTACATTTTTCATAATGCAGACTCTGAATCTGTTTTGTTAACAATTGCAAAGCACTTGTCATTTATAATGCACAAATGATATGTCCAAAATGATAATCATCCCTGATGCCATTTTCTGTTGTTCCTGTTAACAATCCCTGTTAAATTGAGTGTTCTATTGAAATATTTCATCAAATTTCCCGGAATCAATCAAGAATATAGTTGCACTTGAGTTTTAGGCCAGGAAGGCTCATTAACAGTAATATTGATGCAGGACTATGGCATTGACTTCAGTGATCATACTCACCTGGTGAACGCTTTCAGATGTTGCTGTGGTAGTCAATTTTGCCGAGACAAGAAAGCTTAAAAATGTATGTATACCTTCTCATTTCTTGTTATTCTTTTATTCATAGCAACCCTCTACAGTTGGTTGCCACATAATTATTCTTCTCTTAGCGGTATAATATACAAAGGAGTTGTCAGGATATGGATGCCCTGAGTTACCTTTCACATCATTAGAGCAGGAGTTACGTAGTGCCAAATATTCTGATTTCTTTTGAAAGAAATTTTAAATGTTGTCTCTGTGTCCTTTGGCAGTGTGAAGATAACTTGATGATAGTGTCTTTGTTGTTAAATAGTACGAAAAATTTTGGTCACAGCATCAGATAAAAATTGTAGGAAGTGATTGTCACCTTCGAGCTGGTGCATTAGTGCATCTGCTTTGTATGTATTATAACATTCATTAAATCACAATCTACCCATATTTTGGGTAAGCAGCAAACTTTACCCTGTTGGTGTTGTTAGTTTTAAATTTACTGCACAATATTATTGTTACTATTGTAACGTGGCTTTGTTCACTTTACAAGTTTACAGCTTAAAAAAGTTGTTTGCGTTGTAATGCTTTAATTGTTATGCAGGTGGAGCTTTCATGTGTGGATTATGGTTGTTGTTGATCATTTATATATAGAGTGAATACTAGGTGGTAATACCGTGCTTTGTGCGGTGGTATACATGCCCAGTTAATGTTTAGCTAGTAATATTCGTGAGAATGAAGATTAGCAGTAGAAAATAGAGATATATTACACAGGAATAAAAGCGAAAAGCAGTTGTACTGGAAAAAAGGTGTAATTATATAGGCATTGTAAAAATGTAAAGCAAGCAAGTTTAGTTTTTATCTTGAATGGTTAGGCTGTGAAAGTTCAGTTGATTAACGCCTAATAGATCATCTAAAAAGTATGAAGTTACAATGTTGAATGCAGGTGCTTGAGACAGCCTAATTGATGGAGGAGGAGGTTGAATGCAACAAATAATTGTTCTTCCTTGTAATTTTTGTGCAACGAGGCTGATAATGTTCATATTCTGTTTGACAGTCGAAGAAGAAAGAATAATGATAACGGTTAGAATGGAAAAGGAGGGGAAAAAATTGTTTGCGTGAATAAAGGGAATAAAAAATTACTTGGTGGTGTGCATGATAAAGTTCAGCAGTTGAATATCCAAGCAATTTTTCAGCTTCAATATCCATGGCTGTTGCATACAGCGAACCAGTTGCATTAGAAAGAGAAATTGGTTGGATCATGAGTTTGAGCATTTAAAAATAGTGCAAGAGTCTGTAAAAACCTGGGCAAAAGTTGAACAGGGTGTTCACAATGCCGGCAGAATGTTCGTATTGCATGCGTGGAATAATGAGGCTCTTCACAATGAGGACATGTCATACGGTACATTTTATAATCTGTGAAGTCTATTTCAGCAGAGCCTCTAATCCATACTGTGCCAAGTTCCTATTAAGCAGATATAGGAACGGTGTATAATATAGTTATTGTTGAATGAAATGCGGGCACAATAGCATCGAATAAAAGAGGAGTGTGAGTTCTCGCAATTTGTTTTGCAGCAGTAATATCCAGGATTTGATTATCATTGGGAGGGGGAAGAAGGAGGTTGGGATCAATATAACATGTGTTGGTTAGCAGCTGCGTCGATCGGGTGGAATTAGCAGAAAAACTGATGAATATATAGAAAAATTATGTAGTGATTTCAATAGTAAAAGCAGATAATAGAAAGCTGCAATTGGAACCAGTCATGTAGGTCTACGGCCTCTTGAATGTCTGGATTTATGAGGATGACAGATGATGGCTGAGTTGACAAGGAAAGATCTGGTGGCATGCCAAAAAATATTGTCATGTGAAATGAAAGGGTATAAAAATATTTAGGAAACAGAAGAATATGCTTGCTTACAATTTTTTGTTGTCACCTTGATCCTAATAGCAATAAGAATCGGAAAGGCTTCATGTTGGAAAGCAATAATAGGTCCGTGGGTCTCTTCAATTTGATCGCAGAGAGTGAGAAGTAATGGATGGAGACTGTATAAGTATAAGAAAAGGGAATCATAACTAGTAATGTATACCACGGTTGAAAGGAATTATGGAAATGTGGGGGAAAAAATGGGTTGTAACCTTTGATCGGCAATTACATAATCTCTACTGATGATTAGTTTTCCTCGCATAGTTGTTGCTCTTTTAGGCAAGATATGTAGTACCTTTCCCATGATATCTGTAGCAGTTGCATGTAAGAAAGAGTCTAAAATAGTGGATAAAACAAGGGTTAAACTGTGTGGGCAAAAATTAATTAAATAAAAGGGAAGTGATCCGTGTACCTATCAAATTACTTGTATTAGCAATTGTGTCCAGCATGGCAAAGGGGTGCAAGTTGAAAGAAACTGGAAGAGAAGGGCGCTGTAGTTCTTGCAATTTGTGAATGCGTGTCTTGGTGGCGGCAACCCAATAGTATGGGTAATCTCCGGGAGGGATATCAGCAAGGAATGGGCGAACAATTGCGTTTGAAACGTAGTATGTTTTAAAAGGTAAAAGCAGGCTGGCAAATTGATCTAGATAGTCGGCAGGTACATGCATATTGACTCTAAGTCCCTGTATTTTAGCATTGTTAGCTATAGGTAAAAGGTAAATGAAGGAGAAAACAATAATCTGAAAAAGAAAAACCGTCAAACCTGTGGATCAGCAAGTGCATATTGTTGATAATGAGTCTGAGGTCCACTGAAACGCATGACATGCGTTTTTTCAATAACCTGGACAATTGTTGTCCAATTTTGCAAACTTGGATCAATGGTTGAGAGTGGAACGATAGTATTTTTCATGACAGGAAAACCTGCAGTAAGATGGTGTTATGAATTTGAGCAGGTGTTAAAATTCGAAATATTTTTGAAGTTATGAATATTTAGAATTAGAAAATCCATTTTCTTGACAGCTGACAATAAGAATACAAAAGTTTTGTGCTTGCAAAGAAAAACAGGCAATTTTTCAAATGACATAAGGAGGCTATTAAACTGGAGCTTGATACGGAGAACAAATAGGCGGAAGGTATGGAGTACAAAGGCACACGCAGCTGTATACTAAAGAAGATAAGTGTGATAGGAGAAAACAGGAGGTAAAACGAGCGAGTTTTAAATAGGCTATAAAAATAAAGCAAATATAAATAGATGATATAAGAAGAGTCACGGGAAAAGCTCTGCAATAGCAAATTGAGGGGAAGCAGCGTATAGAATTAGTAGGGAAGATGTAAGGGAAAATATGTATAGGGATCTTTTTTTTTTTTGTTTAAGTTGGATTAGTGAATTGAGCAGAGAATTATCAGCCTATGTGATCACCATTTAGATTGTTCTGGTAAGGACATGGAAGAAGGTAACATTGAACGGAAAAAATGAAGAGATAAAAGAGGGGAAAGGAGTTTACCTTGAAAGGAAGGCCAGTACAGTGGTAGGGAGAAAGTCGGAGCTGGAGTTGTTGTGTCTGTAAAAAGCAGCCTTAGAGAGTTGGGAAGAGAAGAAATTTGTGAATTGGGTTCTAAAGTGATTGACAGAGATGTAACATGCTATAGAAGACAGCTAACGTAGAGTGTGTGGTGTTAGGCTTTACAAAGCGATTCATATAGTTACATGTGTGTATATTAGCAATCGATAAAGAATAAGCCAGTGGTGTCTGAAAATTCTTGAGCGCATACACGTGAAAGCTGAAATTGCATAGCAGGGGTGTGAGGATCCGTAATTTTCCTAATTGCTAGGTTTTATTTTCTTTGAATTGCACGTTTTTCCACATTTTCTTTATTCGAAAAATTTTAAAACATAATTTTTATTAGTAAATATAGTTTTTAAATGATTTTTCTAGTATCGGTTAGTTTTTGAGAAATTAAGAGCGTATACCGGACGTGGGACCCGTTAGTGCGGAAAATTCGATAAAATTCGGCCAATTAGGTTAAGTTGTGTATACCGAGTTTAATTTATCAGATGTTAAGAGATAATTAGAAGTTACCTAAATGGATTATCATTGGAGAGACAAAAGAATAGAGATGTATTAATTAGAGTGACAAGTGTCACCATATGATTAATTCTTACTTTTGACTACTATTTACCCTTTTACTATTTGTTTAAAATAACTCAAAAATTGCCCAAAAATCACTCAAAATTGAGAGCTTTTTGGCCGGCCCTTTCTCTAGAGAAAAGAAGAAAAACCTCTTCAATTTCCTACTTCTAATCTTGCTCAAATTCAACTAATCAACCATTTGATCTTACATTTGTTCCATAAAACCTCTTCACTTAGTGTTTGTGAGGTGTTTGGTGAAGTTGTTTGGAAAGCTAAGGTGGCTAGTTGCTCTCTCTCTTGTGTTGCTAAGGTGAGTTGTGAAGGAACCCCTCTCCTCTACCTAATGATGTTTAATCCATGATTTGTGGTAGTCTAAGAGGTAATTTTGTGGATTATATCTTGATTTTTGGTTGAATTGGTGAAGTTTTATAATTATTGGGGATTTTTCTGTTTTCATATGATTATTATTATGTGGGCATGTATGATGATTGGAAATGATATTTAAGAAAGTTAGAAGGTGGGAAAAGTGGTTAATTGCACGAAATTTCTGTTTTGGAAGAAAATTGGAAAAATTAGGGTTTCATTGTCTTACATTCTGCCCGGCACTGTACGTCATAGTTAGAGGCCGAATTGGCCTTGGGGTAAAACATGAAAGTTGTAGGGAATGATATTTTAGAGATGTCTGCAAAATTTCAGGCCAATCGGAATAGCGTAGCTTGTGAAATGATCGAAATACCCCTGCTGCCCTGTTTTCACCCGAACTTGAGAATTGCTTATGTAATTGGTTATTTTGGTTGGTATTACTTCTAAATTGGTTGTTGAGGTCTTCTGAAGAAATGTAGCCTGATGTCTTAGCTTTTGAATGGCTTTGGAATCACTTGATTTGGACTTAGGTAGCCTGATTTATGATGTTTGAACCATAATGCAGTTTGTAAACATGTTTTTGCGGTTCTGGTCTAGTATCTTGCATTTTTGACCTAGTTGTGCTATGAACTGGACTGAGTGACCTTCTGTAATCTTGTAGCCCTATCTCTTAGCTTCGAAACAGTGTATCTTACACCTCCATCCGATAATCATAGTGCCATTGGTGCCAAAACCGCATATTGACGTCAAAAACTGTTTTTCTAGCTTAGTGCTTAATTCCATTTCCGGATTTCCCTGGTTTACTCTAGTGCTTATACATTCTAGTGGAACCTTATTTTGATGGTATGTGGATTTGGTTATGACTTGTAATTGAGCCTATTGAACGGCTGTTATGATGAATTTATATTGTGTATGACCTTGGGATTGATTGAGAAAAATAATGAAGCCATATATGGCTGGAAAATAGAGAAATACAAAGGGCGTGCAGCCCAAATTTTCACTCGAGGATTTGGTAACGATTTGAGAGTGATTACCATATGAACCATCTAGGATATTTGCGTCCTCTTTATCGAGGTATATAAATTCGAATCTGGCGAAAACTTGTACACTTGGAAAAAAACGAAATTTACGACTAATAGAAAGACGTTTTCTTCTTTTTCGATTCAAATGGATATTTCAAAGTTTTCAAGCGAGCATAAGTTTTCCAATCCTATCTATAAATTGTACTAGTAGTATTTGAATTGTCTTCAATTCACCTGACTTTTACTGGAGGAACTGTAATATGTTCTCTTGATTAACCTTAGGGTTCATCGGTGATTGAGAGGGTTACTCGGAAGATATTCTGGACGTTATTTTGCTTTAATAGGTGAGTGTACCACTCCCCTTATTTGTTCCTTAACTTGATTTCTGCACTTGCAATCTGTGCTCTGAATGACTGTACTATCTGTTTATTCTGTTTGAGACGAGGGTGTACTTTATCACACTCGCTCTCTTGTCTGCCCATACGCCTATGGACTGTGTATAATCTGTTAACTGTATCTGAATATGTTCGGAAGTCGTTTGGAGGCTGGTATCCAACGACCTTTCTGTGATCTCTGAGCTCAACCCCTGTGGCTAGTGACTCAAGTCGGGTCGGCAAGGGCCTGGTCGATAAGATAACGAACCACGGTAGTCTGTTCTGGGAATCTTTGGGTATTGAGACTCTTGATCCCGGTATACTCGAGTATTACCATTTCTGTACTGTATGGAGTTCGGGCCCGATAGAGGTATGTTTGGTGGACGGAAATTGGTGTAAAATGGGGTCTACGGATATGTTGGTTCTAATTACGTTGACGGAGAGTCAACGGGTTCGGATCAAGTACTGCAAATGGAAATCTGGCTCCTGAGAGCCACCCGTATCCTTTCCCTTTGAACCATGGTGTTTAAATATTTTCCTTTATATCTGGTACATGTATCTGATTGATTCAATGTGAAAGGCCATGATTTTACCTCTATATGTTTGGTACCTCATTGAGCGTAAGCTCACCCCTTTCTGTTACCTTTGTTTTCCTTACAGGGAACCACTTTTGGAACTGTGACTTTGAAGCCTGAGTTGAGCTAGCATAGATATTTTGTATGGCTCCTTAATGGTTGGAAACCCTAATTGTACTGGCTTTTTGAAAACGAAGCCCTAATTGTATTTTGTGTAGTATGAATACCTCGGATTGCACTGTATGTCAATTTGTTCAAGACTCCTATGAAAATATATGTAGTTTCCGATTGTTCGCTTCCTTTGGATCCTATCGCGCGTACTATGTTGGGTTTGTGTGAATGGATTCCGTAGTCCTGGCGAGAGTTGGGCAAGCGGTCCGCCGAACCCTTTGGTTCACCTTAGGGTGAGGTGGGGCTGTCACAAGGGGCATTTATGTTGATGGTTATCTATTGCCTGTTGAGGAGCAGTACATGAATAGTGGGCTAGGCTGTTGAACTATCCTCGTGGCATTATCAAAAAGCTCAGGAAAGGAGAGTAGGGACGAGTGGTAATTTGGTGAGTAAAAATGCAGTATTTGCTTGAAGTTGGTCTTGAAGTTAAGCTAATTCATAGATTTAAAAAATTGTTTTGTTTTGGGATGATGTTTTTATTTTGCTGTACAAAGAGCAAAAAAAAAAATATACGAGGAGTGAATTTTATTTGTAGTAACGGCAATTGTTTGCCATAGCATAGCTTCGTAGTTCTTTAGACAAAAACAAATATAGAACATTTATAGGTGGATACAAAGAAATGATAAAAGAGATTTTGCAAGGGGACGCATTAAAGTCGGAGGGTTGGTTCAAATTTGTATGATCGAAGCATCGTCCTTGTGTCTTGGGCAGCATATATTTCGCATTCGTTTTGAGTGCAGATGATGACTTGATAGCTAAACATTGCTGTTGGGAGGAAAAATAAGAGTGCATTCGGTCTTGGATGAATTTGTTGCAGAAAGTGCATCCAGTTTTGCATAACATAGCTGGTATTGTATTGTAGGTGAGCATGGATTCTTTGTCGATGCAAATGGATGACTAAAGTGGAGCTGTTGTGCCGATCCAGCTTGTTGATTTTAAAGGGAAGTTTCTGTGGAAATGTAGTATAGGTTAGGCTAATTAGATAATAATTTATGATAGGAATAATAGGAAGACAAAATATACCGGGTCAAGAAAATGTCTAAGAGTCAGACGGTGGTAAAATGCTGGAAAAGTTAAATCTTGTATGTGCTTCACTTTAGATATATTATGGTAATCTTGATTATGTTGATAACATTGCTTTAGGCTATGAATAAAGCACTGGCGCTGAGACATGGGAAAAAAACTTGGCACATAAATTAATGCAGTTGTTGGCAGAATATCGTGGTAATTAATTGTGAAGAAGGCTCTGATTTAATGGTTAAAAAAAGTGGTAATTCATTATTAATTAGTACCTTTTGGGAATTATGATTCATTTTAGCATGTGATTTAGCAAAGCTTTTGAGAGTCAAAGAAGGAAAAAACTGACTGTAAAACTTAGACCAATCAAATTATCAACCAAGAAATTGGTTTGAGTCAGGCAAATGTTCACGTTGATATTTAAAAATACAATAGTTGATAATATGGTGTTAAAAAGCGATAGCTTCCATTTTTTTTAGATCATGCACGATGAGTTATGCAAAAAATATTGGCTATATGGAATATGCCGGGCATTCATAAAATTAGATGCAATAAAATAAAAGTTTGATTTGATAAGATAAAAGTGAATGCATAATTACGTGAAATGAATAAGTTTAATAATCACATTCCATTGTTACACTTATGCAGTATTTCATTGTATGGTAAACATTGTATTATTTCACATAATATTTTGTTTGGATTATAAACATATTTTTCAAGACATTTTGTATATTTCAAACTAATTTTTATCTTACACACATTATATTATAAAAAGTGCCATGATAATTATTCTGAATAATACTGTATTCAAACTCAGTGGTTTGAATATAAAATTAATATACGATGTTATCTCATTCTCATTAGCAATAATCATAAACTTTGTATTGAGCAAAATACAGATTTAGTATATCATGAAAAATGTAATTGAATTTATCTACTTGATTTCACTTAACTGAACATGATTCAATAATAGTAATAATTGCTTTGTCGAACTCTCTCGTGGCCACGGTTGGTATGGTGGATTAAGGAAACAGATTTTACATGGGACTTGAGAACTAAATCAACAAAATCGACAAATACACAAAAATAAAAGAAGAAAAGGGAGAATAAAAAAAAGGGGAAGAAATAAAGAAAAGGCAAGAAGTGCAGCATAGACGAGGATGTACAGTCCATTGTTAAGTGAACTAGTTAGATTGGTTTGAATTTGAAGTGTTATTGAGCTCAATTGACATAGATATGGTAAAGGTTAGTTTGGAAAAGGAGTGTAAAATTGCATTTCTAGCTGACCTTGTATAGTTCGTAAACTGAATTAAAGCTTACAGCAGTGTCTGTGGTTTCATTGGTAAATGAAATTGGCATACTTCATTATTTAAGGCATAAAGTACAGCAGTTGGGAAGTTGGCAAGAGAACACAAACAGAGATTAATGAACTGAAAAAAAGTGACCCATGTTGGCAGATTAGGAGGAGAAGGCGTGTAAGGGATGATAGTTCATTATTCATACAGACAGTATGAATACTGAATTAATGAACTGCAAAAAAGTGAGAGAGGATAGCAGTAACATTATTATTAATGAAAATAAGGTTGAAGATCAAACTGCAAGGAGAGATTATAAATAACATTTGGATTGATATGTGAATATATTTTACAAAGCTGGATATTAAAGATAAGAATGGACATAGTAGTTATGATACCAGGGGAAAATTTTTTCGGCTCCATCCGTCTTGTAGACCTGGACGGTAAATGAACTAACAGTCTCTGGTATGAAAACAAACTTTTTGTTGAGCTGCAAATCATGTTGAAGAACAAAAGAAGACCAGTTGTCGGTGAAAGCCCAGCCATTTATGTTTACTTGAAAAAGCCTATATCCGGCTCTGAGAGTAATCACTGGCATTCTTGTTTCATTTATGAAAACGCTAATGAACTTTGGTATTTTCTAGAAGTGGAAGGAAAACGGCAATGGTGAAAATGTGTAATAAAAGAACCAAATATATATATATATAAAGAAGAATGCTACTTACAAATTTGTGGCTGTTCTTTTCATTGTAAACTTGATAAAAAGATATGGAATTCATAATGTTGTGAGTTATATCTGGCTTGATGGAAGAGGATGCATGCTGGTACAGAATATATGTAGGTTTGATATCACCTGAGATGAAAAACAGTGAGTAAATAAGGGAGAATAAATTTGTAGGTAGCTTGGACAGGAAACAGCATACCATCTGTACTGACCATGAGCGTTTGTAGAATACTGCAATTGGAGAATGTTAGCAAGAGAAACAGTCTAATTGAGATAAGTGTGCATTTTAAGTTCTGTGAACTGAATAACATCAAATTTTAAGTTTTCGATGTGACGTAGCAGAATATAGCTCTTTTCGTTAGGTAAATTAATTGTTTGGAATTCTGTCCATCTAGCTGCAAATTTTTGGTCTGTAACTTCAATAGTCCAACTCTCATGCCCTTGAATAATAGTTATGCTACTTTTTTTATGCAGTTGCAGCATATAGTGAAAGCTGGGGGCTACAATCTACAAGTGCAAAGTGCAAGCGATGAAGGCCTGGAATAGAAGGTTTTTTCCTAGGTGGCATATTTACATGTGGGAGGAAAATTGTTACCTTTCTATACTGGCTGCACCTGAAAAAAAAAAACCTTCAATAACATTGCAAAGATTACGTGGCTGGCCGGAGGAATTTTCGCCGTGTATGTCCGTTGCCATCGAATTTGATCTAGGCATAACAAAAATATTGCAGAAATAGTGTGATAAATAGCAAAGAGTTTACTTTGATGCTTTATTTTAGAAGTGAATGAATATATGAAACAAGAGGCTTACTACTTATATGGGGTGCGTTGATTGAAATGCACTCAAAAGTGAACAAAGGTGTTACTGATATGTATTAAGAAATGCATTTGGTCAACATAGAAAAATTTGTAAAACACAGGTTTCTTGAAAGACAATACAATTGAAATTTGTGTAGGCAGATAGTAATAGTAGGTGCATTCATGTATTCATGAAAGATAAATGAGTTGAAGTTTGTTTAGAATGACGCCAATAACTTGTCACATTGAACTATCTATCAGTTTTCATAAGCAAAGAGGCAAAAAAGAGAGGAAAGAAATAGTGAGAGTTCCTCACCATCGCTATCTGGTTGCTTGTTGGCATCAACATCAGTTTAACTTTCTTAACTGTTGTGAATCTTCTATTTTGCATTTGATTTAATTTCGGTACTTAAAAGATTAATCAATGTTTTAGCTGTGAATTATAACAAAAATAAGTTTAGGTTTTGAATTTTTATCAAATTATATCTATTGTAGGTGGACTGCAATGAGTATGAAAGCCTTTGCAGCAAATACGGTGTTTCTGGTTGCCTGACCGTCCAATGGCTTCCAAAAGAGAATTGTTGCCCAAAAAGTGAGTATATGTGAAATATTGGAGTTTTCAAAGGGTCTTTGTTTTTTTAACTTGCTATGTTGAAATGATATCTGTCCTGATGTTGATTCTATGTAAATATAACTTCCATGCCTTGAGTTCATACAATTGTATTCCTTATGAATTTATTTTTATTCTCAGGTATGAAGGTGCACGATATGCAGAAGCCTTGCTAAGTTTTGATTTTCTTCTCTTACTCTGTATGACTTTTTAATAGTTAAAGGTAAAAAGTAAAAACCATGGCGGGTTCATTGTAATGTAATTTTTTTTCTTTTTTTTTTAATAAAGTTATTGATTACTCTTATTTGGAAAATGGATTTCCTTGTTTAGAAAAGAGAATTGTTTTTATATTGCTTTGATATTGATGATTCATTTGGAAGCTAAATAACTCAATTTTTTTGGAAACTATTGGTTGCATTTTCTGGAACCTATTGGAACCTTTGATATTGAAGATTTCTTTGAAAGCTAAGTAACTAAATTTATTTGGAACCTTTTGGTTGTGGTTTTTGAGCTTCAATCAACTCAAAGCAAAGACCAATCTTTTCTCTTTCTTTTTTTTTGGCTCTTTTATTTTTCTAGAAAAGTGATTTAAATGCCAACTTTTTTGCTCTTTTTTTCCGGCTCTTTTGTTTTTCTGCAAAAGACGTTCTTATTCTCCTGAACTCCTTGAATTTATTGCATGAGAAAATAATTCAAACTTCTTAGCACGATCAAGCATTGATCTATAGGACACAAGTAATGTTTAGTAAATTGAAATTGTTTTTATTCTATTTAGGTTGTGGTTCTCAGCTTATTTTCTTTTTCTCTATGCCTGAAGTTACAGCAAAAACAGAGAGTTGAACAGTGTGGAAATTCTACAGAACCTGCCTACTTTGCAACAGCTGCTATATGGTCTTATTGGATGTTGAGTAATTTTCCTGCTAATAATTAGTCTACTTTTGATTTTATTAGTCAGTCATTCTCTGTCAGTTTTCATAGCTACTTTTTTAAAGACTTCTGAATGTCTAAGAGTCATAGGCAATTAAGACCAAGAAACTTGTTAGAATTCTTAGTTTTATGGGGCAGCTATTCACAATTATGTAATTCACTGTGCCCAATTTTTTGGTACATTTTGTCTTGGCACTTTTGCTTTTGTTTAAGAGTTCATAATATTTTTTATTTATTTAGTCAAGTAGGATTTTGTGAAGATTAAGTTTAGAACATGATTCCAGAACCTATCACCAATAAATATATAAGAAATTGATTTTTTTCAGGATACTGTGGATAAAGGTACAATTAAAGGAAAAGTAATTTTACTATAAGTAAGAGTAGTAGCAATGGCCTAACAATCGATTGGCCTCTTTACTTATTTGATAATTCCTTTGTCATATTTTTTTTTATTGGAGTTCTGTCATTTTAATCTGAATCATGTGTTTTAGATAGCATCATCCTTAATTTTCATAATAAAATGTGAAGCTTTGGTTGTAACATTCGAAAGTTAAATTCATAGTTGATTTTGGCACATACAAAGGCCATGGTGACAAAGTACATTGTCATACTCGTATAAATGCAAGTTGCATGCCAATTGAGGATTGATATTGCTTGTATGTATGCATCATAGCTATTAACTCCGTAAATAATCAATGCAAAACTAATTTTTAATTTAATATCACTACGCAAAATTGCATTTATGCATTGACACCCTTTTAACTCATATGATTCGCATAATAATATCTTTTTCTTTTTTTTTTTCAGAAATAATACAAACTTAGTAGACATAATTGGGCAATTGGACTTTAGTAATTGGACTATGTTATTGGGGGACAGATTTTGTTTGTTGTGTGCGAAAGGTAAAAAAAGGTGTGCATTTTAGAGATAAGGCCGGCAAAAAACCAGATGTTTTATTTAATGTATATTGCAGAGTGAATAGATAATGCCTTGTCTAATTCAAAGCGAGGATGTTTGATTTATATCTATCACAATTTAAGTAAATGAAGTTGATATATTCCAAGGCAATATAATAGGATATAGCAATAGGCAAGATAATGCATAGAATTACGATGAAAGTAGCAGTTAACTACCAATGCATCAAATATAAGAAGGTTACTTTGAAACAGAGGTAGTAAAAACAAGTTGTAACAAAAGTAGAGTCAAAAGATAGGCTGAACATGTAACGGGCTAACACAAAATAAGCAGCATTGTTGAATAGGAACAAAATAATAAGCCAGCAAGATTAATGGGCTAGTGACTATGCATGTCTAAGATAATTTGGCTCTCTTAGGCGAATTGGCAGCTTCAAGAGGTGATGCAGATGAGCAGTCACCTTCTGACTCTTCAAATCTTTTAGCAAGGCATGATTTAACTCTTGAAGAAGAACCTTCGTTTACTACAATATTAAAAAAGGGAAACAGGGATCAGTGACATTATAATAAGCTGTGATATATAGTGCGAAAAGCCAGAATGCACAAATGTAAAAATATGACCTGAAGCAATTGAAGCACTCTTTGCAGTTTCATTATAGGTCAAAACATGATCAGGCATTTCTTGGATATCTAGCAACTCAGATTCCAGGCGGTCAGTAGTTTTACAATAATATATAATTGTGTAACGTTGCTTCGCATCGGCCAGTTGAGACTGAACAGGTCTAATATGAGCTAGAAAAAGCTTCTGTTTCAACTCAGCATGAGTTTTTCTAAGGGAAGTTCAATGTTCTGGTAGTTAAAACACAGAGGAAAGAGAGCATGATAATTATAAGTATAGAAAAAGACGTGAAGGGAAATTATGTAAATATATATACTCTATTATATGTGCAAATGTTAACCTGAGTGAAGTGGTCCATTGCTTCAAATGCGGTGAAAGTAAGCAAAGTTTCAGCTAATTCACCAAAAATGGAAGCAGTGACCGTGCCTGTTGTATCAGTCAAATCAATGGCGAAGCGACATCTGTATATATTAACAAAAGGTAAGCGAAAGAAATACATGCACATGAGAAAGAATGAGCAAGAAGGAATCCTAGTATCAAAAAGCAGGCGAGACTAAAAAAAGGCGGTTAAAAGTGGTGGACTGTATGACCAAAGACCTTGGTTTAGTCGGATGCCTTTCTCTGCATGAATTACATGTAAAAACGACACCATGCGGAGCTGCTGTAGAACGGAAGCATTTTTACATCCCATGTACTAAAATTTCTGGAAGATGTGCTCAAACGAGAAGGACACTTTGACCCACGAGCTCTGCCATAAAATTAGCAATGAAAGAGAAAGAAGAGGCAGTTTTGATAAATGCATGTGAGAATGGCAGTAAATTGTATAATATAGAGAAGTCCTACCTTTTGTGCTGGTTTCAAAAGGATAATTTTAGTTATTTTCTGATCTGGTTTAAGAGGCACATCAGGATTGAACTTCATGTAAGCTGCGTCAGTAACAAGGTCACTAAGTAGTTGAGAATTTTTCCTAGCCCTGTGTAAAAGAAGAGAAATCAATTAATAATTACAAGTGGTTATGATGAGTATCTTTAAGAAAGGGACAAAGCAAAAAGAGTAATTAGTAACCATTTATTTAGGTTTTCAGTTTCTTCTATAGGAGGATCAATAAGAATTGCAGAGTCAACCAGGTAGATAGCGTGACTCCTGGAGGAAAATATGGGCAATTGTCAGGGAAAAGATAAAAGGAAGAAGATATATAGAGAATAAGCACTTGAGCGTTTAAATGTAAGAGACATACTATAGAAATGTTAAACAGCATACCATTATAAAAGCTAACTTTTAACCTGTGACAAACAACAACAGGCTGATTCTGGATGGTATGCGATAGCCTTCATGAGTTACAAAATCAGCCCACAATGACAAGACAACAGTTGCAGACTAATACACGAAAAAGATAAAATTTCGAAAAATCAGGAAAAAAGAAAGGCATCACATAATAAGGAAGAAATTTGTAAGGAAAAACTTACTCTTTGTTAACAATGACAAACTTTTGAACCACTGAATCTTTTCCATTTTTGTTGATATGTTTGACATCTAGTGACTGAACAACTATACCAAGAACATCTAATGGAGAACAATACAATAGCAATTAGAAAAAATTAACATAACTGGTGAGTAAATGAAAAAATTACAATGGTGAAGCTGACCAACTGATTTTTCTTTGTCATCGATGAAATTGACAAGATCGCTGAATTCTGTATAGTTAAACTTCATAGGGAGAATGTCATCATCATCATTGGCTGGTTCAATGACCGTTCAGCTAGTGATAACCCACTGGATCTTCAGGTTAGAAGTTTGATATTTTTCTAGAATTAGCCTTACAATGGCATTTGAAATGAGATACTTTTTATAAATCTGAAGGCGAGGGCTGATCTTAGGGATGTCATTATTGAATATAATTCCCCCTACTTGTGATCCCTAAGAAAATACAAAAGATTCACAAAGTAAGCAGCTATGGATGCATTGAATTGCTTATAAAAACACAAGATGTTCTAATGACAAGGGAAATTTAAGGAGTAGATTAATGTGCTTTTTTAACAACGAAGTGCTTAGGCATGAAGTATGAACAAGAAGATATAAATGGTAGCAGAAAGAAGACCTCTGGATCCAGCAAAATAAGTTTTTGCTTTTTCATTAGCGTCATTGTTGAGCAGTTATCTGCTGCTTCTCTTGCACAGTTACTTTGCAGGTCCAACCCTGAGATCCAGGCAGGACGTTTTTGACTGAGATAACATCGTGCATCCTGCATTTTTTTTGGAAAAACAAAAAGAAAATGAGAATTAGCAATAGGGTGCGAATGTGTAAACGATAAACTAATAAGTAATCAATGGTGTGACTGATCAGACCTCATATATCATATGTTAGTGAATTTAAAGATATCGTGAAAGACAACATTGCTTGTTTTACAATCAGTTTTGATGTCATCAGAAGTACCCGGAGCAATCAAAACTTTAACTGCAGAAGAATTTCTAGCTTTAGAGAGAGCAACATAAAGTTGGCTGTGAGAAAAGACCAGTTCACGGAGGTAAATTCCGACATAGTCAAGAGTCTGACCCTAAGATGTATTGATTGTCATTGCGAAGAATAAATGGTTAGGAAACTGTGTCCGTATGAATGGAATACCATTCTTTTCGGTGTCAGAAGTTTGCAAAGGAATTTTTGGGATGAGACCTTTTTTGCCTCTATGAGGACCAGAGACAATTTCGGCAGAAATTGTGTGGTTAGCCAATTCTCTATAGATTAATCTGGTCCCATTGCAAAGACCATCTGTTGGATTCACATTTCTAAGGAGTATTATAGGACAGTTTTCTTTGAGCAAGAGTTCATGAGGAGGCATACCTTTTGGGTTCAAAGAATTTAGAAAGTCCTGATAATCCACTTGATATCTCTTATCAACAGTTCTATCATAGCTTAATATCTGTGAAAACATCCAGGGAATTTTGCAATTATCATCTCATTAATTTCATTCAATGAACATTTTTTTTGGACAAAGGACACATCTATTTATCATTTGGTAAGGATCACATAAGTACAGATTCAGATCAGGAAATATGGTCCCAAGTAACCTGGAAGATTGTACATGTAATTAGATGGAGCAATCAAAGTACATGGACAGAAAGAACAACTAATAACACACTAAATGATTATAACCTGTCAAGTGATTCTTGTTTGTTATGATAAGGAATAACCATATGAGGTGGCAGAGATATTTGACCATGTTCATCAACAAGTTCAACACCTTCTCCAACTCTAAGCAAAAAAGCTGAAAATGCTGGATCTAAGGCAGCTCTCATATTTGTTCCTAGTTGTAGTTTACACGTATGAGACCATAAACGCGAGCATAAAAGAGTTGATTGGACCAAATTTGGTGGAGGTAGATGTTCAATAACAGGCAGGGTTTGGCGAAAATCACCGCCAAAAACAATTGTTTTTCCTCCAAAGGGTAGACCAGATTCCATTATATCTATAAGAAGACAATGAAACGCTTCTATTGCTTCTTTTTTTGCCATCGAAGATTCATCCCACAAGATTAATTTAGCATCAACAATCAGCCTTGCAACACTATTTTGTTTATTTAATTGACAAGCCTTTTGTTTTGAAAAGTCCAAAGGGATCTTAAACTTTGAGTGTGCAGTTCTACCACCAGGAAGGAGCGATGTTGCAACACCAGATGTGGCAACTGCTATTGTGACATATGTTTGTGAGTGAAGAGAAGCAAGAAGCGCGCGATATAAGAAAGTTTTGCCGGTTCCACTTGGACCATCTACAAAGAAAGCTTGACCCTTTGAGCAGGATACTGAATCCAGAATTAAATCAAATGCATGCCTCTGGCCAGAATTCAATTTTTGAGTAAGAAGTAGATCTTCTGGATCAATAGGTATGGTTGTTTCACTTTGAAATTCTTTGGTCAGACGCTCACCATGGCAGGACGTAAAGGAATCTTCAAGGAAATGATAATCATCGAGGTTTTTCCCCATGTGCTCCAATGTTACATTAATATCCTGAAGAACTTTTCATTTAATCTCTATGGGCATGCAATGCTGATGAGCTGAACTTCATTTATAATTAGAAGATAGATACTCTTCGAATGATTGCCAAAGATGTTTAGGGTTTTTCAGGCAGCCTTTTTCAGGCAGCAATAGAAAAGAAGTATTGCGAATAAAGACCTTAACAAATAAGGCATCTAGAAATGAGCCGCTTACTCTAATGCTTGTTCTATATAAGAATCAGATTCAAGCAAGCCTAACTCCAAATAGGCCTCTCTAAAAGGGGCTGTTTTATGACCTCTAACCATAAGTAAGTCATCAAATGACGTTTGACCTGGAATATGTGTGAGTAAAAGTCTTAAATAGTATCTTTCTCCTTTCCTGGGTTCGACAGTTACCAGCCTTCCTATGACCGTTCTACGACTCCTCTCTGACCATGTCTTTGTTTTTGGCGTCCACACAAAGTGTTGAGGAAAATATCTATATAAACATTTCAAATTTTGAGCTGTGGCATTGGTTTTGTTCATTTTGAAAAACTCAGTCAGCATAGTCTTTGAAAAATCAATCTTCCTTAAGAGATACCACAAATTTGAACTTTTATCAAAAGAAACAAATTGTTGATCAGGAAGGTGAACTTGGAGGATATAAACTGCTGGATTCATTTCTGTTAAGCGAAATTCATATATGCGCCACAAAACTTTCGGAGGTAAAACCCAACGTCCTTGCTGGAAGCAATTAATTTCATCAATGGTACCAGAAGATTCTTGGTCAAGAAGATTAAAGCTGATAAGATCATAACGTTTAAAAATATATTTATAAAGGTACTTAACAAGCTTAACAGTGGAGCAGATTTCAACATTGATGTGGCAATCAAATAGAGCTAATAAGTATGGGTTGTAAGATATCACCCATTGGTTGTCGAGCTCATGCTTGCGTATCTTTATTTTTCGGCCATCATCTCTTCTTCTATAACATGCATAGCTTTCCTCACCATGAACTGTATAAGGAGCAAAATTTTTAGGATAATGATTTTTGCATTTACCGGCTCTCATGCACAGGTCTCTGTTTATCCCTGTAACCACAGGGGCCATGAATCATATGCTTAATGACCAGGGAGTATAAATGCCTATTCTTCTCAGGGTCTGGTATTTTAGCACAAACAATTTTGTCATATGATTCAGGATTCAATAGTTTGGAGCCTGATTTAAGAATAAGCAGTAAATGGGTATATGGAAAGTCTCGTTTCTGGAATTCAATAATATAGACACAGGCTGCAACCTCACCAAAAATATGTTTCTTAAGGAGCTCAACCTTTAACATTTCAAACTTAGCTCTAAAAATTCTAGCCAGCAAATCAGGCCTATCCTATGATTTTTCATGGTATTGAAGATTCTACTGAATTTCTTTCCACATCGGATTGCAAGTCATGGTAAGAAATATGTCAGGCTTGCCGTACCTTTGAACCAAGGTCATTGCATCAAGATATCTTCTTCTCATGTCCCTTGGGCTGCCAATAAATGAAGCTGGCAATACAACTCGACGACCGACTCTAGACCCCTACGTTTAGCCTATTGCAACACTGTCTAGAACCCTTTGAAGGATCTCTGTTCTAATTTCAGTTTGTTGCTTTCTATGAAAATCCAGTCTAGACATTTCAATTTTTATATATGTACCAACAACAAATTGCTAAAATAATCTCAGGCTATGAAGCAATATAGAATCATCATTGTCTCTTATTTGCAGCTGATAACAATAGTACTCCCTAGCAGAAACAATATAATCTTGAGAGGTCTTTTGCCGAGCAGCCAAAAAGAGGAAAAATAGCGATATCTTATAACAAAATATATAGAGTAGGACAGCAGAAAGAGTATATAAATATAAGAAATAGACATGCCTATATCTTCAAAGCGGAATAAGGCAGAAGGATCCTGGGCAGAAGAAAAATCAACATGAACTTCTGGGTCATGAGTATCAGGTTTCTTCCTTTTTGAGAATACCCTCTTGATCCCACGATGCCAACCAGATTCACCTCTAGAGAACAGAAGAGGATATTGAAGAGGATCGTAACACGCATAATATGATTGGACCCTATAACTTGCGTTAGAATGGCTATATACCTGAATGTAGGGGCTCTTCTCAACCAACTCATCATCTGGCTCGATCCATATAACGGCAACTTGAGAGGCAGTACGAAGATTAAAGACACGCTGATCTAGCCCAAGATAGCACCTAAGAACTATAGTATGGGTCTCAATGGCCTGAACATCCCTAAGTTCTTTAAAAAACCTTCTATAAGGATTTTCTTGCAGGATTGTCATTAATAGCTTGAGGGTGGTCGGCCGAAGCTTATCAAAATTTTGAACTCTGTTTGCGAACTCTTCATCAGTGTCAAAAAAATATAACTGAACCCCCGACGATTTATCGGACAGAGAGATTAGACCATCCAAGAAGTGATACACCTAGCCCTGGACTCGAAATGTGTAAACCCCTTTTGTATTTTTTGTCAAATCACGATCATACTTAGTACCATAAGACGTGAACACCACATTATTATTATATGTACGGGAGTTCTTCCTAAAGTGCTCGCATTCCTCATCATTACCAATGAATAGATGCTTAAGAGCATAAGGCATAGCAGGAGCAACAACAGAGATTTCACCCTTAGAGCAACAAAAAGAAGGAGGTTCTGAAGGGAAGCGTTTGGCACCACAGTGTTCACAATTTGGAGTAGGAGGAAGAATAACAGATTGGGTCGGAATATTTTCTAGCCGAGATAATCTGGAAGGCATATGCTGAAGATTCCTACCTGGAAAGATCCAAAAAAAAGATAGAAGTATACAGATATGGCTAATGGGAACGATGATTAGTAGGAGGAGGCAGGCCGGTTCTTTGCAAGAGCGAGTAGCCAGGTTTTTTTTCTAAAAAGTGACAAGGTTCAAGAGTTAAGCATGATACAGAATAAAACAGAGTTGACACCCATACAAATAGAAAATCCTTTTTTTTAGACAGCTGACAATAAGAATACGAAAGCTTCCTCCTTGTAACGAAAAACAGGCAATTTTTCAAACGACAGAGGACTTTTAAACTGGAGTTTGATACGGAGAACAAATAGGCGGAAGGCATGGAGTGCAAAGGCACAGGCAGCTGTATGCTATACAAGATAAGTCTGATAGGACAAAACAGGAGGTAAAACGAGCGAGTTCTAATTAGGCTACAAAAACAAATCAAATTGAGGGCGAAGCAAATTATAAGTATACCTCGAGAAAGTAGCGACAGAACAGAGGCTGGCATAGGAGAAGAAGCTGAAGTAACATATTCCGACTGAGTAGGGAACAGATTTTCCCTATTGTCATTTAAAGACGAAGAAGCTGCAGGGAACTATCCACAGCGCCAACCAAAATAACACCAGTCTGAGTATAGCCTAATGGAGTACTATTAAAATAATCTTGGGTATTCTGGATAGGCCTCTGAAAACGGATCGTTTTACCAGAAGAAGGCACAGTAGTGGCTGCCTTCTTTGAAGCGTTCCGTTCTCGACGGCGATGGAACATGTCAGCTTTCTGACTATGTGGCATTTCCGCATACCTCTTACGTCTCTTAGCATTTTTATCCATGCTTGGATAATGTGAGCTTGAAAAGTATAGAAATAGATAACGGCCAATGTATTTCTTTGAAAGGAAAGATGCAAAAGGCAGTATAAAGTCGCACACAACGAAGCAAAAGAAGACACATTGCAAGTTAAGCGTGTAAAAAGAAAGCAAACATAGCATGTAATGGAACGGAACAAGCTAAGCAGTAAGAGAGAGAGGGGGGGAGAGATTGGAGCAAACAGAGAAGCAACCGATAACAACAACAATAAGAATAAAAAAACCACAATAGGGTGATGCAAAACCAAGCAGAAGGAAATTACCTGAAGCAACAGACAGGCGAAAGCAGAAGAACAAGCTAGACGAAGTAGTTGAAACGGTCCTGCATAAGGAAAAGGAGGCGCATGTAAACAAAATGCGGAAAAGAAATCGTACGAAAGACTAAGAATCAGATGCAAACAGTAATTTGAGGGAGAAAATCGAGGGGATATCGCTAAAGTAACATACAAGAGGAATTTGGAGGGGAAGGGGGAGAGAGAAGCACACACTGATCCTGCTAAAAATCAGAAGGGGAAGGGGAAAGAGGGGGGAGGGATTTCTTCAAAAGAGAGGCTTTAATTGGTTGGAGGTGCAATGAACAAACATCGTGCAGAAAAGGAAAATACATAAGACAAACCGGCGATCAGAGGGCGAGGCAGAGGGCGACAGGGAAGGAAAACGGAAAAGGTGATAAAAGCAGGTGAAAAAAAAGGAGGAGAGGTTACCTGGCACAGCGAAATGGGAAGGAGGGAGGAGAAGCAGTAGTAGGAAAACAGGAACGGAAGAACAAATGGATAATCGTGGGGAGAGGTAAGAAGAAGCAGCTACATGGGTCATCATTGCAACAACCTAATCCATCAGCAAGCAGGATAAGACAGTAGGAGGAGAAGGCATGAGGAGAAGGCGTGTAAGGGGATAGAGAGGAACAGTAAAGGCTGAGGCGATGCAGCCGTAGGATGGGAGGAGAGGGGAAGAGATGCGTGGACAAAGCGATGTAGTGGAAAAAAAAAGAGGAGAAGCGAAGAGGAAAAAAAATAAAATTTGGTAAAATGCAGGGTGCAGAAGATAAATTTTGGAACTGAATGAAAGAAAAGGAAATCTGTGGTTGAGGAAGAAAGAAAAAGAAGGACAGAAGTAGGATGGAGCCGGTAGAGATGAGCTTGCTCAGCAAGCAGAGAGGTGCCTGACGAGGGCAACCTAACGGATACAGGCAAAGTGGACCAACGAAAGACGGGTCTTCGAAGGTGGAAGATGTGTAAGGGCATAAAGTGAATAGCAAGGTGAGGGGGGAGCAGGCTGATGATGCGGAGGAAACACAACAGCAGAGAGGAAGGGGAAATTGAGTGCAGAAGGAAGTAAAACTTGGAGTGCAAAGAAGAGCGCACAAGGAGGAAAAGCTTCGAGTGGGTGGAGTCGGTACAGAGGAGACTGGCGAAGTGGCAGAGAGGTGACCGACGAGCTCAGCCAGCCACCCACTGAGCAGAAAGAAAAGAAGAAAACAGTGCAGGGAAAAAAAATAAAGAAGTAAAAGGAGCCACACGGCGGGAGGAATGATCCGGTGCAGCGACAACAGTTGCCAACCAATGCATTCGCTCCACGCCAGTATCAAACGAATCCCATGCCGCCATGCGGAGGATGACCATGTCCGACGTGGATCCCAGGCGTTCACCCTTAGTCTATATGTTTAATGAGAAGCTGAATATTGCATGAGCTGCCGAAATGAACCTGCCAAAATGTAAAGTCAGTTTCCATACATTACACATCTTTATCTTGGCAATATTTACAACAAAGTAGGACCGCCAGAATGCTCATACCCTTTTCTGAGTACAATACTATAGCACTGTCCATTTGATGTCAGCATGAGCTTTTCTGGCAATAACTGTAGTTCCATCAGTATAAAGAAGTCACTTGGTCGCTTCAACTCTCTTCGTAGGTAGTAGATCTCATAAATATCTCAGAGGATGAAGCATCTGGTGGAGAAAGGGAAGATCAACCATGCCCTTAGATATTCCTTTTGTTTATTGTCTTTTTGCTTGTTGAAAGGGTGATATGTGGTAATTAACAGGTCTATTAGATGACTATACCTTGTCCATACTATTGGCACTGGCAAAAGTGAGTGATGCTGGAGTGCCTAAAACTAAATATCTTGCACTCCAAAGTGATATCCGTGTAGAGTTTTGAACTTCACAGTAGTGTATGGTTTTCAGAAATTCCTGCATATATCTCTAGCTATTGCTCGAGTTGAACGGTTTAAGCTGCATGCTGCTAAATGGAATTCTTCTTTGATACTTTTTTTTTCGAGATCTTTTCCCCCTTCCCTCCCTTCAGCAGTAAATGAGCATTTCTTGTTGCCTGCTGAAATATTTTCTATCTTACTGCAACTAGTATGGTGGCATTTGCCGGTACTAGCATTTGTAACAAGCCAAAGATGTCTGAAATATTTTGGGTTCTTGGTCGAAAGCGCCCAGGGCTTCTGGATCTATTGCGTCTCTGGAAATTGGATCATCAGTTCATCCTTTCTTTGGTATTAATGCATGAAAGGCATCCTTGATACTATAATTGTCTGTCTTGCCTCTTTTTATTTTTTTTCTTTTGGTTTAAATTTTCTTTTATCTTTTGTTTATTCGTTTGGAAATCCAAATGCTACTTTTCCAATGAATGTAATGACGTTTACCTGATAAAGCATTTATAATTGGACAAATTATCCAATTGGTCCTTGAACTCTTTGTCTAAGTAAAAATAAGCCCCTCATCTACTTTTTGCTGATTTTAAGCCCTCGAACTTGTAAAATTGGATACCCGTGACCCTTTTAACCAGTTTTTCGATTTTGCAATCGGAAGGCCAATTCACACGAATGCCTTCAAAGGGCATTTTTGTCTGCATCTTCTAAGCAAAAAGGGAACAACTCCTTTTTCTCGCAAAATCACTAGAAACATGAAGGAGATGGTATCAAAGTGACAAGTTTCCCCAATCCAAAATACACCCACTTACCGGAAAAGTTAATAAAATACTCAAATTGAATCATATTACCCAAAAACCCCAAATCAGAAGCTGAACAAAAGATAAAAGAAGGTCGCAGAAATTCAACTGTATATTGCATACCCAAAACATCTGAAAACGAAGATGGAACCCATCATTCCTTTCACAAATTCAAGTAATGGGTCATTTACGAAATAAAGAAGTAATCAAGTAGGAACCTTGTCGGATTCTTCCTCCGCTCCATTTCTATCTGGGTTACTGTCTTCAGGTAAAGAATTCGGTGAAGAAGGATGATCTTGAACTAAAGTATCATCAGCGGAAATATCATTAGATAGAGCTGAAGCATCAACACCGCATTCGGAAGCCACCATCGCAGCAGCAGGAGCCTCTGGCAGCTGTATTGTCTTCCCAAACAGCTTTATCGCTGGGTCCTTTGCTTCCGACATTTGTGAGGTTTTGGATAATAGTAATGATAATACAAATATAATAGTAATACAACAAATGCTACTACCAAGAGGCAGAGATAGGAGTTACGGAGCAAAGCTAAATCCGTTGATAAAATGATAATGGAATTGTTCCCTTTTTGCTTAGAAAATGTGGACAAAAATGCCCTTTGAAGAAGCACACTGGCATTCGTGTGAATTGGCCTTTCGGTTGCAATATCGGAGAAACTATTTAAAAGGGTCACGGGTGCCTAATTTTACAAGTTCGAGGGCTTAAAGTTAGCAAAAAATAGATGAAGTGCTTATTTTTACCTAAACAAAGAATTTAAGGGCCAATTGGATAATTTGCCCTTTATAATTCTGTTTTCTTAAGCTGCTGCCTACAAAAAAATAGTTCGATCGTGTGGAGCAAAACATACTTGACATGAACAAGGAAAGGATCTCTTTATTTTAATTCTTAATCTTGTTTATTATTAATCTAACATTATAGTATAAACAAGTCAACACTCTCATTCATTATTGTTGCTATCTGCTAGTTGACTCGATTGTAGTCTCCTCTTTCTTTGTCAATAGACTATTAATTACATGCCTTTCACCATTTGTTAATATCATCTTCCGGTAGTTGAAGGAAAATTTTCTTTCCAGCGCAAAAAGAACTGAGTATTCATTGAATCAAAATGATGGAACTTGAAACTTGCTTCATCCCCAAATACGTTTCCAAAGTCAATTATGCATATACCTTAATTTTCTCCTTCTTGTAGATACCAGAATTATGATAGATTGCATTTTTTAGAGGAGATATTGAGAAAAGTAAATTGATACACTTTTTCGAGAAAGTTGTATGTGAAACAAAATGATAATCAGTGACATGTTTAGAAGTTTCTTTTATTAAAAAAAAACTTTGATTAGTTAAACAATTGGAGCCGAAATGATTTGCCAATTAAGAGTTATGTCCCCATTCTAATAGTATATTTTTAGTTTAGTTCCTATAGCTATAGTTGGCACGAAGACAACAAGAAAATAAGCAATGATTACAATCAAAGATGAGTTAAAAATTTTTTAATCCACATCAGGTGACCTTCCACCTTCCTAGCATCATGAGCTACTTAAATTTCTATAAACCAATACACCGTGCGACACTAGCGATTGTTCAAAACTTAAGTTATGAACAGTTTGCTAGTTCAGCCTAACCTCTAGGTGCGCAGAAGCTAAATGTAACGAGCAAAGAAGAAGGTTGTTGGAGGTTAAGGAAAACTTTGTATTGCACTTGTGAACACTTCCAAAGTTCATTTACAAATGAGGAAGATTGTTCTATTTATAGGTAAGTCAATAAAGTTATACAAGTCTCTAGAGAATTCTATACTAAATCCTCTCTAAAACTTTCTATACAAAACAACTCTTATGTACAAAGCTCTTGACCATTCCACAAGGCTCTTAAACAACCCAGAGCGTTCTTGAAACTCCTAGAGCTTACTACATACTTTTAGCAACGTTTGGTATAACTTCCATGCCTGAGAAATTTCTAAAATTATGATGAATTTTAAAAACAATCTACAACGGGGATGTTTTGAGTATGAGATTCCGTCCAAGGGTTTTCGAGCTCGCATTTGCTGAATGCGAAATCTCCTTGAATTTTCGACCTGCGAAATCCAAAAAAAAAAAAAGAAAACAAGACCTCGCATTTATGAAATGCGAGGCCACTAAGATGCGAGATCACTGGTGCCTATCGTTTTATCCTTTGGTTGCAGTGAATATATGGTGGTTACTATAATGTGTTATCTGGTTTTTGTAATCCCCTTTTATGTGTTAAATAACTTCTCTTGGTGCCTTTTTTTATCCAGTGCAAACTCCTAAAGAAACAGCTGGAGAGAACAAGGAACCAGAAGGAAAAACTCGAGGCTTTATGCAGGTCACTTCAAGCAAAGAGAAAAGCGAATTCCACTGGGAGCAGCGGCTCAGACACAGTTGCAGTTTAGTTCAATTGCAAAGGCAGTTTAAACCTGTTGAACTGCTATGAGAACCACGTAGGGATGCGTAAAGTAAAGCAAAATCACGTGGGTGGAGCTGCTTGGCTGCTGTTGCTGTTTCTATTCGTGGGAGGACCAAAAACTCTGCCTTTTAGATTGAGTACCTCGCATTTCTCGAATGCGAGGTACCTCAGCTGGCATTTATTTATTTATTTTTTATTTTTTTCTAAAATCTTTCTCTTTTTTTCATGAAACACTGACCTCGCATTTGTGAAATGCGAAGTCTTTGAACTCGCATTTGCATTTCACAAATGCGAAGATCATAATCCTAGAATTAGCTTCAAAAATTATCCTCTTTGTAGAATAACTTTTTTTTTCCACCACAATTTAAGAATTTACTCTTCGATGCCTTGGGTAAGCTTCCAAGGCTTGTCACTTGTTTAGGAGATTGAGGTATGGACCTACTAACGAATTCTGCTGACGCACTATATACAGTAGTGCATGACTGGTCGGCCAGGAACAAACGAGCATGGTCGCGCACAGATAGAATGCAATCCATGTCACTAGGAAGAGAACTAGTCAATAGGGGTCAAAATGAAAAGTCTTGATATGCGATCTGATAGTGATTCTCCTTGTTGGACCAAGAAAATCAAACTCTTACCCCAAAAAAAAAAAAAAACAAACTCTGCATTAAAATATTTTATCATTTAATTTTTATTAATTATTGCAATTTAATATAATTTATGTATTTTACACCATGTAAATGTTTTGTACAAGTTAAAATTGATATTTAAGTATGTTGATCTAGTCATCAAAATAAAAGCGGCAAGTTAGATAATTTTTTCAAAATTTTAATTATTTACGTACATGTAAATTGAAAAAGAATATAAATTGGTAGATAATTGAGAAAAACTAATAGAGAAGAACCGAACACCTTAGAACATATTATGGTCTGAACTCGTGTTACTTCCTCATTTCAATATTTGAGTCATTTTTGGAAGCTAACTTTTTAATGAAAACACTTAAGTATTATGTTTAGATGAGATGTCATACGATGAAATACATACAGTATCTGAATTTTAAAGGACTCACCATACTGTATGAAATACATACAGTATCCGAATTTGGAAAAGTTACTTTGGCTTCAAAAATCTGTCTTTCTTTTTTATGTTTTCTTAATTTGCATTACATCCACCGGGAAGATGACAAGATTCTTGGACTAGTACTCTAAGCATTGAGTTATGGATGGAGAAGAGACTAAATAGTCGTAAGTCATATAACAGTACACAATTGACAGATTTGTATCTTTTGCATGGTCTATAGACTCTATAAGTTAGTCTTGAAGTTAGATGAAATGTGGGAAGCTGAAATCTTAATTGCTTATAAGTTTTAAATATAATTCAAACTTCCACTACTGCAAGTGCATAGGTCATATACGAATATAGGAAATATTCGAATGTCCATGTAATAGAAAAATGATCAATTATATGTGGTATTCGAACACTTTTATTGTTTAGACTATCACAATTCAAACAAATAAATCTATGCTAAAAACATGCAAAAAAAGTAGTAAAACTAATAGCATAAAGGTTCCTAAATTCATAGAATTCCTATCTACTCATGCAAGTGAAATTACCAGTTAAGCAAGTTTATTATCTTGGCTAAGTGTGGCATAGTTTTCTAATGTACATGATACCCGTTTTTTCCAGTGTACCAACTTTACATATAACCATCCTTCAACTATAATTTGTGATGAAAGAATTAGTTATAAGCTCATTAGGATCAACGAAATTGCTTGGTTAAAATCACAAAGATGATTCCCTACTTTTGCGAGAATACTTCCTAGATTTAATAGTTCCATGAACTAATGTTAAATCACAATTTTATTGATGATATAATACCTTTAGATAATCATAATTAATGATCAGTTAATCATGATTGTAGAAGCACAAGTGCTAAATAAATTGCATAAGATATAACTCAAATAGCCATGAAAACATCACACAACAAGCACAGATAGTTCATCCATTCCCTAGGTATACAAACTAATAAAACATGAAGAAGTAAAGGGAAACAAGAGCAAAACTTGTATTATAACTAAATATATGAATCAAATACAAGAAATCAAGAGTTAGGAGAGAGGTCACCCATGACACATGAGCTTCCAATTTCTCCTTCTTCATCATTAATCTCCATCCATGCTTAGCTATATACAAGATGGATAAACTACACTAATCTACACTAATTTAGTGAACTAGGGAATTTTAGTGAAAGACTACATTTTGGTGCAGTTGTTCAAGTCTCAAAAATTACAAAAATGCTTCACAAGAGGGCCTATTTATTGATGAATCATGCTCCAATCAATCCCATTTCAAGTTGTGCAAATAGTTCCGTGGAATCTTCAAAAAGTGTTTCTTGAAATCTTTAAAATTTCTTGGGTAGCTACAACCGAAATCCTGCTAGAAAAAATGAGCTAGAAAGTTGTGGGAAATCTGTGCAAGTGGTTATGAAACTTGTACAGCTGCTATGAGAAAATGGTGGTAAGAAAACGTAGGCGATGACTCTCGATTTACTCCTCATTTTGCCTCCCCTGCATTATTCTTGTCTTTTTCTGGTTCATCCCAATCCGAGGGCCAAAACGTGGGTTACCTTGGTTTTGGTCCTCGTTTTCTCCTCAGAATACAAATTTTGTACCTTTTATCATTTTTGAATCGTTCTCGAATCATCTCTAACATCCTGTTTGTATTCCTCTTGATCCGAAATGAACATGAGACATCAAACCTATAAAATTAACACGTTTTGCACATTAAACCATTCAAATGCAAGTTTTGGTTATTAAATGCTACTTGAAGAAATGGTTGCTTAATAGGTGCATTTTTCATCCTTAAACCCCAAAGAACAAATAAAAAATTAAGTAATAAAACATGCTAAAAATATGCAAAATAAACATTTACAATATTTTCCCACATTTAAATCATTGCTTGTCCTCAAACAATAAAAAATACCAACTAATAATGATCCAAAAGTTTGAAATAGAACATATGCAACATTTGAATTCAGTTCAACAAAACCAGGTAAATAGCCATTATGCAACCATTCATTCTACCTTTTAGTACACATAATATCAAGTAAAAAAAAGATAATTATATCATAATTTCAACTAGTTCCACTCAATTTCTCCTCCTATCTCAAATTCTCAAGTGACTCATATCATCAATTGGAAAGTTTTCTAATCCTATGATCATTTCTTTTACAAATTAAAAGAGGAATTGATAGGGTATATTTTGTTGGTATATTTGTGAATATTGTTCCCTTGATTTTAGCCAAATATTATTTTAATTGGTGGATTCTACTTGTGCTAATTGCAGGAAAATAAGCAAAACGTGATTAAAAGGAACAATTTTTCAGCTAATTTGGTGGTGGCATGTTCGGGACCTACTTTCAAATCGAAAAGACTCAAAAATTTACTATGTGTGGAATTCCCTAGTTTGAGTCAATTACGGACAGCTTGTGGTTGAAGATTAGGGAAACTTTGATCATATTTATTAGTAGTACTATTGGATTAGGAAAAATGAGATATTACTTCTTGTAGTTTCTTTCTTTTATTTAGGAAATATATTTATTAGTAGTAGTAGATATAGATATATGATCTAATTTAAATAAACCTTGGTAGTGTGTTTATTGATTAGAATAGGGTTTTCCTAGTTTCTAGTGCAGTCAAGAGATTAAATTTTATAGGCTTACCTAGGGTTGTTTTTTGATTAGGGAAGTAGTTAATGGGCGTACCTTAACTATCGAGACGCTAAGGAAAAACTGGTTGTCATTGCTTGTTTGCCAACTATAACCTGTTTATTAATGAATACATGAAATAATTCTTGTATCGATGATTAGTTCTATGAACCACTTCTGAAGTTATTTTCTTGGCTAGAGCTTGCTTATCCTTGATTTAAATTTACTTTGTTTAGTTTAATTGTTTTTATTTGAGTTGATTATTTGTTTTAACTTCCATTTTCCAAACTCCCCCCAATTAATTTTCACTTAAGAAGAAGCAAATTTTCCTTCTAATCCCTATGGAGATGACCCTACTTACCATTATATTTGAATCAATATTTTTGTGAGTAGGAATTTATTATTTACAAACACGACACCTGTCAATTTTTGGCGCCGTTGCCGGGGGTTGATGTCTGATTAATTTGTTTCTTTTTGAATTCATCTTATTTTATTTTTTTTCTTTTTTTTAAAATAGTTTATGGCTGCTAACATTTAATATTTTGGTGATAGACTGGATTTTATTCCTATGAGAGATAATGAGGCTCATGTGTTTTTTAATGATCAACCTTTAAATACACTAATTTCTCATGCAGAAAAATCAGTTATTGCAACTTGTGAAATTTGTTATGTTTCGGATCATTTAACCAACATATGGCTCTCATTTCAAAATAACCTGAGTGCCCCAATCATTACTTTTGGAGATTTTTCACCACTATTTCAAACGTGATACGACCCTTATTCAAATGGGTATGATCAAAGATGGTTGGATAACTCCAAGTTTAATTATGCAACAGAGTTATTAGGTTTTAAACATCATTATCAACAGCAACAGCCGTCATCCACGTCAGGTATTTCTCTTGAAGAAATGGTTAAGTCACTAGCTATTAATACATATCGATTTTAAAAGGAGACAGAAATGAGCATTAGAAACCTGGCGGATCAAATATGTCTAATGCCATCTGAAGTGACGCAACTGGCTTCTCAAATTATAAAGAATTGCCCTTACAAACCATTATCAATCTTGGAGAAGATAAAAGTGCAATTACCCTGACAAGTGACGAGGAGTCTCACGAAAAAAGATCTAAAGATGTAGTTGAAAAGGAAGGTGAAAAGGAAGAAATTAAACCCCAATCTCAAATCACTCAAGTGAATGAATTCAGTGAATAATTCCCAAATGTGATGACACCTCTTCCATGCCCTAGCCAATATTCTTCTAACTCTTATTCTCTAATTTCTGTTAGTAAAATTGACTTTATTATACCAGAAGTTTTTAAGCCTCATGGCAGAAATAAATTAGGAGTTGCTATAAACAAATATCTTGAACCGGTAAGGGCTCATGATGGAGGAGTGAGCGAAGAATTAAAATTATTGCTTACTTGTTTGGCGTCATCTACTAGTCAATGGAAGAAAGTAACTCCCGTGCTTAAAGATCAGTCTATTTACGTGGCTTATCAGGATTGCATAGAGGATAAAGCACTGAAACGAGTTACAAGATTTTATCCTCCGTGAACAAAAATGGTAATGTCTAGCCAAAGAAATTAAAGAAAGACACTTACTGGGAGGCAACCCAATTCACTTTTTAGTTCATTTTTATTATTAGTTTCATTATGCTTATCTTTGGTTTTTCATATTTAGTGTATTTAATTTTTTTTTTATGTTTCAATGGTCAGGAGACTTCAATTAGACAAAGCATGCCCATGCCTAATTGATTGAAAAACTCATATTTTAATTTCAGTAATTCTAGAGGATGACTAGGCGACAAGGCGTGCCCATCTCTTGAGGCACGTTATAACTCGTAAATAACCCAACTTCACTATTACAAGACTACATACCAACAAGACGTGCCCACATCTGGAGGGCACGTTGAACCTTGTGAAAATTTTACTCCAGGATTAGAAAACTACAGAGCAATAAGACATGTCCGTTTCTTGTTCCATCAAGGGAGAGCAAAAAAAAAAAAAAAAAACGAAACCCTAACTATTCTCCTTCATTTCTTTTCTTTCTTTCTCCCTCATCTCTTTCTTTCTTTTCATTCTTTTTCTCTCCCCCTTGGATTCTAGATGAAGAACACCTTGCCTTCGCCATTCGAAAATTGTCACCGAGTTTGGACGTCATCGCCATTGCTCGCCTTTTCCAATTGTGGTTAGCGCTGCAACCATTCCGACCATTGTACTCCTCATTTTGCCCTCACCCATAGCTGCCATGCCCCCCTTGTTGATTAGGGAAGTTTCATTGTCTCTTTTTCCTTTTCTATTGTTCTTTATTTCTAGCATTGGGAATAATGTAAGATTTAGATGTGGGGGAGAGAATAGTATATTGGAAAAATGCAAGTGTAGGCACTTTTGTTGCAATTTTTTGTTTTATTTTTTCAAATTTTATCCAATTTTTGCCACTTCTTGTGTATTTTTGTGGTTATTCTTGATAAGCAATAACTAGTTGTCTCAAATTGTACCATTGCTAAGATTTTATGTGCTAATGTGTTAAGTATGACGTGGTAAGGTCTACGGGTGTTTTTCTGGTGAATATTTGAAATTTTGTGACTTTTGCACTTTTTAGTTAACTTTTCTATGCATTGTAAATATTTGTCTAGCATTTTTCATGTGAATTTGACAGGTTGTCGAGTCTATGCAATAATAAATACCTGCTCAAACAAAATATAATTTTTGTAGATAGTGATAAGTAGGGTCGAATCCACACGAACTGGGGATATTTGTCTCTTTTGAAATTCAAATTAACAAAGGGTTTTTTTTTATTATAAAAATGGTAATAATGAAACGGTTCAAATAAAAATAAATAGCCAACAAAAAATTAAATGACAAAGTATTAAAACCAAATTAATAATAACTAAGCTCTAGCCAAGAAATAATTTGGGTAATGATTCACTGAATTGATTATCGATGCAAAGGCAATTCCAATTATTAACCAATAAATAAATTATAACTGCCAAACAAGCTATGACAGTCAACTCCTCCTTACTGTGTCGGTGATTAAGGTACGCTCGTTAATCACTACTCTAATCAAGAAATAATCCTATGTACGCCCGTAAGATTTAATTCCCCAATTACCTTACATATTAGAGAAGCGCTATTCTAACCAAATAATACACTACCAGGGTTATTTTAGATTAGCCCGCGTATTTCCCTGACACAAATACAATCATACCAGTTGTTACTATTTTAGAGCAATTAAACAATTACGGATTTAACCTTCCAATTGACACTAGGTTGCTAAATTAATTCAACGTCCGGGCCCAGGATACTCAATTAATAAAACAACCATAAGCACTACAATCAGAAAATATGCAAATTCCAGTAAATAAGAGGAATAAATAAAATTAATTCGATCTCATAATTTTTAGATGAACCAAAGCCTCTGTTATTTCTTGACTAGAAAAAGAGATTTAGTTCATCTCCATTGGAACAATCTCACGCAAAATCGCAAAAAGAATTGTTGCATACATCGTTCCTCAATTCGATGAAGAAAGCCGATTCAATAATAATAATGAAGAACTACAAGGTCAAAAGAATGACCAATTGTTCCTTCCTCTGCGGCCAACTGTGGAATAATAGGCAGAATAAGATGAAAAAGTCAAAATACAAGTAATCAAAACTGTCTCCCAGTCTCTGTCAATCTCTATCTTTTTGGAAGACTACCAAAGGAAGAAAAAGGCCGAGTTCCCCAAAATTGCCCCTAGGCTGCGTATTCGACCATTGGATATGGAAACAATCTTCATTTGGACTCTTGTTTCCTTTTACTACTCAAATTCTTCTGTTAACTACCGCCAAAATTAATTTGACTAATCCGAAGATGTACAACTTGGTAATTTCGGCATGGTTTGTGGGCCACTTTGCAATGCTAGACATCTCAAAACCAATGTAGTGAGGAATTTACGCCTTTTTATCACTTTTTGTTCCAACTCCCTGTGAACAGCACAAATTCCCAAAAATAAATAAAATCTGCCAGTTAACGTACATTTGGTAGTATAATGCGAGGGAATTAATTATAAAATATATAACAAAATTGTGACCTATTAGAATTGATTCAGTTATAATCTTAGTTCTCTATGTTTGGGAAAGGAAGCATGATTGTGATCCTTAATTTTATTTCTAATGCTTATTTGAATAATGTTTGGTTATACTCTGCTGGTAATCACTACCTAACAGGAACTCATATTTCAGTATGTGATCATAGAAAAACCATCGATGAGTTTTAGGTTTGGTTCCCTCAGAGGTTAGTCCGGCTTCCCAGAGGGGGTTCGTATTCAATAAAGGAATGAAAACGACCTCTAATAAAGAGATGGTGACAAGACGGCTATGATTGGGGCGGGCGCATAGGAACTAAAAGCCAGAGTGCTAACCTGTTCTACCAATGCACAGTGGAATAGTGCGGCACGCCAAATGAAGGGATCGGCTCCATACTGGTAAACCAGTGCTTGAGCTCTTTTTTCCTTCACCAAAAGTGTCAACTTTTGCGTCAAAAAGTGATGATAGCTATGAGGATGTGGTTCTTAAGGAATGAAGAACTGAGTAATCGGACTTCTTCATTTGACAGCTATTGGAGTTTGTGTCAAAAGACTTGAATGGCTAAGGACTAAGTTTTTTCCCCTGGAAAAAAAAGGGAGCTCAAACATGGGAATATTTTAAGAAAAAAAGTTGTGAAAAAGTGAAAAATGTGCAAATGTGTGAATGATTGTGTTAGCCTGCTGATCTATTAGTTTTAATATTGAGATTTTGCTTAATAGTTGAACCATTTGCTGACGAATGTTGGTTGAATATTTTATATCCTTATATTAGTTAGCCAGGAATTGAAAGAGTTCTTGGTTTTAAAAGTTAATCGGAGAGATATCTCTTGGAGGCTAACCACTAGTACTTGAAATGTGTGTTTAATTGTATTTTGGCAATGGGTGATTTGGGGGATAGTTGTTGTTTGAGCTCAATTGTTTGATTGGTTGTTATCATGCTTGAGGACAAACCTGATCTAGATGTGTGGGAGGAGGGATTGATAGGGTGTATTTTGTTGGTATATTTGTGAATATTTTCCCTTGATTTTAGCCAAATATTATTTTAATTGGTGGATTCTACTTATATTCTGTTAATTGTGCTAATTGTAGGAAAATAAGCCAAACGTGATTAAAAGGGACAATTTTCCAGCTAATTTGGTGCTGGCACGTTCGGGACCTACTTTCAAATCTAGAAGACTCGAAAATTTACTGCACATGGGATTTCCTAGTTCGAGTCAATTATGGATAGCGTGTGGTTGAAGATTCGGGAAACTTTGATTATATTTATTAGTAGCAGTATTGGATTAGAAAACATGAGATATTGGAAGTGTTTGGATAGGTGATATTTGAAATATTATTTCAAATATTATTGGCCTTCATGTCAAATTAGGAGACATAGCTGAAATAATTGTTTGGACCATGAAATAATCCTATTCAGCGTGGGCCAGGTGAGAATTGCTGACGAGGACATTTTGCAGGCGACTGGGAGGAATTCCGGCTGCCACGTGAGATTTTCTCTCGTGAACTTTCAGCTTTTCTCTCGTGAAGCAACCCGCTGTGAACTTCGATTGTGAGCAGAAGGATGGCTGGGATTCCTAAAATTTGCTGCAGGCCCACTAGTCCTGCATGGAGAAATAAGCACTAACGTGGGATTGTACCATTAAGTAATCTGAGATGTCTCCAAATTTGCAAGCTGAACATGGCTATCTGTTATTGCGCAGGACTTCTGGAATTTGCTAATAATTGCCTATTTAAGTTGTCCGAACAGGAACTTTATTCCAGACATCTGCATTTTAGTTTATATGTTCTGTAAACAGGAGCTTTATTGCAAGTTAAGTTCTGAGTTTTATTGCAATTTAAGTTCTGTAAACAGGAGCTTTATTCCAAATGAATGTGTTTATAAATGCCAATTTAACAACTCAATTCTCAACTGAAAATTTCATTTATTGCAAAGAGGAGCTTCACAAGAGAAAGTGAAGACTTGCATAATACTTGTACTAATTATCACCATGTGATTACAAACAGTTAAAAGTAGCACACATTCAGCTAGATTATTTCCACCGTACGCCTTCTTATTGAAGTTTTCCATACAGACGTACCCTGGCATCGTCTAATACCACTGTGGGTATTAGTTTTTTTATTCTCACTCACCTAATGTCTCCGCCTTCGTGATGCGGCATGCATTTGATTAGCCATTTCATCTCTCATTCCCTTCCATTCTTCTATTTCTTGGGGGGACGTCAATGGTTGAATTTGTGGATACGGAGGAGCTCCACACTCGCCTTCGAATTGCATGTCCTCTTGCTCGTACATCATGAAGTGATCATCCGAAGGCTGAGTTTCCCTAAGAAAATTGTGAAGTGCACAGCATGCAATAACGACATTGATTTGCGTTTGCATATATGAATATGGAACCGGACCCCTTAAATAGGCAAATCGTTGCTTAAGGACACCAAAGGATCGTTCAATTACATTACGAAGTTGGGAGTGACGAGTATTAAATAGCTCTTTCGGTCCTTGTCCTCGACCACGTCCTTGTCCAACTCTTACGTTACGTCCTCCCTTGAACGGTGCTAAAAAACCCGGCACCATCTTATAAGCTGCATCAACGAGATAGAACTTGCCTATTTTCAAGAAAAGAAGTTTAGTACCCAACTAATGAGCAAATAATTCTCCGCTTTAAAAAAAAATGTTTGTCACTTAGGGAGTCAAACCCGATTATATATGTTGAATTTTGTCATCTTATTTATAATAGCCAAACTATGAATAACCTTGGGGGGGAAATGGAAAATCGGTGTGCATTCTCATTGCATGTTCTAACACCCGTGCATCGTGTGCGCTGCCTTCCCATCCGGCATAGACATAAATGAACCGCATATCATGGTCACATACAGCTAACACGTTCTGGCTTTGATTCCCATGCCTATTTGTGTAGGCCATCTGCTCGTGTGCCGGAACTGTAGCTGAGATATGTGTGCCGTCCAAAGCACCTATACAATCCTGCAATGAAATGTCAAAGTTTCATCAAACGAATGTTAAATCCAGTAGGTTCCAAAAGAGGTAACCAATTAATTAGTTCGGACACCACTATTAAGAAGATGCCTTGAATCATCATAGCATCTGATGTGGGGTTGCACCAAGAGGAACTAATGGGAGTTTCTTCTTTTCAGTCCTCGGTTTACCTCAATCAATGGAAAATGCTGAAACTGGATTTTTATTGATGAAGAACCTTGAAATTTGCAAGACTCTTTTTCCAGACTTAGCATGGATGCTAAAAATAACGGTGGCTATTTAGAAAAAAAAATTTGCTCGTGGGGAAAAGAAAAAAATTACTACGACAAGAAAACAATTTCCCTACCTTGAACCAAGGATAATACTTGGTGCTATATCTTATTTTTGGATGCACTTCGTCACTTTGTTTTGGTTTAATAATTCTTTGTGCAAATCGACATAACCCCAACAGCACTTCCGCTACATTTCTATGGATGGTTTCCGTTGAATGTTGAAATCTTTCGGCTACGACACGAGTTCGCGTGCTATGGCTTAGCATAACTAAAGTCATGGCTAGCGATTCCTCGATCGAGACATGCTTGTGTGGATTCTGAGGTACGTAGTTATTGCCTACTAGAACATCACACAGCCGCAGAAAATTATCTACAGTGATACGGCAATTCTCCAAAATACGTAGTGGGTGACCTGTTATTAGTTCTTGAACCCACTTCCAACCAGGCATATCAGAATTGCGGCAAGGTATTTTTATTAGAGGCCCATCATAACGTTCTGCTTCCGGTGAAAAAAGAAGCATGGCTGCAGCATTGAGAATAATCTCTTCATCTTCTTCAGAGCATGAGGCAGAAGAGGAGGAAGCGAAGTACGGATTGAAGTTTGCCATGAATGAGAAATAGCTAGAAGCCTGCATTGGTAAAATAAAGTAATTGTTAATTAAATGCAGATTAAAGTCTTAAAAGTAGCAGGACTATGGTGCTAGAGCATATGAATGAAAGATGAAACCGAGGGGCGGACGGTGGAAGGGGGAGCGTCTGTCCAGGACAAAGCTTTATGGTAGCTGTAGTAGCAAAAGTTGGAAGTTTGATGGGGAAGGCAAAAGCTGATGGAGCCAATCCTTATGTGGTTTCGGTGCCGGTGGTCGTCAATGCTTCTGCACTTATGAAGAAAAGGTAGAAAATAACAAAGAAGACAAATTCCCAAGGTTTTGCCGTTGATGATGAGAACTGAAGGTGGCGTGAATATATAGACTAGTAGGCTATATATATATATATGGGGTTGAGTTAGCTAATGTTGGGGAATTTTGAAAGAATTGGTTTAATCCACTAAAACGGTGCCGTAACGTTGTACTAGTTTCACATGTCGAACAGAGAAAAAGATACTTAATCTGTTCATGCGTGTACGAAATATATGGGCTAGTGTTAGGTTATATATATAGGGTTGAGTTAGCTGACGTTGAGGAATTTTATAGGACGCCTGCATCCACTTTTCATGGTGCTGTGACGTTGTCCTAGAGAAAGAGATGCCTAAGCTATTCATGCATGAGCCTTTCTTGGATTCCCCTGATTGCTACTGATCAATATTGTGGACTTGCAAGTCTAGAGCTCTCGAAGAGTAGGATATGATTTACCTTCCTAATAAGGGTTTTTTTTTTTAAGAAATTTTTTTTCATGGTGCCTAAAAGGTACTTGTTAGTATACTTAGCTAGATGTGCAAGCTCACATTTATGGTACTTTCCCAAATTAATAATCCTCTTCTCAAAATAATTAACACCTTAAATCCTTCCTTTTAATTAAGAAAGCTACATCCATTTTTACTTTTCTATTCGTAACTCCTCCTTTCTATTTGGAACACTCATTAGAAAAAAAAAACTTATTTTTGGTAGCTTGATAATTAGGTATTACGTAATTGGTAGCCTTACCTTTCTTAGTTTGGAATTGGATACATGTCCAATTGTTTGCTTATTCGACCATCTAGGAGAAGCCATCATCAGTTCCATTAAAGGCAAAAATGGAAATTGAATGCAATCCATGTAGGGAAGATATTACGTACGTCTATCAGCACCACAGGGATGTCTATCAGAAAGAGATGCCTAAGCTATTCATGCATGTGCCTTTCTTGGATTCCCCTGTATATTTGCTGTAACTATTTCCTTCTGCGAAAATCATTTCAGGCATGTTAGTGGGATTGCCCACTTTCTGTTTTTTTTGACAACGGTTGTCTCTATTACTGCATATACATGCATGAGGTAAAAGCCAGACCCTGCAGAGGTAAATTCTTCTGCTGCATTTGCTCTTCAAAGTAACCTCAAAACATCTGAATAGATTAAACAGTCAAACAGAAGCTGGCTTGATGTCAAAAAAGGCTCGTCGTCCAGGTGGTATTGGAGGCATTTTTCTTCTTTATGTTTCTATTAGTAATTTTCCTCACACTCCCTGCAAGTTGGTGGCATGCAAAGACGTGGAGAATGGTTAGCTTTGTATGCTTAAAATGCCTGCCTCATGCTAATGTTTCAATTACGGGGTCTGCTGCATTCTCATGCACTGCTAAAATGAATTTGAGTGATGAGGTTGATTTAGAGGATTATGTTTCGCGACCACAAGTGCAATAAGTGCTATTGAGGTTAGCTTTTTGTTTTTTATGATTAAATGTAAATTTCATTCCGTATTCAATTAATCAATTTGCTGTGTCACCATTGAGCTTAAGAAATGGGTCTCTCTTGCTCCTTTCGATGGGCAATTTAAGGAATAAAACAAGGAACGAGTTTACTTAAGTTGCAGTAGTTTCAACTACACTTCTTTTATTCAGATTGCAGCTATTTGCCAAGAAACAGGAATGCATGCAGTTCGCAAGAACCGATACGTTATACTTCCCAAGGATTTTGAGACTGGATATAGAGCCAATGTGAAGATGCCCGACACTGACTTTGAATTTTACAAATAATTCGGCGTCCTGTTGAGAAATGGCAAAATGTCTCTTAGGCTTATGAAGAATATATTCTGTTCAATTGTTGATTTTGTGTAGCTCTCCTGTAGGGCGATCTAAAGTTGGGATATTGTTTTGATCTTAACTTTATAGAATCCAAGAAAAAAATTGAAGCTATTAACGAGTTCTTCTAATTTTATTCCCCGAGGACGCTCCTATTGTTTCATATTCCCATCATATTATATGAAGCTTTGCTTGTGTGGCCATATTTTTTCTCTGTTCCTGGGATGAGTAGCGCGGTTGTGATGTAAATTATGAGGAAGAGGACTGAACTATGTGTGTAGTGGGACCCAAGGCATCTACTTTTTTATTTTGGATTTTTGTATAGATGTTCAGATAGCACGCGTGACTTTAGTATCTTAAGTGATAGATCTGGTGTCCTTGCATGAAGCAACCTCTTTTTCTTTGCTTTGTTTAACTCTTTTTCAAATTTTTTTTCCTTTCTTTAAAACGTCAAAGCAAACAAGCAAATAAAAAAGACTAGATTGATTTTCGCAGTTTAGATCTGTTCATGCAGGCACCTTGATCATACTCACTACACTGATCCACGAGGCTCAAAGAAACAAACAAGGGCCTATCGCATTCACCTTTCAAGACTTGGTCGAATTTCAAATGCAGTAAAAGGAAATCACCCCATTTAATCTAATATCCAGACCCTACAGAGAAGATGCCATGCCTTAGCCAGTTAACCCTCCTCCCCATAACCTCCATATGCATGATGATTGGATGTGTATGTATTATGATTGATTTTAAGCTGCTAACAACGGTTAAGAAAAAGGGACATCTCATACATCCTGAATATAAGACAAGTACTTAAGGTACAACACCTTTGTGTAGGTCATCCGAAATGACACAAATGGCCAGTTAAATATTTTGGTGGTAAAAGATGAACATAAAAATTTCACCACTTGTTACAGCAACATATAATCAAATTACACAGGGAAACAAGCTATTTGGAATTAGCAATTACAGAGAAACAACAGCACTAAATCAGAGTTTGAGTTAGGCCCTTACGAACCCGGCACCTTCACGACGATGTTCGGTACGATGAACAACTCAATCCATGCCCTCTGCTCACTCTCATCCAAGCTAAGAAATAAAGCCCGAAATTCCTTGTCCAACAATTCTTTCAAGAGATACATGCGTACAGTTTTCTCCAACTTCAGCGCGAGAACTGCTTGTTTGGCAACCTCAATTGATAACTTCTCATTCGCTTCTCTTTCGGTACAAACAATTGATGAATATCTATTGAAGTTGCTCAGTGCCTCTTGGTAGTTCTCCGAACCCGACTTTCGAGACTTGGTTCCTCTTGAGCCCTCATTCTCCGAACTGTGTGGAGCACTACCCACCGGTCGCTTGCCGAGATTTCTCATACTTGGGCTGCCATCATCATCCGAAGTTCCCTTAGAATCTGCTGGGTTGATGACAGAACTAGAAGCAACTCCTTTGCCTTTGAGGGTCGAATCACCCCTACGTCTACGGGCACGAGGAGGCACAAATTGGGGTGGGTGTTGGGCCGAAGATTGAGCACGGGTGCCTGTGGCATGTTTGCCGTCCATCACCTCATCCCATAGGATCATCAAATCAGCACTATTTGGGTGTTGGAAGTCTGTATAGCTTTTGTCCAGCTATTAGGCACACAAGAAAGAAAAGACAGTTTATTAGAATGCCTTCACACACTGCACTCTTAACAGAAGCAAACAGCAGTCCACAAACACCTAAAGCATCTTGAATCCAGTAGTTGTTCCCAAGCACAAAGGACCAGCAAAAGCCAGTGGGAGGAAATGTAGTAATTTTCTTGAAGATTTAGGTGCTAATGGAATTTTAAAATTAAATAAAACTTGTGGAGCATCAACTTAAGTGGCACAACTGGCTCCACTAAGTTGAGAAAGTGAGCAAGTCGTCATCAGAAAATATTGAAGTTGGTCACTAAAAAAGGATTATGTATTGCATGAATAACATACTGGAAATCATAATTGATAACAGATCACTCGAAGGATAAGACCATAGTATGACAAACGGCGTAATAACTATTACCACATACACACTCTCCACAATTGCTCAGTGTTAATGACACAAGAACCATTAAGACAGGACCAGCAACCTTAATCTGATATGAACAAAATCACGAACAAACACACACTTCAACTGGATTTTATGTGTATGCAAGTAAGGCATTTCAGCACTTTCGAAGCACAAACGAACAAATTTAAGTAGCAAATATAGTGGAATCCAGAGCTCGAACAACATACCTTGTGCAAATATGCCCATTGCTCTTTTTCGGCTAAAAAGCATCTGCGCTCCTCATCCCATCCTATCCCGGTCTCTGGCTTGGCAGAATCACCTCGTAGGTGTGTGAAAAGTCTCCACTTATCGACCACACGATAGAACTTGGATTGGGATTGAGCTCCAGTGCAAATAACCCCCACTTCTTGAGTCAAATAGGCAGCCATTGCAGTGTGGTTTGCGAAAGTGGTTCGAGTTGCCTCCCACCTTCCATCCTTATGCCATTCAACATACGTTCGGATGTATAGCTCAGTTTCCCAGTCTTCCCAGTGCTTCTTTTCAGACATCTATGATTAAAAACAAGCAAAGGAAACTCGATAGCAGGTTTCGCTGCAAAATAAAGAGGAAACAGCAACGTAGCTGTTATTTATAGTATTCAGGTCAGGCAAGAATTTGTGGGCAAACCTGAAAATAGTTGGTTAGGCCTTCTTCAAAGTCGTTTGAGTCGCAACAAGACTGTGCACTGACCGAACTAGTCAAACTTGAGAGGGATTCTAGGGAAATAAGGAACGGAACAAGCATTTAAGAGGAGTTAACTACAGAGCTTCTAAACGGAAGATAAATACAGTTAAGGATGGTTAAGTCACAATGCATGGCTTACCTGGACTTGAACTTAATTTTATCCTTTTGGCAGTGGGCATTAACACGTCCGTTTGAGTTGAATTTCCACCACCTTTGTAGTTTCAGCTCTGAAAAAATTATTGTGACATAGATCATAATTTGAAGGAAAATTGATAAGCTGCCTGACAGAAACACGTGAAGATGGTCAAACAAGAACAGAACATGATCTCAAGGCAGAACAAACGTTACAGTAGATCAAACAATTTCCTGGGATTCAGTGCTGAACAAAGGTTTATAATTGAAAACATGAAGCAATTAATCAATTCTATACAAAAAGGTCTGTGTTATAGTTGTTCAAATTTCCTGGGAACCTGTTGTAGTTATATAAAGTTAAGACGCCCAACCCACTAATCCGGAACCTCATAACCAAAGGAGTGCAAAGTCATCCAATTTTTTTCGTATACTTTTACACCTTATATATAAGTAATGAATGTTCATCGATACAACATATAGTTATGTATTGTGTTATTGAATCTGAATATGTTGAAAAAAAACCACTTGAACACCAAAGAATGCATGGCCTTCAGAATTGGCTTTTAAATCCTAAAGAATGGGCTGGATTTTATACCACTTTACTGTCAAGCTGAACATCTGATACAGCATGGATGTACATTTTGCTTCCTGGACATTGGATAGAAGACAACTCAACACTTCCACTTGTTATGTATCTGGTAACATTTCAATGCCATGAATCACTTGATAACTCTACCCTTTAGCTCTTACCCATATTGAATGGCCACAAAGTTTGGTTACCATACAAATCTGTAGGCCACACAGAGGATCCTTTTAAGTGAGAAGTGCTGACTTGTCCATTTCAATTCTAGGTTGAGTTTTTCCAACCATTTTCAGCTTTTTATTCAAAAGAATCACATGAATGGGGCATCTATGATAAAATCAAGAAAGAGTAAACGCAACTTTAGCAACCTCCAGGAAATCACCCATAAAACCACTTGAAGACAATACAGCTGACTGGTCTATATCTAGAGCACAATCAGGTGAGGAAAGACTTCAGAATGCAACATTCTTACAGAACAAACAAATCTGTATTGAACAAATGAAGAGGCAAAACAACAATTTATTGAACAGCTCCTTCAATATGTTTTTCAAAACGAGTACCAGGCCACGCAAGCCACCTCACAAAGCCTAACACCTTCAAGGCATTTGCAGGAATATTTGCTTAGGCCTTATACGGAGGACTAATTGCAAGAATATTGAACAAGGCTGAGGAGTAGGGGTGCTTATAATCAGTCTCTTGGTTTGAAAAATATGCGACCCAGAAGTTAATTTCAAAGAAATGCACCAACGAACAAATCGACAAAACCCTAGAACAGTCCAATTAAAATTCATCAGAAACGAGCTCTATCAACAGAAAATTTTAATTACAACATGCAATAACCTGTCCAGACTTCCAAATAGAGAGACACCTCAAACAGAAATTGCACTCGGTAAGGAGGATGCGTTCTTACCGAATTCAATTTCTCACAGCTCCTTTCCAAACAGGACTTCATGCACACTATGTGCTCAGGCTCGAATGCCGCTGATGATCCGGAAAAAATAGCTGAAGATTGAGGTGATTTGCAAGCCGCAACCCGGCACCAGCTTTATTGCAGCAACATGGTAGCTGCAGCTCGGTCTTCGTGAGAAAAGTGCGTTTACACAGAGGTACTGTATGGTGTTAGTGAGCTTTCAAACCCGTGATTCAGAAAGTTACTTGCCCACTTCCAGCTAGATTGTCAGCTTGCGAATCGAATCCAACTGATGAATTTGCGAGCTATCTGGCCGTGGGAGGAGATAAAGGCAGGCCTATCTGATAACTATTGGAAGGGAGAAGACAGTGAGCTATGAAATGGAGGAGCAAAGCTAAGAGAATAAATTCTGTGCAGGTTTGGAAGCTTTAATCGCAGCTTTACCTTTACTCTTCTCCTTCAATAGCACCAACGGTAAAAAATGCACAGTGTTCTCAGAATTCGTGTGTTTTGCATACTGAAGAGAACGTGCGTGGGCCAGCCATGGGTCCCTTGGAATTTCCACGTGGATGCACGCTTCACAATTTGCGTTGAAAAGAGGACTATTCCACGTGTGAGCAGAAGTCATGTTCCAGACCCCTCAATTATTTGCATTATTTGAAGTGGTATCCAAACACTTTTATGTACCATTATTTGAAATAACCCAAATAATGGCCTATCCAAACACTTCCATTATCTCTTGTAGTTTCTTTCTTTTATTTAGAAAATATATTTATTAGTAGTAGTAGATGTAAAGTAGGAAACAAAAAGGAGACATATGATCTAATTTAAATAAACCCTGCTAGTGTGTTTATTGATTAGAACATGACTTTTCTAGTTTCTAATGCAGTCAAGAGATTAAATTCTATGAGTTTACCTAGGGTTATTTCTTGATTAGGGAAGTAGTTAACTTGCGTATCCTAACTATCGAGATGGTAAGAAAAAGTTGGTTGTCATCGCTTGCTTGATAACTATAACCTATTTATTAATGAATAGATAAAATAATTCTTGTATCGATGATAAGTTGTATGAATACTTCTGAAGTTATTTCCTTGGTTAGAGCTTGTTTATCCTTGATTTGAATTTACTTTGTTTAATTTAATTATTTTTATTTGCGTTGATTATTTATTTTAACTTCAATTTTCCAAACTCCCCCCAATTAATTTTCATTTAAGAAAAAGCAAATTTTCTCTCTAATCCCTGTGGAGACGACGACCCTACTTATATTATACTTGAATAAATATTTTTGTGAGTAGAAATTTATTATTGTACAAACCCGACACCTGTCAGGATTTATTCATATATATGTCTCACATACTTACTTAAGTTCTGAAAGTACCTTCTGATACGAGAATCGAATATATTTTAGATAAGGACCCCCAACTACACATCACTTCACATTTTCGAGTTGTTTTGTATACTCTTAATTGAAGTACCATTTGACATGAAAGTTGACATTTTTAGATAAAAACTCCCAGTTGCTGAATATAAGTACCGTTAGAGTAGAATAACTCTTATTTGCTTTTCTTTTTTTTTTCTTTTCTTTTTTCATAAAGGTAAACATATAAATAAACATTCCCTCTTGAACAAATTAATCTACTAATCATAGGAAGAGTATTGAAATTATTGACCATATTCACCACTTATCTTTGGAAAATCAAGTAAAGGAAAAAATGTCATTATACATGCAGAGTTTAGGCATAATTTTCTTCACTTTATAAGATAGACTTCCTTAAAAATGCAAAAATTCTAATCATATAATAGTCATTTCCAAATTAATTGAGGAATGAATTTTTTAAGGCACATATATTTATCTCAAAAAGTAAGAGAATTTGAAATACTAATGGTTTGAAGCTTATTGCCCTTGGATTAAATTGAAAACTTTTCAAAACTTTTGGGGCAATTTTGAAATATTGGATAAGTTTTTTGAGAAATTTTTGGCAGAGCCTCTCCTTATAAATGGACGAAACTCCCTACTAGTAAACTCAAATTTAATCAATTTCAAAGCACAATATCATTTCCAATATCAAGTCCAACGTCTTCAACCAAATACCAATCACATACAACACATACAAGCTCAAGTTTTTTCCTCCCCCACACTTAAAACACACATTGTCCTTAATGTGTAAAGGAGATAAATAAAATAAGAAAAGAATACTCTCCTATTAATGTGATTGAAATGCCATGGCGATAAAGTTTAGGATCCATTGTTTGCAACTCCACTAACACTTGCAGTTGTAAACTTCGTGAAGTTTTCATTAATAACCATTGATAAAGAAAAAACATAAAAAGAAAGAAAATGAAGAAAATAAACTATGAGGGTTCAAAGGCATCAAAAAGAACTATAAAATGGTGATCAAAAAGCAAATGCATTTCAATTTCACAAGTAAAGGTTGCAAAGGCATCAAAAAGCAAAAATGGCGATCCGTTGTTCCACGCCTTTCTACCGACATCCTATATATATATAAAAAGGAGTTGTTGTATGACTGTTGGGTGATTTTCATCTAACATTTGTAGGGGCGTTTTGGTAATGGTAAAAATATAACAGTATTGATGAAGCAAAATGCACAAGTTTCTGTTACCTAATTTCGCATGGTTTACCTACTGTACCCTTTAGTGGCTAATGGTTTGGATACTTTGCCATTGATTTAGCAAAGTGGGTAGAAAAGCGAAATTAATTCCCCTCAAGTATGTTTAGCTGAATTGATTATGCAAATTAAATGCATTTAAGATAATATTGGTGCATAAGGCTAAAAATGAATGCTTGAATTGTAACTGTAGAAAGTTTCGTCTTCTTCATCATTAAAGCTCCAGAACCATTAATTCAACTCTTGCAACAAATGGCACTTATTTGAATTAGTAACTGTAGCACATTGATGAGGCCATTAAAGTGTGAGAGGTAAAGAATCATTTGGAATAAATGTTACAAAAGTAATGCAGGACCTCCCATTTTCTTCAACATTTGCTCACCAATTTGTAACGTAGGTTACAATAATGGCTATTGTTAAGGTACAAAATTGTGGATTAAGAAGGTTTGCACAATACCAAAGTTGGGTTTGTAGAGGTATACTCAATTTTGCTCTTGTTTTCTGGTATATGAGTTGCATAGCTTCCATTCTACAAAATCCTGAATAAGCCTTTGTGCTTTCTATTGCAAGCGGGCAAAGTGTGGAGAGATTTTGCTCTTAGATTGCACTTTACTACCGAAAGTACAAGGTAACTCTATATTCCCACTTGATGATGTCATTTATTGATTAAATATTATTACAATTATACTTGATCCATTTGAATCATGTGCTTAAATGAACAAGTGTGTGAATGATTGTTCCACTTTGAAAATTATCTTGTAGTTGATGCAATTTATTGGTTCAATAGTTAAGTGATTGAGTTGTTGTGTGTGGATAGAAATTGCCATTTGAATAGATAAACGGCTATATTTACATGTTTTTTTATTTTTGTATTGAATTTCGTAGACCTGATAATTGTTTGATATAAGTTAGTGTTTGTAATAAGGAAAATTAATTTGCTCTCTAATTATTTGTAGATGCATGTATTGATCGAAATAATGGTTCTTAGTTGTAATAGTCAAGCAAACAAATGCTATATATAAATTTTCTATGTTTAAGTTTAGGGCTTGTGGGTCGAAATTTAGGATGGATCAAACAAACAATATTGAAAAACTTAATGCTAAAAAGCAATTTGGGAATCAAAAGGCAAGAAAAAGAGATGTATTGTTATCAGTAGAAGAAAAAGATAAAGTACGATTGGAACAACAGAAAATAAGCGTAAAGCACTAAAAATTCATGTTCATTTTGTTAAAACTATAAAACAAAACAATGGTGAGTGTTCCTGATTGAACAACCTAATTTTGTTTGAAAGATTAAACTTAGGGGAAAATGATACATATGATAACACCATGAGTTTCCATTTGTTTTAGACATGGAAAAGGAAAGTAGGGAACCGTGCCGTTATTGCTTAAGAAAAGAATCTAGCCAAGCACCAGAAAAATGTAATGCTAATTATGACAAAAGAAAGCTTAAGGAACATATAAGTGTGTTCCACTTGATATCAAGTTATCAAATACTGTTAAGTTATTTGACCACATCACAGGTATCAATCCCCACGGTTCGCGTGGGACTTCCCTCTAGTAAAATAGACAAGAAGCAATATGAGGTAAATTTCACACAACGATTCCCTACAATTATGTATTTACAATTTTCACCAAAATACTTAGAATATCAATTATAAAATATATGACCTTGTTTAGGTGTTTACAAGATCACCATGTCACCGATGAAACCAAATTAGGATCAAAATTAAATCAAAGATCATACACTATGCACATGTTCAATTTCATTCTCCTAAAATGCCACTACAATTGCAAAAATTTTCAAATATCCAAAATCATCATCTAATCATGTTCCATATGAAGAATAAGCAATAATGAACACATAATAACACCTAAACGTCAATTCAAATGCATTATTTCACAAACTAGTTAACTAGCTATTTTCCTAACTTCAAAATTTAAACTTTCCAAAATGTCATCATATAATAAATGTATACATAAGAGCATCACGAACAAGTCACATTTTGCCTATACAAATCATCCAATTATACTTAACAACATTGCAAAGCTAATTTTCACACTAATCATAATATAGGAATTTGAAAATTTTAAGTAAAATATAAAAAGCATCACATTCCTATATTTCAACATCTAAACATGCTTAGACATGTTAAATAAGCATAATAGAGGCAAAAAATATCAACAAATATAGCCAAAATTTGTGCATTAAAATTTTCTCAGAAAGCTCAAGATATGGAAAAATGGAAAATTTCAAAATACAAAGATTTGGTGAAGATTATTAACTCAATCGTGTAGAAGGGTGTTTGATGAAGTGAATGATCCAAAAAAGCTCCAATAATTTAACTCAAAATGGCCCCTAATTGAACGAATTGAAATTGAGAAACCTTAAATTTAAAACTCCTTCAATCCAAACTTCGAAGTGTTTATGAATAGTTTTGTTCAGCTAAAGTGACTCTATGAAAGTTGTGGGATGTTGGGTTGATGATTTTTAGCAATGAAAATGCTGAAAAATAAGATTTGGTGAGAAGTGTCATTACAACAAAAATGGCTTTTAACGACATTTAAAAGTGTCAGTATAGATAATTTAACCTGACACTTTATCTATCCTCACACCTAGGGCGAGTGTTGTCCCTTCCAATGTGGGGATAGACTCATACTATTCAACATGTCAAGAAAACTATGCTGTTATAACATTCCATCTGCCAACAAAAATCCCTTTTCTTGATAATTGAAAGTGTCAGGATAGGTATAATACAATATTAAAATATAGAATTCTATGCTGACACTTTTAATTGTCAGGAGTTTTTTTTTTTTTTTTTGAGATAGAAGCAACCTGCAGGTAGTGCTCCCTGCTATACATTCCGTCAATCAGAAACCCAAAGGACTTTTAAAATTATCCCAAAGAACAGAATGCATATAAGATAATATGCTATGATGCAAAAATCTAGAAACATCAAACTTGAGCAGTACCGTAATTATGAGAACTGAAAATGCCAACTCCCATAAGCAAGAGGAGATTTGTCATCATGTTTTATACATCAAAAGCAGAATGCAAATGAGACTAAATGATATACAAGCCAACACACAGTGGAAAATCTCAGAATAAATGCCAGCGCACTTTGTTTATAGCAATAACAATTCGCACTCCAGCTGCTTTGGCATAAGCAATGGCCTCTTCTGTTTGAGGTCGAATTCCATCATCAGTAGCAACTACAATAACAGCAATGTCTGTTACTCTGGCTCCACGAGCTCTCATTGCTCCAAATGCCTATCCAACCATTTTTACAGTTATGTTAGATAATTCATCTTGACAAAGGCCTTTTAAGATATGTCTGTAAAATCTCCAAGAAGAGCATTTGACATAAAAATTTTAAAAAAAGAAAAAAAACTTGCATGAATAAGCAGTTAAAAGTTAGAACCAGTGCTACATCATTAATTACCTCATGTCCAGGGGTGTCAAGGAAAACACAAGTCTGTGGCTTGCCATCAAAAGGTACTTGTATCTTGTGTGCCCCCATGCCTTGAGTAATTCCACCTGCTTCAGATGCTGCCACCTACAGTAGGTTGTCTAAGATTTAGTTCCCAGCTATTCAAGTATCATAACATAAGACAGAATAAGGTACTTCTTCTAAAGTCATCAAATGATAATGGCATTACAAATAATGTACCTCAACGTGAACATCAATAAAAATAATCGATTCATACCTTGCTTTTCCTGATGTAATCCAAAAGTGTGGTCTGCCAACCCAAAAGAAAACCAGTAATATATTAGCTAAAGATTGTTATGGGACAATAAATCTAGAATGACTCTCCTAAAGATCAATTAATTGGAAGCACACAAAATGTTCATAGGCAACAATCAAATAACAAAGAAAGGTAAAATTATTTCATGCGATGAGATCATAATGACTTCAAAAAAGGTCCATTAACTGGCGATTCTAGTTGACGATTTGCAATAAATCATTATTCATGTTCTTTAAGGTACAAATATCACTTTCCGTTCCTTGAAATTAATGGCATTGTAGCTGTGGATGATAACCGTGTGGGGCCACTTTACAAGCATATTTTTCCTCCAGCTTTAGCGCCATGGCTTTCATTCGTTGGGTTGCTGTGGAAGGTCTTTTGCAAATATTCCATGTTCTCAGTTTATGAACTGTTCTGGTTGATAATGCATTTAATTGATAAAAGCGATTTTTTTCCCTTTGACTGCTAGGTTGTACCTTTCCCCTTGTTTGAATTTCAGAGCAAGTGGATAGCTGGTACTCTGTGTGGTCGGCTTTCACTTCCTTCTCCCAAGGAGATGATGGCTGATATTCAAGCTTTCTACTCATCAATGGAAGCATCTGGCACTCCAAAGCGGTATACTCATAACATGGCTGGTTATCAGGTAGAAAATGCTCACCTCCTGCTGATTTGATTTCGCTGCAGCTCTTCATTGTCATCTTTCACCAGTGTGACCCTCTTTGCACTTGCTTTTCCATGGACCTAGGCTAGAGTTTTTAATTTCTGCCCAACTCAACTAATGCGTTGTTTTTAATTTCTGCCCAACTCAACTAATGCGTTGTTTTATATCGCCAGTTCGAATATGACGATTGGTTGGCTGCTCAGTGTGGTTGTCTGCCGACTGAAGAATGGAGAAAGTAGATGTATGTTGAAACTTCCATGAGAAAGAGGTCTCAGCCTGAGACATATAGAGACCAGTGGGAAGATGAACACTTGGTCAGACAGGCACAAGCTGATTTTTCACAGTACTTTTCAAAAGTTCCCAGTAGCTAGATATCAAAATTCCTTCTAATTGGTTGATTTGTTGATGGGGTTTGTTTATTGTTTAATCCTTGATTTTCTCAAAATCATATAGACTGGTGAACAGTGGCAACGCAGTGTCACGAGTCTGTAATTCTCATGAACGTAACGCTTGAAACCCAATAAGCTGAATAAGAGGACTAGATGTTACATTTTTGTCCAGCTAATGAGAATAATACCTTGAACTTTATTTATATTTTCATCTTAAACTCATTAGCTAAATGGGATATATTGTAAAGAACAGTATCAGTTAAAAGACTACAAAAAGATTAGCATCAGTTAAAGGAAGAAAAAGCCATCTACCACAGCTTGTTCTTGCACCACAGAACAAGATATTGTCCACAGAATGCTGCTTTTTGTAGCTAGGCTTAAACCGGTACTGTACAAAAAGGTGTGCACCAGCCATAAGTAATCGTCAACTACATGATCACTGACCCATAAGTAATCTACCAAAATCACAATGCCGAACAAAATAAGAATGACTTAGCACAAAGCCCCATTATACAACTATTAGAACTCAAAGCATCATACACCATTTTTTATTTTCGCCACACAACAGAAACCTCAAACTATAAAACAGGAAAAAAAATCAAATTTAATTCATAAATCAGCTCTTTAAAAAATCCAAATAGCAATTTTTAACTGACACCCAACTAGATTTTCAACAAAGATTATCGAGGCATTTCATCAAACATGTCGAAGGCTATTACTAATTCTACACAAACAACTCCATTTCCTCTTTCCCTGTCCTCTCTTAGCTTATAAACCTCTGAAGCGCTATAATTTATAAACCATCACATGCCTATAATAGCACAAACTTGGTCAAAATTTTGAGCCAAAAATAACTATAAAACAACGTTCCGCGTACAATTTCAACAAATAGGGGGAAAAACACACACACACACAAAGATGCACTGCATATCTGTGCAACTACAGGAATGCAAAAACCACGAATTTGAAGTAGTAAGTGGGCTTTTGGCTTACCTGGACACCTTCGGAAGCGGTAGAGACGGGGGAAGAGGTGAAATCGGAGTCAAGGGTAAGAAAAAGGAAAATGGCGAGACCGAAAAACGAGATTGCCATTAGTAAAAGTAAGCCAATGAACCAGGAAGTTTGCCTAAAGGGCAAATTGAGATTGGACTTGGAAGACAATTCTCGATAAACTATTTGAGTCGGGGGAGAAATTTGTTGAGCTGAATTTGAAGAAGAAGATGATGATGACCTGGAAGTGGATTTCCTTCGAGAGAGATTTTGTTGCTGATGCTGCTGTTAGCTGCCTGAGGGAGCCACGGTTGAAGCTTTATGGAAACTGCTGCTTGGCTGCTACCCATTTTTTCCACCAACTACATCGGAATCTGACAACAGAGAGATAGAGAGACAGAGAGAGGGGGGCTGGAAATGGTGGAGCTGGAAAATGAAAATTTTGAGCAAGTGTTTTGAGTAAGTGTTTTGGCCGGCAGAATGAAAATTTTGAGTGTTTTAGAGTGAATGAATGTTCCGCCAAAATCAAACGATGCCGTTTAGTGTCTTTCTTTTTTTTTGGTATATCTCACATTTTCTCAAGTGTCATGTTAGATAGTCTAAAGGCACATTATTATTTTTATATCTAACAAAAAAAAATTAGACTATATATTATTGAATTGCTAATAAGTGTCATGATAGGAGTGCTATAATGACACAAAACCAACAAGTGTCCTTACAGGCAAGGGCGGAGGGAAGGGGGGGCTAGGGGGGGAAACTGCCCCCCCTCCAATTGTTAAAAAAAAATTTTTAAGTAAAAATTTGTTTATTATATTGTTTTGCCCCCCCCAAATATTGATAAAAATTTTCACTTTGCCCCCCTCCAATTGTTATAAAAAAATTTCTAAGTAAAAAAATTTTTATTATATTGTTCCCCTCCCCCTCCAAAATATTGATAAAAATTTTCACTTTGTCCCCCTCTCAAGGACCCAAACAATAATGTTTGAAAGTTATTTGGACTTGGTCCAAATAACAGAGACTCGCCCCCCCTAATTGCAATTCCTAGCTCCGCCACTGCTTACAGGCATGTCAGGAAAAGCCATTTTTGTTGTAGTGTGTGTGAATTGTGGGTATTTTCTCGAGTGGGAAAAGGTGAAGAAGAAGGATGAATGTGTGACCCTCGTTTTGCTTCTTTAAACCATATGACTAGAAAACAAGGGGTAAAACACGGGTGATGACCCACATTTGCCACCCTCATATTCATTTAGATGATTCGGGTTACAAGCATAAAACGTGAGTTAATACGTAGGTGAGATTGCGATTGGTCCTGCTTTTTTACCTAGATAACATGGAATTTAACTAAAACTGGGGCTAAAATGTAGGTAGAGGCCGCGTTTTGACTTTGACCCTCTTGAGATTTCTTTGATAAGTTTGGGATTGCAAGAGGCAGATTGTGAAGAAGTGGAAGAATTGGCCAAGTATTTGGATTTTTAACCACCCTATAAAAGAGCCAATGTTTATGAGTCTTGGATAAAGAAAAGGGCTTCCACTTCTTTTGGAGATAGAAGCTCCAAAGTTAGAACTCAAACCATTTCCGAGACATTTAAGGTATGAATTTCTTGGAGCTAATGAAACTTTACCTGTGATTGTTAGTACTTATTTAGATGAGGAGCAATGTAAGAAGCTATTAAGATTCTTAAGGAAGCACAAAAGAGCAATTGGATAGACCATTTTGGATATTCAACGCATTAGTCCTTCTATATGCATGCATGGCATCTTTTTGGAGGATAATTACAAGTCGGTAGTTGAATTGGAAAGAAGGCTTAATTATAATATGAAAGAGGTGGTAAGAAATGAAATTTTCTAGTAGCTCGATAGAGTTATAATTGATAAGTGTTTATTTTGTATGATATTTAGAGTGTTCATTTATTTAAGTTTTTGAATGTTTTTAAGGTTTTATAGATGAAATTTGCTCTTTTAAGCTGCTATTTTCATAAACTCCAATTTTTAACCAAAACTTGCGGTTGAGCAATTTAATGTGCAAAACTTATTACATTTGTAGGTTTTGGTGATCATTAATCAATTCAGATGGAAGAAGATTCAAGTGACATATATGATGAGATTCGAAGATTAATTGGAAAGGATTAAATGAACAAAAGCAATTTTTGAGCAGAAAACATGATCTAAATACATTGGGGAACCCACGTTTTACCTCCTCATTTTAGCTGGGGCAGAAAAAGACAAATAAAATGTATGGGAGGCAATAAGTGGGTACTATAGGCTACCTCACACTTGCGTATTGACCCCACATATTCTTAAGGCGGCTGTGCAACTTGCACAACCACTTACTTTGATTTTCTACAACTTTTTACAACTCAATTCTAGTAAGAATTTCAGCTGCAGTAGTAAAGAAGAGCATGGAGATTTGTAGAAGAATATTTTCAGAATCTCAAGGAGGATTTCACATCAACTTTAACAACTCATTTGGAGCTTGAATTCATTTATAAATTGGGGGTTTGAAGACATATTTTCACAATTTTGGAAGGCTAGGAACTACCACAAAAATGTAGCTTTCACCAGTTCTCCTTAGTTCATTAGTTTAGTGTAGGTTAGTGTAGTTTATCCATCTTGTGTTGTAGCTAAACAAAGATGAAGTTGAGGATGAAGATGGAGAACTTGGAACTCAAGTGACATGAATGGCATCTTTTCCATCACTTTATTATTTGTATTGATTCTCATGCTTAGTGAATATACAAGTGTGGTTCTTGTGTGTGTTTCACTCATGTTTTGTTAGTTTGATACCTAGGGGTGTGGATGAACTTACTATGATTGCTATGTGATTTTTCATGATTATTTGAGTTATTTCTTGAGTAAGTTATTTAGCACTTTTGTTATTTCAATCATGATTAACTAATCGTTGATTATCATTATCTAAAGGTATTGTATCATCAATGAAAATCCTGATTTAACACTAGTTCGTAAAGTGTTGAACCTAGGGAGCATTCTCACGAAAGTAGAGAATTACCTATGTGGCTTTAACCTTGTGATTTCATAGAATTTAATGAATTTATAACTAGTTTCTTTATCACAAAACGTAGGTGAGGAACAGTTATAGGTATGATTGGTACACTGGTGAAAGTGGGTATCACGAACATTAGGAAATTAGCCATGACTTAACCAAAATAATGAACTCAATTAACTGGTAATTTTCACTTGCAAGAGTAGTTAGGAATTCTATGATCCTAGGAGTCTCTTTCTTTTCATTTTTACTACTTTTGTTGCATGTTAGTAGTGTAGATTTACTTGTTTTACTTATGATAGTCAAAATAATAAAGAAATTTGATTACCACCACTAGTTGACAATCTTCCCGATGGGATCGATATCTAATATCCCTTATATTCAATAAACGATCCGTATAATTGCAAAAAATGGAGTGTTTAGGTTTTCAAAATTGGTGTGAAGTAAAAGCCTAGTTAAGATTTGGTGCCATTGCCGAGGAAGATTTGGTTCAATATCGGTGCTAAAAATGACTTTATTGGTTAAAATATTTTTACTTGCTTTTCTTGTGTTTGTGTGTATAGTGTATTATTTGTCATTTTTAGTGTCTTGTCAAGTCTTCAAATTTTGTGTTTAATGTCTTATTTTGTTTGTCTTTTAAGTTATTTTTCTTGACTAATCTTACTTTTGAATGTTTGAAGGCATTTTTAAGATTTTAAAAAGGATAGTTACAAATGCAGATAAAAGCTTGAGAGAAGGAATCTCATTAATTGGTCCCTAGAATTTTTAAAACCACAACTATAGAGGTAACCGAAGGATGCCCAGAGGTATGTCATTTGAAGATAGTGTAAGAGCTTTAATGCTAAACTTGATTATTTGGGCAATATAATGCCTGTGATTGAGCAAAATAAGAATAGTAAGCATTTAATTCGAATCATATGACTTGACACTTGTGTAGAGGTTATCATACTATTTATAAATGCGTGCAACAGACCCGGACACAAGTCCTTGAAGCTAGCTGCAACTCAGATGGATTCCAATTACATGATCAGTACGGACCCTTGTGCTATGTAATACTATCCATTTGCAACAATCTGTACTAATTTTCCAAGATATCATCTTCGCAAAATAATACAAGCTCGGAGATCACAAAATTAGGAAAGACCAATTGCTGCCTTTGTCTTAAAAATTTCTTTAAATTGAAGCAAAAATGTTCTGCCTGAGGAGTTCGCGAGCTTCCAATAGAAGGAAGAAAAGTTAGATATTATCAAAAGATTTTTGTATCTGCATCTTTAGTTGATAAAATTTGTTTAACGTTTTATCAACACGGCATGGAATACAAGTCGCATGTTTGTAGGTAAATAACTGAACTTGTCATGACGCTGTCTCGACTTTTTCAAAAAAAATTTGTTGAAAGACTCTTCCAAAAATTGAATCAAGTCTTTGAAAAGAAAAATATGGTCGAATTGAACTTATTCTTACTTTTCAGAATAGTGAAAAAATAATAATGACTTGAATACTTTTGCAGAGCCTTTGGGCCATGTTCCTTCAAGACTTCCAGGACATAGCTGACGAAGACTTTCTACAAATACTCTTGGTCCTCTTGTCCATATCAGGACCATATTACAGCAGCAATTGAGAAACACAACTTAAAAGCTGAAAAGATATGTTACGCATAGTGCCAAACCATTCTTTCATTTGTCTCCTAATTTCTGGAGAACTTTTCGAAGAATTATGGAGATAAAAGCTTTTGAAATTATAAAAGAGCAATGTGATGCTGAAATTGATTTTCTTAGAAACTTTCATGGATCTACGAAATTTCTTAATCTAGAAATATATACACAATTAATTCAAGATAGCAATTATTTAAAATATTTCTTCAATGGTACTTTAATTTTACATGGAAAGTGTTAGAAATTTAGTTGCTAAAAAGGTTTGTAACTAAGGATTTATTGGCATGATTGAGCAACAAAAGGGTTCATAAGAGAAAAAGTAACCAAAATAGATATTAAAATATAGTGTGCATAACTTATGAAGTAGTAAGATATCTAGTACAAAATCAGTTAGATAACAAATATATAGTAGATTATGTGTAATTTTCTTTCACGGCAAAGGATCCTACTTCTCTTTGCCAATAATCTCTAATCCAAGTAAATGTTATTCATTACCAATTAAATTCAGTTAGAGATATAGAGTAGAATCTGGGTTCAGAAGATCTTGAAAACGACCTATCCTCTTTGGAATAGAAAGACTTTAAGTTTTCTTTCACCTTTTACAAAAATTTAGTCTAAAAAAGAATAGATCTTACTACATTTTTGTCTACATGCAATTCCGTAGAAGATGGGTCAGTCCAACTTCTAATCGACATGGTTATATTTTCTGCAAGACTTGACACATTATAGTGTTTGAATTGGAATGCTTAGCATAGAAAAATATTGTGACAACATGTAATATTCTCTATAATAAAGTGATATATTGAAGAATTATTGGGAAATATGTTGAATTGGTGACCTCCAAAAATTAGCCCCACAAGATGATCTGTGACAGAATTCTAAGTGGGAAAGTGATGTAATTATAATATTACATTCAAATTGATACTGGCCCAACCCAATTGTGGCTTTTAAGCTGTTGAGAAGTAATGTAGGGACGACATCATTGAATTCATTGCTAGAGATGTCCATAAAACTTCGTAAGTTGATTCTTGAAATTGCTAATGGGTCTAAAAACCATTAGCTTTCAGGACTTTAAAGTCTTGGAATATGGAAGACTTTCGAGTTAGCCATGTTGAAAATATGTCACCTTTATATGCGTGTCCGGGATGTTAAGGACTTCCAATTTTCTTCAGGGTTGGCTAATTATCGTGTTAAGCAGCGAATCTTCCAAAAATTGCAATACAAACCAAGACTTCTCAATAAACATTTTGTTGGCTTGTTGTAAGACCATTATTCTTCAAGTTTAGTGCCCAAAATTGAAAACTTAAGTATCCCAAGCATAGTAGAATTGCAATTTGCATGGTCGATTTGTTTTTAGACAAGTCAAGGACTATCAATCCTGCTCAATTGCACATAGAAAGTGGCAATGGACGCTAGGTCTGTGATTAGGTCTGACTTTTACAACAACTAGATTTTTTTCTAATTAGTGAACCGAAAGAAGAAAATTAGGACATTATCAAAATATTTTTGTATCTGCATCTACAGTCAAAAAAATTTGTTTAAATTTGTATTAGCATAGTATGAACTACTAGTTATGTGTTTGCAGGTGAACAACAGGACTTCTCATAGTAATATCTTCACTCTTCGAAAAAATTGAAGTCACGTCTTTGGAAAAAAAATGTGGTCCAAATCAACCTATCCTTACTTTTCTAAATTGTGAAAAAATCACAATGACCTGAATCCTTCTACAGATTCTTTGGGCCATCGTTCTTCCTAGACTTCCTTGACATAATTGACAAAGACTTTCTGGGAACATTCTTGTTCCTATTGTCCATTTTAGAGCAATGGAGAAACACAATTTAAAAGCCGAAAGGACTTTCTACATATTCATATAGTAGCCAAACCGTTCTTTCATTTGTCTCCTAATTTCTGGGAAACTTTTCAAAGATTTATGTAGATAAATGCTTCTAAACTATATGAAAATAGTGCAATGCTCGGATTGAGTGCCATAAAAACTTTTCATGGAACTATGAAATATTTTCTTGTATAGAAATATATGAATGCAATTAATGCAAAGTAGCAATTGTTTGAAATGTTCCTTGAATGGTCCTTTATAATGACATGTAAATGTCTTAGAAAAAGCTGTTAAAAGCTTTGTACATAAAGATTTATTAGCATCATTGTGAAATAAAGGGGTTCACAAGAGAAAAAGGTTAAGTAATGTCGACATCCAAATTAATTATTATAAGTTGACCTTGTGCTTAACTCATGACGCAGTAAGACATTTAATACAAAAAACAACCATATATATAATAGATTATGAATAATTTTCTTTGATAGGAAATAAAAAGGCTTTGTTGTTTAAATTGAAAATGAAGCATCCTACTTTTCCTTCCTAACTATCTCTAATTGGAGTGAATGTATATTACAATGTCTGTCCAAATTACCTTAAAGTGATCACTCCTTTCAAGGATGATTTTGTGTTTAACTTTTTTTTTTTCACCCTTTACAATTAGTTAGCCTGGGGGAAAAAAAGGTTACTCTAGAAACGATATAACTCCCAGGCCCAATATCATTTTCCTCCGAATGGAATAACCACAGGCATTCCAAGGAAGACCCTTGAGTCCAACTTCTACTCCACATTGTTAAAATTCCTGCAAAACTTGGCAAAAGGCGTAACAGACAAAAGTATGATATTCTGAATTAGAATGTGTTAGACAGCATTAATGAAAGGCCCGTGTCCTAAGTCCCAACTGACATTCGTATATTGCTTTGCATAAAAAAACCATTTTCCTTAGAAAATGGTTTCTACAACCGTATAATATGGCAATGTATTTATGCATTTATTCAACATATTATTTTCTACATATTATTCTAACATATGCTGAACTCGCAATCCATTGGAATTCGCCCCGTAGGATGATCTGTGACAGATTTCTAAGAATGCAGCTGAAAGTGATGTAATTAACAATGTAAATTACCCTAAGATATCTCCCTCAATATTAAGGGAATAGGGACAGCGAATCTGATGAAGTTAGTTTTCAACCCCTATACAAAACTCATAAGCGACTGATCATGATTGCTAAACTACATAAACATTGATTCTGATTCATGTTTGCCTAGCCTAATCATAGTTCTGAAACTGCTGAAAAGTTATCGTTTAGATCAAATATATTTAGCGTAAAAGATGGACACCGAATGGGATACAGATAATGAGCTTCTCACAATTTTTTTTAAAAAAAATCTCTTCAAATTCTTAGATTCATGTAAACACACCTAAATTGTCTTGAAGACTATACTTGGATCATGTACAAACAAGCTGACAAGATACTCTTTGAAAATTATGAGGTATTTTTTTTATCATGTATTTTTTTGAAATATTTTAATAAACAGAGTGAGATCTATACCTAACCTTACCACTTTCTAGTGGTTTTTAAGTTTAAAAAAAAAGGTGGACAAGATACATAATCATGTGCACCGATTACCGAAAGCAAAGGATAAAAAAGAATGTAGACTGAGAGCAAACCAATATAAACCATAGCAGATGATCAAATAATGGAAAATAAATAAATCAAGGAATGAAGAGAATTTACAAACCTATATATATATATATATATATATATATATATATATATATATATATATATATATAGGATAACTTGGGTCACAGATACAAGGAGGTATTTGACCCTAAAGTGAGTTGGAATACATGAAGTAACAGGGAATTGGTCCATGGTACCAGCCAAAAAGTAATGTGAAAGGTTCAAGTTGGTCAAAAAATTGCAAGTCTTGGACATGAACCAGCTTGGAATTTTGCTGTGAATCATGTTATTTGAGGGGTACAGAAATACTAAACTCTCTGAATTTCTAAGAAAATCTACAAAGCAAGAAGACAATCCCAAGAGCATGAAATTTGAATAGGAAATGCTTATAATGTTTTTAGTGTTCCACGGTGCTTCATTCTGAAGAGGGTTCTTTTGAAGCTGATTGAAGTCCACAAACAAGTCTTGTCCAACCCCAGTAAAATGATATGATTAAAGGTCAAGGTAAGATAGGATCGGAATAGTAAAAATTGATGGAGGAATTGAACCAGTTAGTTGATTACTTGAGAGATCTAGAGAGCCAAGATGTGTAAGGTTGAAAAGCGAATTTGGAAATTTCCCAAACAATAAATTATGATCAAGTGACAACCTACTTATTTTTTGTAAATTGGAAAAGTTATCTGGAATTTTCCCTCGAAGATAGTTATAATCCAGAGACAATTCAGTAAGTTATGTACGGTTGCCAATGGATTCAGGAATGACACCAAAAATTTGACAAGAACTTAGATCCAAAGCATTTAAGGACCCTATGCACCCAATTAAATTTGGCAATGCAGCAGAGAAATTTATATTGAATAGGTTCAACTGCTTCAGGGAATCAGAAATGCTGCAGTTCAATTTCGGTAAACTAACAGAAAGATTCTCATTGCCACCTAATGAGAGAATTTGGATATTCGGTAGATAAAAAACATGACTTGGTAGAATACCTCTTCTTCTAGTATCCACGAGATCTAGATATGTCAAAGAAGAAGAAAAATTCACCCTTAACTCGGATGAGATGTTCACCAACCAAAGTGACAGCTCTCTTAAATGGGTTAAGTTTTGAAGTATCGCTTCAAAATTGCTAGGTTCATATCTTAGAATCGAGTGACAACCTATAGAATTACACGTGAGAATGGAAGAGAGATCAAGTGAAATCAAGTTGGACAGGTGTGATATTTCTAAAGCAATTTCACCTTCAAAATCTGAACTCTGAGAGATTGAGGTGGGTCAAATTTTTTAGGGACCCAGCTCGATGTGAAATTCATGAACTGATGAAATCGTTAAAAGCAAGGTTGAGGCGGCGGAGATGAAAAATGTGGAAAAGGCTAGTGTTTGGATGGATGGCTCCGTAAAGCAGGCCGCAACCCAGATCCAGCCCAATTACACAACCACAGAGGTTGTGGCATGTGACGCCAGCCCAATTGCAACAATCTGTATCTGCTTTCCAATGTGTTGTCTTTGGATATGGATGCTGACCCATTTCATCACAATCTTGAGAAGCATAAGTTGATATGCTAAACATTTCTTTGAATTGAAACAATGCAACAGCGTCATCGTGACAGCACAAATGATCTCCCAAGAAAGTGAAACTAATCACTTCCCGAGGTTGCAATAGAAAGAAGAAAAGTAAAGCACTAAAAAATGTTATTTGTCTCTTCATTCTTGCTTGATAAATTTAGTGTCAGAATGACGGTTACATAAAGGCATGGAATTTACGTGGAGGAGGTATCATTTGGAAAAGGTTGTAACAAGTTTTTCTTAAATGTTGAGCAAGGTAATAGTGGAAGTATAAAGCTGGAACAGTAAAAGTCCGAAAGTTAAAAGCTTTTTTTCCTTTACTGGTTTGTTGTTTGAACAATTATGGTATGAAAAGGTCAAGTATTTTGTGAAGAAGTTGCATGTATAATAAATACTCCATTCTTTTTCTTTAAAATTGCAAACTTTACATCATCTTCATCTTCATCTTCATTTTTTTTTTTTTGGTTTTTCCCTTAAAAGCAAGTATTTTATACAATATTCTGATGAAATTTGATAAAGAAGTAAATGAAGAGAAGAAAACTAATAAAATTCTACAACATGATGAAACAATGTTATCGTAACTTAATTTTCAACAAAAAACAAAAAATTATTTAATCATTTAGTCTGCATGATCTCTATAATATTTTCTTATATATATATATATATAGAAGAGATATACTCTTATTATGATCACCAGTTCAAACTTCATAGACCTAAAGGATCTTTGCTAATTTGAACACAAGAAGTCAGAGTGAACCTAATATGTATAGGGTTTTCTTTACCTTGACAACTTAATTAAATCAAAATAACTCAAAATTCTAACATATGTCATATTAAAATGCAGCCAATAAAGGTTTTCTCAGCTGTTAAGATTTGAACCATTTGCCTAAACGGAAACTCATATTCAAATACACTCCTAGCAGTTGTTAATGATACACCATATGGAAGAACACCTATAAGTTGCCAAGGGAGTAGCTGATTTACTCTGGCTTAATTTGAATTGTGGTGACCTCCCTTTCTAGCTTTCTCTTGAATTTTCATGTACCAAAACTAAAAGGAAAGAAATAAAATGTAGAGGATAAAAGCGCAAAACATGACGTAAATTAAGATAATTTAGAGTCAAGAAAGAGTTTTCTACTGTTAGATAGGAAAAATTGATTCATTGTTTAGAAATTGTTGATCATTAGCCAAGATTGTAATTTTAAATGTCAGAACTCATAAAACTAGTCAAGTTTTGTCATTTAAAAGAACTATCAAATTAGAAATAAAATCGGCTTTTGATCGTGCAGTTTTGCAAACTCAGGTTCCGGTTAATAAATACCCAATTTGCAAGGGAAAAGCAAAAGAGAAATTTAATTTGTGGAATGGTACATTGGGAAAGACAAAAACTTACTTGGCCAGGAGCTTGACGAGAATGCAAGCTAACAGCACGAATGGATTTCTTCCTAAATTGCTTGGAGTTATCGAGGTCAGCAAAGTACTCCCACCGGCGACCATCGATCTCCTCGCGGCATATCAACCTCAGGCTAGAATTGAGAAACTGCTCCTCGACAAGTCCGAAGGTGGCGACATTTCCATCGGCGGCAGCGGAAATAGGCGGAGGAGGAAGAGCAGGACGAGGCGCGGAGGCGAGGTTGGCGCTGATTCGAAGCGTCTCACGAACGAGGACCCTGGCGTCCTGAGACGACGTCATTGCTGACAAGGTTTTGGAAGTCGAGTTGGACGGATGCTTGAGCTTCATCTCTGCTCTAGAGAGAAAACAAATAAAATAAAATCACAGAATTTGAAAAGGGGAATGGAAAAATGGGAATTGGCGATGGGGATATAATATATATATATATATATATATATATATATATATATATATATATACGTATTGGGGGGGGGGGAGCTTTGGAATTGACGAAGGAAATTACAGGCGGCTAGGGGTCGAGGGAGGGAATCATTACATTAACGGAGGTTAAGAGGAAGAGAGAGAAGCTCACTCTCACTTTCTGTCTCTCTCTCTCTCTCTCCTTCTCTATGGACTCTGGCAATGAGAGGGAGAGATGGCGCCACAGAAAGGGGGGGTGGCGGTGGCGGTGGCGACTGGCGAGGGGGCTCTGTGAGATGGAGGGTGAAGATGAGTGGGGTCCAGGCGGGAGTAGTCCAGTTGGGACTGCAATCTAATGACACCAAGAAGCCACAATTTATAGTAAAATAGCCGATGTTTCTGCTAAACTCCACACACACACACAAAGACACATAGGCACACACAGATTGTCATTCGAAGTGAATATTCACTAAGCAACTCTATTAAAAATAAAATTAGCATAATTTGTTCTAGTTTGCTTATATAAAAAGAGCATGTACTGTCAAAAAAGTGTTTTGTATCTTCAAGCAGTAAAATTGTTTAATGTGTAAGATATTACTATAGCACAAATATATTTAGTTTATGTATATGTTTTCTGTTACTTAAAAAGAAAAAAAGCCAGCGTACAAGTTGTAATCATTGTGCCATTTCCATATTACTATAGGCACTTTGCACTTTAAATTTATCAAAAGTTTTTAAAGCACCCAATTGTTCGCGCAATTCATAAAAGTGGACTAGACAGCGGCCATGAATTCATTATTTTAAAGAGACTTGGACTAAAAAGTATTACGTAATATATACAGGTAATGAAGTATACGTAAGATCGCATTCACAAGATACGTGGGGGTGAGCATCATGTAGTAATAAGTCTATGGGCACTTGGACTTGGAATAAATTCTAAGGAAAAAAAATAATGAAAAATGATGATTAACAAATTAGAGCACTTGTTAAACCAAATTAGTTAATAAAATGCCCAATTATCTATTTGCATTCGTACGAAGATTCCCATTTCAAATTCTCTGCACGATCAATATGAAAGCGAAAAAAAAATTGGGTTTTATGTGAGAAATCGTAATACAAAGACACATAAATGATGTTCAAAAAATATTCAACACTTTATTTTCTTAAAGCCACTTGACATAAATGATATTCTAAAAATGATATTTCTTTCTTCTACTTGACATATGATTTCATGCTTTAATTTAATACGAGTAGAGATTTTGGGTTCATAAACAACTGCAGTAAAAAATATGGATTCGGGTTCATTATTATTCAACTTGGTCAGAAAACTTTGCTACCTGTTACCACTTGCAACTTCTAATCATATATAATTAATGTTTCTATTCTCTAATGTCACGTATAAATCTCAAAATTAAAATTGTCAAATGTTCTTCACAATTGTGATGCCATCGCCATCATCAAGTCAGTCAAGAAAATATTCTTCTTTTCTATCTAAACAGTTAAGAATAAATTCTACTCAAGTTTTTTCCAAGAATTTTCATTTCGACAATTGTTCGGTGAAGACTGGACCTATTGATCATGAAAATACTTCAAAGTTACGCATCAAACATTTACCTTGACCTAAGGACGACCTGTGCTAAAACCTCTTATCACTTTTGAGTTTACAGGATAAAAAATGGGAAAGGTCTTTCTATTTTGTGTCCGGATGGTAGACGATAAAAATATAGGGCTAACTATTTTTTGTCAACAAAAGTTTAAATTTTCTATGCAAAAGTATACACAAATTTAGCGTTCAAAATAATAATTTTCTATTATGGGCACAAAATTAAAAAAGCCTTGTAACATAAATGAATATTGTAGATCCGAGCTTGTCAAGTTGAATTGTTGGAGAGTTTTGTCTAGTTATATATATAATTTTTATAACATTTGATGTAAATTAATACAATTTTTGTGTAAACTTGAGTTTGTCAACTCATACAACTATGTTGAAAAAAATCATAATTACGTCAAAGTTATATGAGTTTACACAAACAATTGTAAGAATTAAATCAAACGGCGTGAACTAAAGAAAAATCAATTTGAGAGGCCACTATCTTAATGTTGCATGCTAGGAGTTTGTTTGAATAAAGAATTGTGTACTTTCAAAAAAAAAAAAGAAAAGAAAAAGGCTTGTTTGAGTTTCCAATTATCATTCTAGTTATCAGAATAACTTATTTTCTTTCTTGTCTCAAAAATAATTTCGAACGTGCTTTAGTCTTTACACTATCTTCAAATGTAATAGGACGAGTTTTATGCTTTGCTCAACAACCTTAAATTAATGTATTTTGTCCGCACGAATAAAGACGCATTACATTCATCACCAAGGCTTCCTTTTTTTTTTTTTTTTGAGTTTACGGTGTTACTATAATGGGGAAGACATAAAAGAACAAGTATAGTTGTATATGGAATCCGTGATTTTGCGAAGGGAGTATGCTTATTTATCAATTATTGGGGTATAAAAAGATTGTATTGCTTAAACCATTTGGGTCGGCCTAATTGCTAGGAGATAGCTCTTACAGTTTCCTCGCTGTTACGTTCATGGTTAGATTTAAAATTCAAATTTTGTACTTGACAGTGTTTGCATGTAGATATATTTCTTTGAATTTTGTGCTTAGCAGTATTTGTATGTGGATATTTTTCCTTGATCTTCATCCCAGTATAACTCTTCAACAGTTCCTATGAGGTATCATTAGATAGTTTACTTAAAAGGGGTTAATTTGTTTTAGAAAATTTACATAATATGATTATGTTTTCCAATTTTTCTTCAGGGAGCAAAATGTATAATTAATAAGCAACGTATTTGAAATTTTCCTAACTTTGAGGGAAAAAAACATAAATTTTTCATGATTTTTTCCGGATTTTATTTCGGTAGGTTTTCATTAATCAATTTGTACTTTTTCTTTTTTCATGGAAAGATGATTTTCTCATAATTTATTTACGTCTCAAGTTAAGTGGTTATTCATTGTTCTAAATTTACCTTTTGTAACAATTTTTTTTTTTTGGATTCAATCCTTTAATAAATCAGGTGATTGCCTACGGAGTCTCTTTCTGCGTGATTAAAATGCATACAAATTCCAATAAATTCATTACAATGAAGAGACGTAACTGAAGAGAGCTACTGAGAGAGAGGTAGGAAAGAGGAAGCTCTGTTGAATACTCCGCCAATTTGTAGATTGTAAGCGCCATGTGGCTGCCTTAGGCTCAAGTTGATTGTGCTGGCGTCACTGAACCTCCATGGCCTTCATCCTGTGAAGCTAATGCTATTGAATCTTTTCTCTTTTGATTTCAATTTGAACTGTGTTTTTTATGTAATATTTTGGTATTTTTATTCTTTATTTTAGTTCAAAATGAAAACTTTGAAATGATCTTTGCTACAACCTAAAATAGTTTGGGTCGGGATTATCCTGGTATTCAACCCTTTTTATAAGAGTTCAATTTGAGGGAATTTAACTATACATTATATGCTTATTGTTCTTGAAATTTATTAGAATATTTGCAGAGATCAGGCACAATGAAACTCTTATGTGCCCACATGAGATTGGTTAATTGCCATTTAACCTTGCAAGTCTGGTCTTGTAAAAAACTGATTCATGCAGTTGATAATTGTGCTTGAACCAATGAAGCTTAAGACACGTATTTAGAAAGAAAGAGATCTGCCATTTTTTTTTGAAGTTTAATGACTTTAGGAACATGAGTGCTTCTCATTGTATTAAAAAGTAATTGAGCAAGATATTATTAAGGGTTTTGATCTTTTCCTTTACTCAATTACGGTCTAAAGCATGTTGGAATTTATGGCTAAAAAACTTAAGAGGGCACACGATAATATTTTGGACAGACCAATGGTTAGGAGACCAGCCTCTGGTGGTATTAGGTTCCAAGCACGGAATAAACAAGTATTGAGATATCAAGCGCACAATAATTTAATGAGGAACAAGCCACAAATATGAAAGATAGACGACGCACAATATTTAACGTGGTTCGACTCCACCATTGAGCATACGTCCACAGAGAGAAACTTGTTCTTTATTATGAGAGAAAAGCCCTATACAAGAATACAACTTTACCATCTCTCATCTCCCAAGAACCCTCTCTCACACCCCATGTATAAGGCTACATGATGCCCCTTGTGTGTCCCTTTGTGTAGTATGTCAACCCACCTATTTATAGATAACATTACTGCCAAAAAACCAAATAACAATTGGAAACCAATATTATTTCCTAAACTCATATAGAGTAGGAAATAACATCTAATTCTAGCTAAATAGGGCTTTACTTGACTACTACTTCAAGTAACTAAATCCAATTAGAAAACTAGTTACTTCCATACAAAATAAGAATTCTACCTAAAAGAAATTAAGCCAATTTCCCAACAAATCTCCACCTTGGCGAAAATTTCTTTTAGCAACCATTTACCTTCAACTACCAAATAATATGGTACCAAACTACACACCTGAATCAATACAGTCCTGACACCAAATTGATTCAATCGGCAAATAAACATGTGTAGTTGTCCCAAGTCCAATCTCCTGTTGACTCGTGAAAAGGTACCTCAATTTACCATCTCCCTTTGCAGGATTTCTTCTCACCACCACTTGCAATCCGAAATCCCCTTTGTGAGTTCTAATCCTAACCATTGAGGCAATCAAGTGGTAAAATCATCATATTTCTTCCCATCCTCAGAACTGTCTCGCCACGTGTGGTTTCCAAGACTCCATCTAAAACGAAAAACTAGTAACTGTCAGAGTTTTTTGGTGCATGGAATTTAGATTTCTTTGTTTCTTTGGGACACGTGCCACACCACCCAAAGAACATAACCAAAATCTAAAATCCACCGGGATGAAGTATCAACCGTTGGAGTTGTGAGAAAGTCTCCACCGATTCATGTCCAAAATCAATATTGGACTCCACCTTTTCCTTGACTTTTGAATCACCTGCCTAGATTCACCGTCAAGCATCTCCATGCTTTTTGACTTCCCATCCTTCACCATCAATGCTTTTTGCCAAGCCATTGAAACAAGGATACCACTCATTAAAATGTTCAATTAGTAATAGCTACCAATCCACTTAATCTCAATAGTTAACTAGGATCCAACTACAAACCTTGAACAGCTCAGTCTCGCAACTAGGCTCTGATACCACTTGTTAGGATCCAAACGCGGAATAAACAACTATTGAGATATCAAGCGCACAACAATTTAATGAGGAACAAGTCTCAAGTATGAAAGATAGACGACACACAATATTTAACGTGGTTCGACTCCACCATTGAGCCTATGTCCATGGAGAGAAACCTGTTCTTTATTATGAGAGGAAAACCCTATACAAGAATACAATTTGAACTCAAGCCCAACTCTTATATACCATCTCTCATCTTCCAAGAACTCTCTCTCACACCCCATGTATAAGGCTACATGATACCCCTTGTGTCTCCTTGTGTGTCCCTTTGTGTAGTATGTCAACCCACCTATTTATAGATAACATTACTGCCAAAAAATCAAATAACAATTGGAAACCAATATTATTTCCTAAAGTCATATAGAGTAGGAAATAGCATCTAATTCTAGCTAAATAGGGCTTTACTTGACTACTACTTCAAGTAACTAAATCCAATTAGAAAACTAGTTACTTCCACACAAAACAAGAATTCTACCTAAAAGAAATTAAACCAATTTTCTAACAGGTGGAATTGGCAAAATCCAACATCCCAGAAAAAAACTTTAGAGGATGGCTTATAGATATTTCATCGATAAATCAATGAAATTATAGGCTTTAGGTGAAGTTTGATTTGTATTGTTGCAACCGTGTTTGGAAAGGCAAAATTGAATTTTTTAAGACAGTTTTGCCATCCTTATCTTATGAAACTTATTGGCTATTTCTTGGAGGATGAGCTCAGGCTTATGGTCAACGACTTCATGCCCTCTGGGGCAGCTTAGATAAGCATGTGTTTAGAAATAGCCTATTTCTTCTATAAATCAATACACTACTAAATCAGATAATTTAAAACATAGTTATGTATCTTAGTATATAGTTCAATATCATTTTGTGAAAGGGGATCTTGGTTTTAACAATTCTCTTGGAATCTCCAATTAGTGGCTGCTCTTTGAGGTGCAAAATGACTTGCTTTTGTTAGGTTCATGAGTAAGGGATTGTGTCCCACATCGGTCCGAGAGATGGAGAAAGAGCGGTTAATATGTAAGTAAGGAATCAAGACCTAATAGCTTAAGCTTTTGGGTCAGAGTTGGGCTCCTGACTTACATATTGGACTCTTTGGTGGATTCTCTCGAGGTATTTCTTCATAACAAATTGGTATCAGAGTTTCAGGTTGCAAAACTGGGCTACTCATGGGCAAGTGGATTCTTCTAGGAGTTGGACCGGTGAAAATTCTCTTCTTGGTGGTGGACCAAAGTGCTAAGGAGTTTGGCTAATGTTGGACCAGATGTTCCATGGGTTTGGCAGGGGGTCCGGTTGGGATTAGACCAAGGAGTCAAGGGTTGGCTGGGGTTCAAAATATAGTTTGGATGTTGAAGAAGAGTGGGTCCATGTTTGGAAGAAGAGGTAACCTTAAGTGATAAGGTGGGCTTGTGTTGAGTATTAAAGTGGGTTCGAAAAAAAGTTTGTAAATTTGGGTTTAATGTGGGGGTTACTCATGAAGGGGGAGATTTGTTAGGTTTATGAGTAAGGGATTGTGTCTCACATCGGTCTGAGAGATGGAGAAAGAGCGGTTAATATGTAAGTAAGGGCTCAAAAGCTAATAGCTTAAGCTTTTAGATCAGAATTGGATTCCTGACTTACATATTGGGCTCTTTGGTAGATTCTCTCGAGCTATTTCTCTCTAACAGCTTTTCTACATCGTGCTGAGAATAAAACAATCTATGGGGACTTTCCATATCAAATTTTCTACTTGATTCAGTATGCTGTCCTCCTCCACTATCTAGATTACGTCCAATTAGACTTGCTTGTGTCAAAGTTTGTGTTCAAAAATATCATATCATTCAACATGCTTTGATGTATACTTTCATTTTATAATATGGCAGAGCTGCGGTACCCAGCTATTCGATGGATTGGCCAAAGATGACTGGACAGTTGATGAATACCATTTCTCCACATGAGTTATGGAAACATATTGATATGCAGCATTACGATATCTAGGTACTCGTAAGAATGCTTTTCATATCCCATATGCAGTTTTGTGCTCTTGATCTCATTTTATAATGGTCCAGTTATAGTGTAAATGAGAGCCATCTTGGGGCTGTTTTATTACCATTTCAATGAGATAGTGGAGTTAGTCTTGAGTTGGTAGGCGCTGTTGGATGTGCTTGCCTTTCAATCATCGACATTGATTTTGTTTGTTTATTCTGTTAAAACATAGCATGAAGCTCTCCTAGTCATAGCAATTCCTTACTTATTTTGGTGCCTTTATTTTCTATCTTCTACAGACTTCTATCTTGTTGCTTTGAGGAGACTACTGATGGATTTTTTTCCAAGAAAACATGCAACTCAAAACTCTCTTTCCTACGGCAAAAGAAAAAAGACAACTTAGATATCTAGAGAAAAGATTATTATTGGGAATTGAGAAGTTTGCCACCCCTAGCAGCAATCTCCTCTCCAAGCTATTGGTGAATGCCTACATTTCCTCTCTCACCCCTCTTGAACTTGCTGAAACATAGCAAAATATTTAGGTTTTTGATCTATTTCACTCACTGTACGTATTTTCTCTATATATTTAGAAGCTTCAATTACTCAAGTTAAATTGGCTTTTGTTAATATTTATTTGGTTTTGTATTAGATTTAGTAAAGAATGCTATTGATGTAAGGATGTTGAAATCGAAATATTTGTCTCTCTTCCATGTTCTAAGTATCGTTAGTAATAGTTTTTGTCCTAATAGACTTTACGAACTTTATCCGATTCAGCCATGGATTTCCTTTTGCGCTAATTTTGATATTGGACAATAGTAGGGTGACAGATGTCTGTGACCCTCAAGATTACAGAAGTCAAGTCAACGGGTTGTTAGGCATCTTTTTTATTTTATTTTATTTTTCATATTTTCTTGTGTCTTTGTTGTTTCAAGTAAAATCTACCACGGCAAAGTTGGATGTTGAATCAACGCCATTGCTGAAAACAACCGTCAAGCACCAAAGATGGTAAATAGCAAATAAATATATTACAAATTCTTTTCAATCATCAAATTCTTTTCAATCATAGCAGTCATTTTAACTTGATTTTGCTTATTGCATTAATGTGGTATGTATTTTTAACAACACATGGGAGTTACTCAAGAAAGCAAGTTTATGTGAAAGGTAAACTATTGCAACATCTCATCTACTGTTACTTCCTTTTCTTGGAGATATTATATTATGTTACTTTATTGGTTTACTGATTTGAGCTTGATGTTTGTTTGTAAATCATTTATACTCTTTCCTTGTGAATCAGTTTTCACTTGATTTCGTTTACTAGAACATTAACTTGGCAAATATGCAGGATTCGTACGGAGAATTTAGTATCAATTAGGATTATAATTTGGACTTACTATTAAACCTTTCCCCTGTTCTCTTAGTTAGTTTAGAACTTTATTTATTTTCTAAGGCATTTAATTTTGCTTCTATTGAGTTCCAAAACTTGACATTTTATTTGTTTGAATGCCAGGAATATGTGGGAATATCTTTAAGTGATTTTTGGTGTTCCTAATGGGTTCCGTTTGGATTGGCTTATTTTTCAAAAACAAGTTTTACAAATACAATACTATAGTAATCTACAGACAAAAATAACTCAAAAAACATCTCATCCATACAATATATCAAATATTTCAAAAAACATTTATAATAAAAGTTTTTCATATACACTGTTCAGTAAAATATTTCAAAAACACCCTAAAAAACAATTAATCCAATAACCTACTACAATTTGAACTTTTTTTTTTGTTTAATTAAATTTCTTATCTTAGTTTTTTGATGTACAGACGAAATTTTAACATTGGATGAGTTTGTGCAACTACTCCATGCTTGGAGCTTTGGCATTTGTTGAGGTTGTTTCAAAAACAAGACCATCACACTACCCAAATCTGTCCAATTGGAAGCTCGAATAGGTCAATTTCTTGGCAGGATGTAAATTCTCACTAACTTCACTAACATGTATCTCTATAATGAACTTCAATGTAACGACAGTTAAGGTTTACTTAAGATATTTGTGCAGCTATATACCTCTTGGACTGTTTGAAATTGAAATTGAAGTCGTGAGTTCCTATTACCAAGTTCTCTTTCCCTTGTACTACTTGTTTATCGCAATGAATTTTCCTGCATGCATGTTGATTAAAATTCCGTGTTTCTGGTAAACAAATGAACTTCCACACACTCTTCTTATCATAAGTGAGTACATGATACTAATGTTTTGTATTTTCCCTTGGCTCCCTACTATTAAAGGAGCTGTGATTGATGCTTCCTCCACCTAAAACGTTAAGACCATATGAACGCGTATATATGATGAATCAAAATTGGACAATATATCATATTGTCCTTTTGTGGCATTGTACTTAGAATATCATATGGCTAGAACTTTTAACGAACCAAATCGAGTTGAATACTTGGTGCTCAGGCTTTGTTTGTATGTTATACGAGCAGGGTTCAAGTGCAATTCGAATATTAATGGATTACAAATATTGTTCGAATACAATTTGTTTATTTGTATCGATTTTTAGGTCGAGTTCAGCTTGTTAAATTATATGGGCCAATTCGAGCTCAAACTCGAGCTCGAATTTGATTTTGAAGATGGTCTAATTATATTTTTAATAAATAATACATTATTTAGAATAAGCTTAATAGTATTTATTGATTTTTAAAAAATAAATAATGCTAAATTGATGTATAATTACTTTTCAGTAAAATATAATATATATTTAATAATATTAAATATATTAATATTTATATTTATATGTGTCCATGAACTATTCAAATAATTACCGAATAGGTTCATGTTTGACTCGATTATTAAACGAGTCTAATATTATATTCGAATTCGATTCGAGATCAAGCATTTTTCGAACTCGAACGAATCGAACACAAGCACGTTTGCAAATAGTTCGGGTCGTTAGAAGCTCTACATGTGACCATATTAGTTGAAGCTTTTGAACTTCCTTATATTAATATTGGGATATCTGTAAAATTTATATCTTGGCTGTCTTTAGGTATTTGTCAAGGCTATCATATTTGTCTAGAACATAAGAATTCCATCCGGATGTTTCGACTATGCGGCAATTTTGAATTTGGATTTTGTGCTATCCGTATTTCTAGCTTTGAAATGTTAAAATCCATGTTTAGAAGAAAGGAGGCATACCCAGAGTATTTCAATTGTTACGACTGTTAATATAATTCGTTTTTCTATGTTTTGGTTGGCTGATTTCGATTATTTTTAGTTTTGAAGTTGTTTATGCTTTAGATAGAAATACACAGTCCACGAATGTAGCCTTCCTGGGGATTCTTACGTGTAGCGTGAGGCTAAAAAACTAGTCTGCAAGAAATACACTAAGGGTATGTTTGGTTACCCAAGGAATTGGGGTTTAGAATTGGAATTGGGTCCCCAATTCTAATTCTCGTGTTTGGATCCTACCTTTCGTATAGAATTAGAATTGAATCGCAATTCCAAATCGATTCAATTCCATGGTTCCAATTCTTTGGCTGGACCAAAGAATTCCAATTCCAATTCCAATTCCACGGCCAGATTCTCGTTGGGTCAACACGCGGACTTTAAATGGGTCAAAACTCAAAAACGGGTCAACTATAAAGCTAGATTAAGGAAACAAAGCTAGCTTCTTCCTCTGTCTGCATTAGCAAATCGCCATCTGCTCCAGCGTTCTCTGTCGCTGCCGCCGCCGCGCCTTCTCCTTGTCCCAGCATCTCTGTCGTAACCCCTACAAGCCTTTCCTCCCTCTGCCGCAACATCGAGTGGGTGAAATTTACAGATTGAGTTATATTTTGGTCTCCTTTCTTTCGTTTCCTATTAATCTTGAATTGTGCCTCCTGCTTTTACCTTTGCCGCCGCTTCCATTGCCGTCACCACCACCACCGTCGCGTCCTCTCGTCCTCACTCTCCTTCCGCTCCTTCAATTCTCAATTCTCGACAAATTTAGGGATTATGATGTTATATTCATTTTTAAATTTTTGCCAATCAAAGATTGATTTTTTTTGGTTGTTCCTCTGATAATGTTTGCCATTAATGTTATAAATTTGCTACTGTTTTTTTTGCTTCTAATTCAACATTTGGACGAGGATAGAAAAAAAGGTAGCACTCTGTTGCCCTGTTCTTCTAGATTTAACGTAACCAAGCAAAATCTTTTTTGTTTTTGATACAGTAGCAACTAGGTTTTTGTTTGAGATTTTTCCAATAGCTAATTTGGTCTTTTGAATTAATAGCTAGTTTGGCATGATTTGGTCTTTTGACTTATCTTTTCTTAGTGTTGTTATGATTTTGAATTGCAGAATTTGGATATTGACATGGATAAAGAAGGAGACGAGCAAAAGGCAAAAAAGAAAAAAATGGGAATGTAAAGGAGACTTGTTAGAAAATGACATGGGAGACTTGCCTTTGAGCTCTTGCCAAAAGGTGGATCAATGTATGAAGAAACATTGGAGACTTACAAATTTCATGATTAGATCTCTTTGATGCTGGAGAAGTTGCTTCTTGTATTGAATTTCTCAGTTTTAGCTGACGTTAACCACATTAATTCTTCATTCATTTGTCAATGAGCTGAATCCAGAATTATGCACCTTTTGTTGTTCTGAATCAGGGGCCTCTCCGTACTTTATTAGTTGAGGCAATTTGTCCTTACAGCGAAATTCTGCGCACCAGTCCCTACTGCAAGAAGATCTCCTCACGCAATCTTCTGAAGAAGTGATGTTGGAAATGGTGGTCAACTGCTGTGGTTTTTAGAAAAAATGCTACAAACTTTGTGAATAAGTGTTAAATCTCTTTTTGGTGTGGCCATATGTATATTACCTGACCTCGTTTCCTTCATGTTCAAGTGTGGTGACAACTTCTACCTTAGCCTGAGAGAAACTTGTGACTCTTCCTTGTGTTGTAGTGTTACTTGTCAAATACTTTACATAGGAGATAATGCAGGCAACGAAGCTTCTGTTGTTACCTGTTCTGTATTTCTTTGGATAATGTTTTTTCCTTGCATATAGTAAAGAGCCTTATTTTGACTTTAAAGTAGCACGTGAAATATATCTAAGTCGTCTTTACCATGGACACAACAGAGTTTATGTAGAGCAACTTCGACTCAATAAACATTGTCTTACTGTTTTATGTACAAATTTAAGAGAGCATTGTGGGTTGAGGGATACTATAAATATTACAGTTGAAGAAGTAGTTGCAATGTTTCTCTATGTTCTTGCTCATAACTTTAATAATCGCACTGTCAATTTTAATTTCATAAGATCAGGTGAGACAGTTAGTTGATACTTTAATATAGAGTAGGTTTTTAATTTTCTAAAATTTAAAGTTCCTAACTTAGAAAAAAATGTCAAGGTTTTAACTTGATAAATATGTACTTTTTAAGCTAGAATATGTAATTAGTTTTTATTTAATATAATTTAATTAAGAATTTTTTTTTTTAGAAAAGGAACTAATTAGCTTTTTCTTTAAAACTTTAGTAACAATTAGTTAAATGCAAGAAAAAATAAATTATTAAAGGCACTAATTGGTTTTTTCCTTGAAGTTTTAGTAACAATTAGCTAAATGTTAAAAATTTACTACAGAGGAAAAAGAAAAAAGAAAAATTTTATGTAAACAAATGTTAGATGAAAACAATTCTAATTCTTAATGAATTCTTCTCCCGTCCAAACAAAGAATTTGGGATTCGAAATGAATTCTGTATCAATTCTATGCATTTCTCAAACAAAAGAATTACAATGTTTTGGAATTCCAATTCATAGTATTCTAATTCTATAGAATTTCAATTCCAATTCAATTCCAATTCTGTAAAATCAAATGCACCCTAATTAGACTTGATTGAATTGTCCCAATCCCCTATCAAGTAAACCTTAACATCCAATAATCGTCAAAAATGCGAAAGTCAGGTTTCTTAAGAAATCTCTTTTTTCTGCTTTCTTGCATGGTGAAGTGTGATTGATAAGGTGAAATTAATAGCAATCAACTTTCGACTCTGCAGCTATATCAAGGCGCTCGAATGAGATTAGCTTCTTATAAGAATAACTAAACATAGATGAGTAAAAAACAAGTGTAGCAAATTTTTGTTGCTACCATACTCGTATAGCTCTAAAAATTAACTCGAAAATTATGGAGATCAACATTAACGCAACCAAATATGTAAGAAAGTTAATTTACACACATAAAAAAAAAAGTGTTTGGGAGTAAAGGAATAATATCACTAATATAATAATATTATTATTATAAGAACAAGACTCACAATTTTTCATTCTTTTTTAACTGAACACAATAACATGATACATTACTTATAAGGATGAATAAGAAACCAACACAATAAGATATCACCGTTAGGCATAATTAGAGGGTAGCGGGGAGCCCAACCTCCCCCCCCCCCCCAAAAGTTCTGAAAAATCAAGCTTTTCTTCTTTGAAAAGTTGAAATTTCGAAAAAAAATTATGTATAAATTTAAATAAACAAATACAAATATTTTATATTATATATTAAGTTTTAGTTGAATTAGAGTTCGCCCCTCAAAAGAATTTTTCTAGTTCCACCTATGATATCACCTGATACAATACTCAAATTACTAAATAAGAAAACTATCTGAAACTAAATTTGATTAAAAAAAAGCAGCTAAACAATAATATGAAAACTTTTAGGATTATTAGGCCTGATTTAGTATGTCAATGATAGTCAATATCATAAGCAAACTCTTCTTGACTGTTTTCTTCCAATACTGGCCGAATTATTGTATGCCTAGCCAAACAATCTTTGTTTATTTGTTTATCCTTGCATCATAAATTGTTTGAGCAATTGCTTAAAAATATGGATTCTCTTCCGAAGACAGCTTCCGTAGTCATCTTTATGATGATTAACAAATATGCTCGAGTAGTAGGATGAGGACAATAAGGATGAACATACATGTGATTTCATGGTTCATGGTTATGAGATAAACTCAATCTCTATTTAATTTTCCATGCCCCTTAAAACTTTTCTCTTACTGAAAATCACAAATGAGTAGCCAATCATGCGCGATGGAGAACTTCATGTTTCTTGTATGTTGGATTATGAGCTCAGTGACTTGTTCACCTCTTTTACACCTAATGACGATTGTCATATTGTTCCTTTTCCTACCTCTTAATAGTTGTTGAGCATCCTTTGACCAAAGCCGTCTTACCAACACTATTAAGAGGTTCTTCGTGGAATCTCCAAGTTGTTTCGACAATAGAGGGAACCACTATATATTATCAATGGTATTATTGTCACACATTTAGTCCATATCATATAACATGTTATTCTGTTTAAAAAGAGAAAAGTTGATCTAGAGTACCATGAGTGCTGATAGCAAACAACATAAAATAGAAAATGAACCACATTCTGAAAATTAACAAAAAGGGATCTTAGATAGAGAAATACTTAATAAAAAAATTCTTTTGAAGTAATAGAGTGCCAAGATGAGATTACAATATAAAGTCAGATCTTTATATTAGCATAGACTACTACTTTAGTTATTGAGGCTACTTAATCTGTAACATGCTAAACCATCCCTCAATTGCAATGTAATTTTATTAGCCATCTGTTTGGATCTAAGTTCCATAAATGGATTTCTAGATTGCATTTCCTAAACAAAACTTGTTCTCATTGCCTGTAATCAGCTTGAGTAGTAGCTAATTTAGAATACCAAAAAAAGTGAGCTCATATTTGAGAAAGAAAGAGACTTTAGTTCTCAAAATATCATCGCTAATTACTTATAAATATACTTTATTCACAACATTAATGTCTCAAGTAGTACTAAAACCACAAAATATCCCAAGAAAATGAAATTCTTCATAATGTGAGAAAAAAAAAATTTTAATGTTAACTGTAAAAAAAAACCTTGATTTTCTAATGAGTTGCATCACCATACAAGGATCAAATTGGATAAAGAATTAAGTGATGTTACAAAAGAAGATGAAGGAAAAAACATGGATAGAGGCCATCATCTCCACCTCATAGGAACTAGAGATCACCTCAAAGGTTGGTGATGGGGCAGAACAATGATGGGTGACAAGTGAGACTGAGGGTCTGTTTGGTTGGAAGTAAAATGTTTTCCTTGAGAAAATATTTTTCATGGAAGTAATTTTCCATGAAAATCATTTCCCTTTCATCATTTTCAGGTGTTTGGTTAGCTTATTGAAAATATTTTCTTACTTCATTTTTCTGGTGTTTGTTTAACTTTTGAAATATTTTCACTTTTATCTCTATCTTTATTTTCTACACATTATAACTACATACTTCTTCCCATACAAAATAAGAAAATTTATCTCATTATTTAACTTTAAAAAATCTTGGAGAAATGTATATATGAATAAAAAATATCTCCTTAAGCAATAAATAAATTGCTGGCCATTTAGTGTCAAATATCAATCACATGCAATGTTTATTGTAACATATATCTTGCACTCTCACTGCTGAAAATTTCTCTAGAAAAGAATGTCCCTATTATACATAATTAATTACTAGCATAGGATGAGTAGGATGAGGTTTTTTTTTATTTTGAATATGCTAGGGGGAGGGTTGAGTTGGGTGGTACGAGGGAGGGAGTGTAAAGAAGAGGTCTTGTGTTCGAGTCCTCCTGTTTACACTAAAAAAAAAAAAGAACATACTACAAGATGTTTTCAATAAGTTTGGAACATACTAAAAAAAAAAGAACATACTATAAGATGTTTTCAATAAGTTTGGAACATACTACAGGCGGGACGCATGCATTTCGGAAAACAACTTCAGTAAGTTTGAAAGGGAAGTTGTTTTCCATAAGATGAGTGAAAATATTTTACATAGGAAAATGTTTTCAGTAACTTTTGTGCAACCAAATACGGGAAATTAGGAAAATATTTTCCTGGAAAACATTTTCACCCGAAACAAACAGACCCTGAAGGTGCGTGCTTTGGGAATATGATGGATGCCGAATATGATGTGAAGCAGACAAGGCTAATAAAAATTTTAGCAATGTGTAAACTCTTGAAGATGCTCTGGCAACTGCTTCTTGTTGATTATAGCGAGACTGCTGTAAAAATATGTGCTTGTGATTTTAATAATTGTTCATGCTTCCATCATTTATAAAAGGGTAAAATGCACTTTACCACCTACGGTTTTGCGATTTTTCACGTAACCTCTCTATGTATTGAAAAGTTATATATAATCTCCTCATGATTTAAATTAAAGTGTTAAAATGACGAAATCTGCATTCCATAACGGAGTCCACTGAAATGCCAAAAGTACCCCTATATGAAGTTAAAAATTATTTATTAACCACGGGGGGCTATGCATATTTTTTGAAAACCATAAAAGGATTAAGGTAAAATACTAAACCATAAGAGGGTAATATGGTAAAATGTAAAACTATAAGGGGGTTATATAGTAAACTATTAAATCATACAGGGTTAAAGTATCACGCATAATATGTTTATATATTTTAGTCACTTCAGCCATTTGAATTTTCAAACAAGGATAATTTTAACATTTTTATGAGTTCTGTTACAGAGAATCATTTCTATCATTTTGACGCTTTAGTCTAAACTATGAATGGGTTATATATAACTTTTGAAACTAGAGAGAGTTATATGAAAAATCACTAAACCGCAGGATCGTAAATGTATTTTACTGTTTATAAAAATAATCAAGACCAACTCCTCAACCAAGAATTCAGCAGCACAACACATGCAAATGCTTGATACAGAAACTTATTAATAACCAATTCTACACAGCTGGAAAAGATGAACAAAAACTGACTCTATGGTTTTCTTACTCTGACCCAATTTTCGAACACAATAACAAGAAAGGTGACAAGTGTTCAAGAGTATAATACAAATAATTATCGAATTATAATACAAGTTTTCTTACTCCTCCATCATGTAAGTCTTTAAGTTGAGAATAGTCAATCAATTCTCAAATAATTATCGAATTAACCCCCACAAACATTCTTTTTTTTCAACACGCCATCAAAATATTAACGGATTTAAGTAACTTGTGTTCACCTTCAAGGCTCATGCAAATCTGTAAGCTAATTGGCTACATGGCTTGGCTTTTACATACATAGTAGGTTGCCAGAACAAGCAGGGTTGGGTGGGAAGCTAGTAGGACGAAAGAATGGATGAATGGAATAGAAAATGGACTTGAAAAACAAAAGAAAATGAAACAAGGAGGAGGACAAAAGGAACATTACATAACCACAAATAGTTTAATCAAATATGAAGGACCACTTTAACAAGGAAAGTTCTATACAATGCTACCAATATGTAAACGTAGGATAATTCTTGCATTATGAATGGATCCGCATGAAACGCCTGGTTCTCAATCTTCATCGTTGACCAATAAGCTCAATGCTCGTATAAGAACCTTGTCCAATGGATTATGAAAGCTGAAATAGCTGTTATTCCCATGATTAAAAATAGGCCGCGAAAGCTCCCTACGTCCAAGCTGCCAGGAGTGGAAGATGCGCTGTAGTCTTGGCAGCGGGATGTTTCCAAATGCCATTTTTTCTCAATTTCAAGAATTTGAAAGCCCTGTGTAACATTCAGGATCGCTCTTGAAACTTCAGGTGCAAGAGGAGATCCAATTGGAAATGCCTGTTAGTCATGAAATTCAGGAAACAAACAGTGAGTGAAACTTGTAGGGAAAGAAAGTAGAATAAGATCAGTAGGCAACAGTGAAAGCAGTGGCTTACAAATCCGAAACCGTCAGTCTTATATGTTGTTTGAACCATGGTATATTTAGAGCAATATGTGCCAAGTATAAGCTTCATATATGGGATCTCATCAAAAACAGCAGCAATGCCCCCATTTCCGCTCCCTTTGGTAGAAAGATCATTTAATTCCTCTGAAGAGTTGAAAGCTACAAGTCTAGACTCATCAAATCCCATTTGAAGCAGAATTTTTGAAAGAAACGAAGCATTTTGGTAACCAACATACGCCCTGGTCTTGATGAGCTCATCTACACTTGTTATAGTTGGTTGGAGTTGTTGTACTGTTAACCTTGTTGTAAGGCTGGCTGTATAGCTCTGGGTAAGTATAAACACAACTAGGAACCAGATGACCAGCACGAACCTGGCCAAATTACTTACTATCTTCTCCTCTATGAAAAACAGATAAATAAATAACAGAAGAAATTTCAGTAAACTCCCAACACAAAAAGTCAAGATTAAATGATTTTGTAAGTTTAGAAACACGTTGATTTTCCCTACAATTTCATGAATTTTTTTTCTAAAAGATGTGGAGTTACCAAGTGAAGACAATAGGGCATGAATATTATAGCAAACCAAAACTACCAAAATACAGGGAAGAAGGAAAGTGATACATCCTCTTCATAGTAGAAAATTCCATGCTACTATGTGAAAAAAATAATGTGGAGAAGGATGAAAACTTACGATGTGCAAAAACCATGGTAGAGAAGGAGAAGCAGAGGATCGTGCCAATTTGATGCAAAGGCGGTCCCCTGAATTCATCATTTATTCTATGTTCAAGAACCCAAATAAGAAGACCAATAGTGATAAAAGCTAAAAAACTTGTCAGCCAAAGATCCCAAGTTAGTGGCTTCAAAAATATCCATGTATTTCTACTTTGGTTGTCTGTGGGAACAATCATCGCTATCCCAGACTCAGTATATGCCAACGAAAAGTCAACATACAGCGACCTGTTTGCTGTGATTGCTATGTCTCCAGCGACTGCATCAAAATTCTGGTAGATGAACATGAAGTACGATTCAGGACTCTGCCTTTCATGAACTTAGCAGACAAGCTATAACTATTAGCAAGCGTGATATGCTATTATATGATGCTTTGCACGGTTCAGTGTGTGTCTCTCGTGGAAAAGGTTGACGAAACTTCAAAAGGTTGTAAATTTTGATAGATGTCTTTCACCATTGTTGTTTCTTTTGCAGCAGCATCATAAATTGAAAATTGACATCCATATTTAATATGTCTGCAAACTAGAGTGAGTAAGCATGGTTTGTTTGCAGAAAAAACTTCTTAGAAGTAGTTGTCTATGTTCAACCAAAATGGATATCTCTATGTTGCCTGAAATAAAAATGTATTACTAGTATAAGAGGGAGAGAGGCATTACCCCTAAATAGACTTGGTACACCAAGTCATCGTAACTTCCAGCACTCATACCATCTGACGTTGCAAAAGGAACATACTCATAAGGGACAGCATATGGTACCAAAGCCATTACTGCATCAAATATATCAATGCAATATCCTTCGACCATGGTTGTATTTGTCTGGGAGTTTCTTGTAACCTTTACAAATTGACTAAATCGAGAATTCACTGGTACACCAACCCTCAACTTCTTCCCATTTTTTGGATTTGCCCAGCCCTTAGGAGGAGTTGCAGTGTCACCTGGCCACAATATAGTTCCCAGTTTCTTTATAGTTATAGGGTTTATCTGCCTAACAATTCCTTTATCTGCAGTCCAGAAGCCAATTTCTTTTACACCATTACCAATGACGTTTACTATGTCATAAACTGGAGATTTAAGTTGTCCGTCAACTATAATGAAGTCTCCACTTAGGCCTTGAAATGCTGTGCCTAATATTGCCTGCAAAAGCTTAGGACCATTTCTAGAGACACCAAAACTTTCAAGGTCTGTAGAGTTCCCTGAGATATCTGACAATTGATCAAAGCCAATGTTTGAAACTCCTGCTTCCTCTATTGCCATCGCGAGTGCTGTCATTGAATCATATGCCCATAGCCCAAACACATTCAATTGAGGATTGACGATGTCTGAATTGCTTTGTTGAAACTTCAACTTCCATCTTTTAATGAAGCTTTGAAGCTCTGCAGTATTAGGAACATGAGGCCTTACACCTAGTACTCCTTGCATGGTGTCAATGATAGAAGGATCAATTGAATGAAGCTCATCTGTTATGGCATCAGTGCATATCCAAGCATACCCTGCACCCATCATTCCAAGTTGTTTTGCTTTAGCAAAAAGCCGAGAGCCAAGACTGGGCAGTAGATGAACAATGAAAACTCTAGTCTGGATGGTCATTAGCTTGTGAAGCTCTGCAACAATTTGCTTATCCGTGGCTAAAGAAGGAATGGCACTGCAATAAGGGATGCGTGCATTAATCTCATCGAAGGCGTCTGTCAAGAATGGTAAAATCCCTTCTCCAAGCTGATTATCAACGTAGATTGGCACAACTTCTCTCCATCCAAAGGCCTTGACAATTGAACTGATGGCTTTTACTTGAGATGAGTCATTTTGCGTAGCACGAATGAAGTATGGACTGCTAAGTGGTGAAAGAAATGTGCTTGTTGCAGAAAATGAGATGATGGGCACATGAGCTTTATCTCCAAGATCATTTATGAATTCTGCTTGTATTGATGACACCGGCCCCATGATAGCTTGCACTTCAGTATTTTTTAGTAGGTCTAGAGCTGTATTTTGCACAAGAACAATTAATTAATTAGTTAGTTCACTTTTGAACAGAGATGTCAGCTTGCAACTGCAACTGCTAAATTTGTGATGAGAATAAAACATAACAAAACTGAAAATAGAATGATCCATTTGTAGATGAACAACTTGATGATCTAGATTATTTCCGTTTATATCATATTGGGCTCCTGGTTTGGTGTATGATAAAGAACAGTGCTAATCATGGATCCTCATTTCCAGAACTGAAAACTTGAAGGCAACATGTAATTGTTGGTTAGACTATTATTCCTGCAAAAAATGAGAGCAGGACATGGCCTCATAATAGACAAAACAAAACAAATTCTGAACGATTACTTGTTTGTAGGAATGAAACTTAACATCAGAAGTAGAATTCCTAGCTCTACAATGTGATAGATGGATTAGAACAAACTGTAGTCAAAGAATTAATTACAAATTATCCCCTTGAACTTTCTTTGGATTGCAAAGTGCTCCCGAACTATCAATGTCAGCACAATACATCTTCCAATTGTTAATTTTTTGCTTTGTACTCCATTCATCTCGTTGCCACCCAAATTGAACGAGTGAAAAGTCATTGATGTCCATGGATTTGGTTAAGTAACTAAAATGCCTTTTTTTTTTCTGGTCTATAACCAACTTATATACTCATACATGGAGAGTTTCGTTCTTTTACGGGTATAATGCTGAAATAGATACTTCAAAGAAAACCTAAGAAAGTTCACTGTGTAGTTTGCTCTAATTTAAAACAACAAACTATTTTCATTCCCTGAAATCCCCGGTTATAGCCCCCAGGCATATATTTTGGAGCCTCTAACGTACCCTTTACTACTATAGTAAAACTTGCCTAGAAGAACGGAAAGAAATAAATAAAGGGGGGAAAACATGACTACAACTTGTCTATTGCAAAGTCAATAGTATGTTTGGATGGGAGATTATTTGAAATATTTTTTGCAATAATTATTGTAGTATTTTTTGGGATGTGATTTATGTGAGATAAAAAGGTGATTGAGAATATAAAAAGTTCATTAGAAATTGTATTTGTGGTGAAAGTAAAATATGTTTATTGGAATCTTCAACAAAGTCAAAACATATTTCTTAGACCAATTTTATTCCAATCAAATCGTTAAGTAATAGTAAGGGAAAATCATTCAAAATATCTCTCATCTTTCGTCAAATGAATTATTTTAGTTTCATTTTTAAACTAATAACTTTACGTCCCTAACAAAAACAAGTCAGTAAATCTTTGTCCCAACCTAAGTTTTCAACCATTTTTTCTAGGATGAAAAAATTAGATCCCATTTGTAATTAAACAAATAACACAATCTATATTCATTTTTCCCTAAAATAGTAGAATCTAATCTGAATCATATTTATTTTCCCTTAAAATTGTGGAATCAATCTAATCCATATTCAATTACCACTAAAAAAGTGCGATATGACTTTTTTGTACGTAAAAAATGATTGCATGGGAATCAAATCATGTAGTGATTTTAGACTAAAAAGTGGTCAAAAACTTAGATTGAGGCTAAAATTTATTAACTTCAATTTGTAAAGGACGCAAAATAACATTTGAAAAGTGAATGACCAAAAAATTTATTCGACAAAATGTGAGAAACATTTTGAACAATTTTTTCCTAATAGTAAACTATTTCGTATATTCAACTAGCCGTGTGGAGGAAAAGTAGTTGGTCCTCAAATTGCAGTTTCCCAAATGTCATTTTACTGATGAAGTGTACTAATTTTTTTTCCCCAAATGTACTGATGAAATGTACTAATTCGATGGATAAAAATTTTTCTACAAAGAAGCGGCAAAAATGGAAATGACAGGCCTAAAAGCAAATGCGATAGACACTTCTAGACGCAAAATTTTGCGCTGGCTGAAGACCTTTAGCAAATACTTCAGTCAACAGCCTAATTGTTTACTTTTTCTAAAGCAATTAGTTTCAGTATAATATGAAGTTCAGGTTAGCATGTGTAATATGGTGAAAATTTACACGTACATAACAAACAATCATGCGCGTTTCCATTCTGACGGTGATGGGGCACGCTTTATCAATGAGGAATCTCAATAACCAATGTCAACTTGCCAACTAGATAATTAATGAGTCCCAAGTGTCAAATTTTATCAACAAGGAACGTAAAAGTGGGAATGGGATCAAGACAGAATAATTCGTTTTAGCTTTACTAAAGCTATTCTTTTACGCAGTTTATCGAACAGGTAATGGGCATAACATTCTGTCATCCTGGCATTTTGTACCCACACTCAACAGAATGATTAACTCAATGTAGAACAGATAACTCATCAACTCAAACAACAAATGAGTATTAGAACTGCAACTTCACCAGAAATTCAATACACAAGCCAATGCCACAGAACTTTGCAACAAGCCCGAGTGTTTGGGAATACCTTCTGAAAAAAATTACATAAAAAATTCCAACGAGAAAAGTTATCTTATGTTCTAATTACAAACCCATTCACAAGATAAAAGTGTCTAGAGATTTTTATTATTACAATTCTCCTCCAACTCTCTTTTCGCTGATTAGTTCCTCAAGGTTGCAGATTTGTGTATGAGAAATGGGAGGGGTGGAGTTTATTTCTTTCGGAGAATTGAGAGGATAGAAAATAGGGGTTTGGAGATTTATTTTTACTCCATTTTTATATCGCTGCATGTAATAACAGAGGGAAATATAAAAAGAAAACTAGAAAACTGCGACGGAGGAGGCGCGTTATAATCAAATGATGTTTCGTAGAAAGGTGCGTTAGCTTTCAGTTTAAAATTGTTGGTGAAATCGGGACCAATGGAAATTGTATATGATGTGAAAAATAATGGACCCTTTAATCTTATATAGGCTCGTCCAATAGTTGATGTTGATCCGGTAAAACTTGCCGATGGGGAAGAGCTAATCTACTAAATTGTTAGTGGTCTTGTTTTGTCATCTAAAGATAAAACGTCTAGTTCTAACTATTCCACCTCTCCTTATTTCTTCCTCCCTCTCACATCCTAAACCTCGTAAGCAAGCAAATTTCCATGCTGAAACAGATGTTGGAAACGAGTTTGCTTGCGAGAAGTTTAGTGTACAACGATATGTTGCTAAATTGGAATCTGGGCCGGAGATTGAAAGAACAGAAAGCATTACCTGCAGCTGCAGCGCCAACCACATCTTTCTTCGAGTCCCGGTTGTTGAGGACAATCCTAGTCTTGTAGTCACTATGGGAGGAATAGAACTCTGAAAGAGCCATGGAGATGCAGCTCAACCCCATCTTTCCAATCCATGTATCCATGTCTAGAACCACTCCCACATTCACGGGAATTGTTGTGTTCTTCTGTGCACTGACAATTTGCGATGGTAGAATCAGCACACAAAGAATTTGTGGGAAGGAGAGGAGAAATGCATGGACGTTGAGATGTTTTAGTTTTTTCTGCATCTTTGCAGTTTGCGAGATTCATGTCTAGGTTATGAGACATATTTCTACGACTGAGGGTCGGCAGCTTGATGAATAGTTAGAGTAAATTAGTTTTTCATTGGCTAAATTTTATAGATTTTTTAAGTTATTCAATTTGGCTGGTTTTGTTTAAATAATGAAATAATTTTTTGGCCAAAATTTTTATTTTTAAATAACTAATAAGGTTGAATTTTACAAATTAAGTTGGCTAGAAATTTTTGGAAGAAAATCACATGTTTATGTGATCTTCGATGAACATAGTTTTTGGCATGATCTTGTTAAATTTTAACCATGTTTTGATCCAAGTTTTTTTATTATTAGATGATGAAAAGGTGTTATTTAAAAATAACAAATGTTCTGGAAACTTGGTGATAAAAGAAATTAAAGTGAAGTTGGAAACTAATTATGATTCCTTAAGAAATATGACTTCCTGAGGAACATAGGTTTCAACTTTTATTTTACTAAGTTTGGATTTCGAAGATAATTTGGGGACAATTACTATGTTTTAATGTGATCAAAATAGAGGTTTCCAAATTATTAGAACTACCACAATTCCTTTTCAAATAATTCTAAAAAAGGGGAAAGTGACTCATTCCGTTTGAATAAGAAGTTATTTGAAATATTTATTTTAAAAAATTACTGTAGCATTTTTTGTGATGTGATATGTGAGATAAAAAGGTGATTGAAAATTGTATGTATGATGCAAGCAAAACAAAATCTAAAATTTTATTTGAAATTCTTGCTATCCAAACGGACCCAATTATTTAAAATCAACATGATTGTGAATGGTTAAATGTATGTATGGTTTGGTCTATTGGTATAGTTGAAACAGGACATACTTATCTTTCCTTTCTCCGAGATTCTCTATATAAATTCTTTTCTCATCTCACTCCTCTTGAATGTAATTCAAGATTTCTCTCAATAATTATAAAGTGGAGAATCTAAATGTATAGATTAGAATTGTAGGAAAAGTCTGAAGTAACGATAGTTATAGTAACGAAACTATTTTTACATGATATAGCAGGTAAAAATACTTTTAGCGACCATTTGATTACCTGTTGTACTGGTCATCTAAATGAAATAGTACCGAAAACTTTGGTTAGTAAGTTTTGCATGAAAAATAGTAAGTTAACTCGATATATTAATAACTTTTATGTCTCAAAAAGTAAACTTGAATAAATATGGAACTAATTTTTTTTTTGAAGTAAAATACTACTCTATATCTAAAACTTAGTTTTTGGAGAGTAAGTTTGGTTCAAGTAATAGTAAGTTTTTATAGATTAATAGTAAATATTGTTGATAGAATAGTAAATTTGGTTAATCATCAAAACTTAATAGTTTGTGGCATAAATTTACTATTTTACTTAAAGAAACTTACAATTGTACGTATCATTTATAAATGTTATATGTTTGAAGCATTTTAAATATACTATGAAAACTTTTTTTTTTGCATATGACCTTATAAAATATGTAAGAATAGTTTGTCATATTTAAAATTTTTAATTATGGGAAAACAAACAACTAAGTTCCCAAAATATTTCACTTTTATTGTTTAAAAAATCTCAACTTGTTGGTTAAATTCAAAATAATTCTATTGTCAAAAATAGTTTTTCTCAAATTAACTTTCATGATTAGATGTGAGATACAAATATGGTAAAATATCCCTCATACATATGTCATGGATATTTCAGACTTTTAGTAAAAACAAAAATTTGTTGTTAAAATAACATATATCATAGTGTACTAATTATTTTAGGACCATTTTATAGGTGAACTAAATTTAATTTAAATTATACAATAGATTATACATGCATGTGATTTTCATTTATAATTATTGGATCCTATTCTTATGAACAATCTCCCAAGGGAAAAAATCTAGATCATACTGATTTTCTTATATTAATTGTTATACTAATTTTGTCATTTTTATTATTATATTATTTCTCATTTTGTTTAGGCTTTTACTCTTATTATTTCTTGTGTCTCAGATGTAAATTTATTAAAACTTTATCATCTTATTATATTCATAGGTGTTAAATGTGACGCCCCCACTTCTCCCTAACACGAACCAAAGGGTATCCGCGGGACGCCTGTCTAACTCTCGTCAGGACTCAAGCAATTCCATTCAAACTTATTACCGGACTACACAATACGGTCAATAACTTAGATACAATAAATGCGGAAGCATTCAAGTTTAATAAAAGTCATCCGTTATCCAACCCCCACATCGGGTGTTCAACAACCATCATAAATCCCAAATATACATCATGCCCCAAAAGTTACATTCGCATTCCAAAAATACAACTCAAAATCCAAGACATAGTCAAAAGTAATAGAAACCCTAAACAAAAGCGTATTAGGAAGGTTTTTTCGATACCTCGCCAAGTTCAATCCTGTTAAGGAAAACAAATCTACAGGGTGAGCAAAACGCTCGTGAGGCCAAGAACACACATGCAGCCACATAGCTCAGGTAACAAGCCCAAGTAACAATTCAAGTAATAAATTGCAAGTAATTAATAATGCCAACAAAATGTAACCAAAAAAACAATCCAAGGATATGGTAGCTCTCAGGAGCTAAGTTCCACATTTTGCCGATATCATTCGTATACCTCCCCGCGATGACTCTCCGTCAACCGGGTTGATATTTCATATCCGTAGTTCACCAGAAATTAAAGTGAAGTTGGAAACTAATTATGATTCCTTAAGAAATATGACTTCCTAAGGAACATAGGTTTCTATTTTTATTTTACTAAGTTTGGATTTTGAAGATAATTTGGGGACAATTACTATGTTTTAATGTGATCAAAATAGAGATTTCCAAATTATTAGAACTACCACAATTCCTTTTCAAATAATTCTAAAAAAGGGGAAAGTGACTCATTCCGTTTGGATAAGAAGTTATTTGAAAAAATTACTGTAGCACTTTTTGTGATGTGATATATGAGATAAAAAGGTGATTGAAAATTGTGTGTATGATGCAAGCAAAACAAAATCTAAAATTTTATTTGAAATTCTTGCTATCCAAACGGACCCTTATTTAAAATCAACATGATTGTGAATGGTTAAATGTATGTATGGTTTGGTCTATTGGTATTTTTGAAATAGGACATACTTATCTTTCCTTTCTCTGAGATTCTCTATATAAATTATTTTCTCATCTCACTCCTCTTGAATGTAATTCAAGATTTCTCTCAATAATTATAAAGTGGAGAATCTAAATGTATAGATTAGAATTTACATTTGTAATGTACAATTGAGAAGAAGATGGCACCAACTCCACCATGGTAGTTATACAAAAGGAGTATAGGACATAGAGATGTTTAATCCTTTAGTTTGACTATCCAGTTTCCTTTTTGGTCAAAAAGTCTAATCTAGAAAAAGTCGATAATCATAATCTCTGGTAGTTTATTTTATACTATGTTTATTTATTTATATTGATGAACGAATATGCATGCTATACTTCATAAGATGAGACCGATTGCAAATAAAACATGTCTAAATTCCCTCAAATTGAAATATTAAGTCAAGATCAAAGTTGCCTTCCATTATTATAGTAAAAATACAATCATATTCAAGTCAACTTGTTGAGTACACTCAATGTTACTTTACCATGAGGAGTTTTTACTATGAGATGAGATTTCAGAACAATAGGTAAAACTTAACTAAAATCTATGACTTGTTGAGTACATTCAAGGTCATAAAATTTTAGAGGCAAAGGTTGGCTGACACATATGGTGTGATTTATCAAGAGTTAATAACTCAAATATCTAGAAGTTGCAAATGTTGTAATCAGTAAAAAGTATTTACCTATTAAAATTATTTTAGTTTGTTGAGTGCAATCAATATCAAAATAACTAAATGCAATTCTAACCACTAGGAATTATGAATTTCCAAATCTATACTTGAGGGTTATGGATCTGTGATAAAATAATGCAAGCAAAACCAAAATTTATTTTTATGTCATTTTCATGATTTTGTTTACATAAATAGCAATATTTATTTTAGTTCATTGTAGAATAAGTAACTTGAGTTTGCGTGCTATCCTTGACAATTGGAATTTAAGTGGTCCTAACATCTTGGATAGCGATGTAACTTGAGAATTGTTCTCAAGTATGAAAGGAGTATATGTTCTTGATACTCCACTCCTATTGGAGCCGCCCATCCCTATTGTCCCTATAGCTAGAGTTGAATAGTTCGACAAGCATCATACAGACAATGATACAGCTATTTGCATCATACTTGCATCCATGAGCATTGAGCTACAAAAGCAACATGAATTCATGAACACAAATGACATGTTGATGCACTCACAAGAGTTGTTTAGTGTATGGTCTAGGACCCAGAGGTATGATGTAATAACCATTATTTTTCCCTAATCATTAATTAATGTTAATCCTTATAACAGTAAAAACGTGAAAGAAAGATAGCAAGTTTAAGGGAAATTATTAGGGCGTAAAGAGACAAATAGAGAGATGAGATAATGGTAGTCCCAACTACGGAACATGTTTGTGGGGTAGTTAGTGGGGAGAAGTTGTCCGGTAGTTATAGCTTATCACTATTTATTTGATAAACAAGGAGGAACATCATTTTCCTTTCTCTTCTCTTTATCGTATTAGAACAAAATCTTTCTGAAGTTGTCATAGAAGAAGAAAACAATGTTGGTGTTGAACAAGCAAGCACTAGATAGGAAAGCCAACTTCAAGTTCTCATACCAGTAAGTTTCCAACAAACACTAAAACTTTTCTTTTAAATTTTGTCAATTTCAAGTATTATTTTGATGATTTTAACATACATGTATGAATATATATATATATATATATATATATGTAGATATCTATTTGTTGTCATGAAAATTCGAGAGATTCATGTTTGGTTTAGGAAAACAAATTCATCCTAGGGTAAATTATGTGGTCGACAAAAACTTGATTCGATTGAAGCAAAAAAAAAAAATTGAAATCAATTCTTCACAAGTTATGAATCTATTACTGGAAATGATATATATATATATATATATATATATATATATATATATATATATATATATATATATATATGTATATATAGTGCACCTCTGTTGAGCTTGAAGCTTCAGCATTATAAGGGAAAATGAGGGTTTGCTGACAGCGGCGCTCAGCCACTGCAGTAGCAAGCAACCACCGTAGCGACTGCTAATGCTACTACCATGCCGTTGCAAGACGAGCAGGCCAGCGGTTGAAATCGCCGGCAATAGGGGTGAAGATGCGAGGATGATGATGATATTGGTGATGAAGTTTTGGGATTAAGTTTTGGAATTTAGGGTTTTTGGAGAAAGAAAAAAGAGTCTTGTAAAATTAGGAGGAAGAAGAAGACCTATTGTGTTAGTCAGGTCAAGAAACCAAGTTGGATAATGTGGACAGGGTAGGGTATTTAGAAGTGGACTCGGATCGGTTTGTTTCTTTTGGGTTGGGTTTGGAGGAAATGGAATTGGGTCAAATTATAGTTGGATTATTTATGGGTTTTGTTAAGTTGGATATTGGGTTGAAATTAATATATGGGAGAATTGTAATTTTGATCCCCAATCTATAGTGTATGTGCGGAATTATCCCCAATCTATTTCGAAAATCAATTTTGGTCCCCAATCTATTCAATTTTGCGCTAAAGTAGACAATTGACGGAATCTCTTCAATTTCAACGGAACTAAGTCACGTGAGATCATGTGCCGGCGCCTAAACCCCCTTTTTCAATTTTTTAATTTCTAAAACACGTTTTTTAATATATTTTCAGCATTCTCTTGCCTTTTGTCTTATTAAACAAAGACATGAAAAGGGTAATCTCACAATCCAAATTACTCCTCATGTTGGCCGCCGCCTTCCAATTCCCAGAACCCATAGCACGAGTAAGCTTGGCCTCCAAGTCCAAGTCTCGTTCTTGCCTCCATTAGTAATGGAGATAATCCGCAATCAACACGAGAGACGGACCCAGTTCAACTCTCTTGCACAAACAACAGGAGCAGCAGCAGTACTACTTCATAAGCAGGCAAGCAAGCAAGCAGCCGAGAGAGAAGAGTGGATGATAATAATTGGAAATCAAAGGGATTATACAGACCAAATCATCAAAGGGATTATACTAGTAAGTATATTCTTTCCCTATTAATCATTCTTCACCATTGAACTAGAATGAGCACTCAATTGAACCACTAGTATATTATTAGTAGGTCATGCTTATAGTTGGAACAGACACTTCATCGGTGACTATAGAATGGGCCTTGTCTCTTTTGCTCAACCATCCCGAGGTGCTAGAGAAAGCTTGAGCTGAATTGGATGCACCAAGGAGATCTTGCCTTGGTTTTCGCCTAGCACAACGGGTGGTGGGTTTGGCCTTGGGATCTCGAATTCAGAGTTTTGATTGAAAAAGAATTGGCGAGGAGGAGATTGATCTGGCTGAAGGGACATGAGTGTCCATGCCAAAAGCCAAACCACTAGAAAAAACGTGTTTTAGAAATTAAAAAAATTGAAAAAGGGGTTTTAGGTGCCGGCACGTGATCTCACGTGACTTAGTTCCGATTGAAATTGAAGAGATTCCGTCAATTGTCCACTTTAGCACAAAATTGAATAGATTGGGGACCAAAATTGATTTCGAAATAGATTGGGGATAATTTCGGGCATACACTATAGATTGAGGCCTAAAATTACAATTCTCCCTTAATTTAATATTGGGCTAAGATTAGAAGACAACAAAAGAAATGTTTGGGCTAAATGACCTTGGGCCGATATTAACCATGGCAAGTAGAAAAAAAAAAAAGAAATGCAAGTATAATTGGGCCGTAAGTAAATTATAGGCTTAGTAAACTTTTAATTAACTAATCTCATGTATAAGAGTAGTCCATCTTATGTGGGTTATCATGGTTATTAAACATCAAAACCCAACTTAATTTAGTTTTGGACTATAAATTAAGTTATTAAGGCTTATGCTTTAATTAAGTCCAAGATACTTTAATAGAAGTCTAAGACATATTAACCTAGTATTATTAGGTAAATATATGAAGGGTAAAAGAAGTCGTAGATATTTAAACAAACATTCATTATAATTTAAAAATAATAATAACAATAATAAACAAAATATAAATATAAATGGAAATAAAATAAATATAAATAAAAAGAAAAGAAAATAATAATAAAGATAATAATAATAAAATGAAATAAATATTATTATGAATAATTATTTTCGGGGAGCTAATGTGAAAGAAAAAATTTCTAAATTTGGAAACTTTATAAGAGGAGCTTTCCAAATTAAGAAATTTTTCACAAATAGAAACTTCCATTTTATAAACTTTTTCCATACTTTATATAGTTGTCCAGACATGAATTTTAAGGTTACTCAAATCTTATATATATATAGATGTAAGAAATATCAACTAATTAAGACACTTATATATTTGATAGGTCCGAAACAAGTTTAAGAAGTCCTAAAATAGTTCCACTTGAGCAATCAGTTAAAGGTAGGTGGTGCTTATCCCTCTAAATTTTCAAATATTAAATGTGAAATTTTCCTAATGGCGAGTTTTATTTTGTTATATTCAAATGGATCATGTAATCTATTTGATATGTTTTGATACCCTAAAAATTACAATGTGAGTGGCATGTTTTGTAAAATGAAAGAAATGTGCATGTGACTTCTAAAATGAATTTATGATAAGAAAAGCTCTTAACAATCATGAAATAGATAGTAGGAGCTATAGTGCTGGTATGTTATGTCATGTTAGTCATGGAAGTCGGTATAGAGTTTGGCCGATTGGCTTATGTTATGTGATTAAGCAGTATTCTAGATACCTCTAGGTTGTCTTCTTAGAAACATGTTTAATCTGTAGATTGAGTACTCAAAAAATGGATATTGCATGTACTTGTTATGAGCTAATATGAAATGTTTTACCTTCTTACTAATTCTATGTATGATTATGAATGTTGTGAACTACAAATTGCCATTGTCACTCATGAATATTATACGTTACCAATTAAATTTTGATTTGAATAATCTTGCGTGCGATGTGTGTGAAAATGCTTTGATATATGTAATGCTATAATCACATGGTCCAATACAGGAGTAATTGCTGCCTACTAAGCGAATATCGCCTAACCCATTTATTTTACCACTTTTGCAGATTTTGGAGATTATGAGTTAGTCTATGTTGAAGACCCCAAAGATGATTTCTACTGGATTCTTAGTTGATAAGAGATAGTAATATGGTAGTACTTGGTTGTTTTATAATAGTTGATGCTTGTATGTGTTATCTTTATTTGATGTGGAGAATATGGACTCCTTAGTTAATTATGAGTTGTTTCTAATTCAAATTTGTACCGCACTATAATAGGATTCATTAATGCTATTTCATTTTAGTTAGTCTTTCTGGTTTTATGTTGCCTTATACTTCGAGAGTGAGACTTGAGAAATACGGCGGATGTCTCATGACTAGCACGTGTGGGCTAGGGGTGTGACATTTTTAGTGGCATCAGCACTTAGGTTTTGATTGGTTGGTAGGAAAATTACATACTAGGCAAATGATGGGCCTAGTGTTATTATTTATTGGGCCTGGTGCGAGGCCCAATGATATTTTAAATGGCCCACTGGATCAAGAAATTGAGAACATTTGATCCATATATTCGGATATTATTTATTAGGACTGGTGCGAGGCCCACTAGAAATTAACTGGCCCAGTTGTCCTCTAACTGAGCTGTTGAATCCAACGATTGTTCCATATATTGGGATATTTTTTATTGGGTAGGAAATTAGGCTTGACAGGATTGGGCATGTGATATAGGCTGAGAACATTATTAATAATATGTTTTACTCTTATAGGAAAATGGCTAACCCAGTGCATGTCAAGAATCAAGATTGTGATTGCCCAATCCACCTGACAGGATGTGACGTGACCCATCTTAGGAAGAAGTAGAGGTTTTACAGAGACATGTACCTTGAGGAACTAGAGCGAGTCACTGATAGAACTAGGAAGGCGGAGACCTTAGCAAACCGTGTAGCTAATTAGACGCACGAAATAGCTTCCTTGATTGTGTCTAGAGAGCATACGAGGCAAAGTAATGAAGCTTTGTGTGAGGAGGCTAACCGCCTATGTGAGGAGATTAATCATCTTAGGGTAGAAAAGGACATGCAGAAGGCATTGCCTGATATGTGGCAAAAGGGCTTTGAGGAGACGACTACCTTACTCGAGGAACGTGATGATGCTTATCAGACTCTAGCAGCGAAGTATGAAGAGAGAAGGTAGCATGTTATGAATTCGATACATAATCACATTCCGCTTGCACTTGAGATGCCTAGTTGGCCTCACTTGTGACCAGATAGCGATGGTAAGTTAGAGAGTGAACCAAAGTATGACCTTGAGGAGGAACTACTAGAGAACATACCTAAAGATGATAACTAAGAAGAAGATGGAGTAGGAGGTTAGGACGACATCGACGATGATCTGGGAGTTGGGGCTATCAACGCTGGTGAGGGTCACCTTGGGGACGAGCAATAGAGATGACCCAAGGAAAAAAATCTTTATATTCTGCTAAAGGATGTTACTTTATGGACACTAGTGTGTGTAGACACCAAAATTTTAATTTTTAATTTAATTTAATTATTTATTATTTTATTTAATTAATTAAATGATAGTAGTGTTCATTTTTATTTATTTTTATAAATTAAGTTCATAATTTTTAATTTTTAAGATATTTTTACATTAAAATTTTGAATAGGAAAAATTCTCACCAAAAATTTAAAATTTGTCTTTAATCCTTTTTGATTCAATTTCTTTAAGATAAATGAAAATTGTGCAATGCATTTGCAATTAGGAGATAACATTTTTGTTTACCTAAATTGTTTTTGGAAAATATATAATAAATAAATAAAATGAGGAGACAAGTGTATGAGGGGATTATTAGACAAGTGTATTAGGGGATACTATGTGAGGACCCGAAAATTTTTTTTTTATCGAATATTAATGGTTTAATTAAGTATTTATCCACCTGTTTTCCCCAAATAATTTATTACGACCATTTTAAATCCATTCGTATGGAATAATGTCTTTATTATGCTTTTAAAACACCCCGTTAACAACTTCAATTTTCGGAGGATTGTTTAGGTGAGAAATAATGTGTTTCAAGGTGATATTATATTCGAGAGTATGATTATCCTGGGGAAATTAAGAACGGACAATAGCAGATTAAGAAAAGTTAATCGAGAATTAAAGGTGAATAAGTTCTAAGTGAGCTTATACTACTCACGCGTGGATAGTTTTCCAAAAGACGCATGGATACAAATTTATTGGAGATTTGAGGAGTTAAGACTCGACTCATGTGAGGACTCGTAAAACTCCTATTAAAACCCTATTTTGAGCTTATTTAATTATTTACTTGTTCATTTATTCCGAGTATTATTTTCTAGACCTATTGAACCTAATTACGTGGAAATATAGCTTCATTATATTTTTAAAGTGACTTGTTTCAAAAATTAATTTCCGGGAGCGCGTTTGTGAGAACAGTGAATAGTGTTTGGAAATTTTACCCGATTGAGAGTACAATAGGCTTGGAATATTAAAGACATGTACAATGGTCCTAAAATAGGTAATTTTAGGTTTAAGTACTCAAGTGATAGTTAGTGGTACGATCGTTACAAGAATTTCTCGAAGGTTTCACCTTATCGTGCCTAAATTGGAAATACGCGTTTTCACGCGCGCGCTTAATTGAGAGACTTAGACCATTATTTTGGGACAATTAAGAGTGAATAATATTTACATGAATATAAGTGCATTAGAGGTTTAGTGCACTAGTGAAACAAACGCAAGAGGAATCGAGCCCGAATCGCGCGCGTACGTGCACTAGTGAGAGTTGACTTTTGCACAATTATGGGCCACACAAATGAAGCTTCTCTTGGAAGCCAAATTAGATGAACCCACACTCTCTCTCCTCTCCAAAGATAGCCGGCCAGCTCTCTCTCACCCTCAACCTCCAAGTTTCAAAATTTCTTCTCACAAAAACCTCACCAATCTTCATCCAAATCCTACCAAATTTCATACACACTTAGATCTACTCTTGGACACCACTTTGAGCTGCAAAAAGGAGCTAAAACTCACGGTTTCTCTGGAGCAAAGGGGACCAAAAATCACTGCCTTGGTCATCAACTAGAGTAGGTAATGATCCAACACTCTAATCTTGGTTTATGGAGGTTGTTTAACACCTTTAAGCTCTTGTATTCATATGGGTGGTTGTTATTGTTGGAAAATTTGGAATGTGGGCTCTATGAACTCCCACCCTTGTCTTGATGGCTGATGTGATGATTGATGATGGATTTAATGTTGGTTTAGTGTTTAAAATGGTAGATTAATGGTGTATTATTAGTATGAACTTCAAGAAATGCATGGGGTAAAAAGTTCCGATTCTGCCCCTGCTTTGAACGTACCTATTTCTGCAGAATTTTGGGGTTGTAATGACTTATATATGATGTTTATATGTTGTATAGATGGTGTATAAAATTTCATTGAAAAATATTGAGGTTTGGTGGGTCAAATGAATTGATTTCCCAAAGTTGGTAAACCTGGAATTTTTCCCGACATGCTCAGACCAGCTTTCTTGTTTCGTCCATAACTTTGTGCTCCGACGTGAAAATCGAGTGTCGTCAGTGGCATTTGAAACTAGACATTTCCACCTTTTTTACGGTATAAAATGTAGGATCTGGTTCCATGTGTGTAAGCCGAACTAACCATTTAAAGTTGGCTATTCTGTTTCTCTGTTTTACTGGAACGAAATGCCGAGGCTGCAACTTGTGGCTCGAATTCGAGCTAGTTGTGTGCCAATTTCAAAATGATTTCTTCTGTGAAATTATAGCTCTGTGAATTTATTTTCCAATGCCATAAACCATGCTCAATTCTGAGTTAATTGGAGTGATTTGTGATCAAAATACAGAACCTGCCCTGCTCTTGAAAACCCTAACTTTTGGACAGATTTGATGCAAGGCTCGGTGTAGACTTGCAAATTGAATTTCTTGGTGTTAATCACCCACAAATGTCATTTTGAGATGCCCCTTAGACCTTTTCTATGTAAATAGACCATGTTTGAGGTAACCTTTGGGTTAAACATTTTGAAAACGGCAAAACGGAACTCACAAGGCAAATTGCCTTGGAAACTTTGAAACTTTGGTGAATTAGTTCACCAACTTCCCGTGCATATTTTTCTACAAATTTTGGTAGAGGAGTACCCCCTATATGGTAGGATGTTCATACCAAATTTGGTGTTATTCCAAAGTCGTCTTGATGTTCAACTAAACCTCCAAAGTTCATGATTTAAGTTGAAAAACCCTTGTTTATCAAGGAAATTTTGGTAACTTTGGGACACCATATCTCGGTGCTCAAAACTCCATTTATCATTCTACTGATTTTGTTATACTCTTGGATTGCAACTCTAATACAATTTCAAATTTCAAAGACTAGTTCAAATCGAGTGAATTTTGCCGAATTTTCAAAGTTGGCCAAAAACCAACTTGAAACTACCTTGGTAACTCAAGTTACCAACTTTGAGCCAAAATTTAAGTACTTTCCACTTAGATTCATGGAAAGGTGTCTTCTAGGAAATTTTAGTACTTTGGAAGACGTTTCCAACGGTACCAAATTTACCAATTTTGACTTGTAGAAAATAAGTTATGATTTTTCAAAGATTGTACCAAAAATTGAAATTTTGAACATTTGAAATGAAATCCGCGTGGGAAGCATTTTGCTGAAATCTGGCCTTGAATCCGGCCAGTTTTTGGCCAGATAGGCTGCCGGATTGCTGTTGGGATTTGAAAAAAATTGAGGATGGCTACTGCCTCCAATCCGGCCAGATTGCGGCCGGATTATGACGTGGCCAGTCCACTTTCGACTTCGGTCGTTCGTTTCGAGATTTATTCGCACATACTCATTTCCATCCAATGATTTTAAAGATAATAAATCCATTTTTTTCTTGAGTCTTATAACTCGTTCGAGTTTCGATTTTTAAAAGGAACCCAATCTCGATTTTCAAAAGGAATTTAGACGCGATTTTTGAGGCACTTTCTAGACCGTGTTAATGTGCAACTTTCCTCATTGTTTGGGGATCGTTAGTAATAGTCTATTGTTATTTGCTCAAGCGCACACGAGGACCCTCAAGAGGATCCCACGGTGAATGCTTAAATTTCGGTTGAGACTACTTCTATTTGGTGAGTGTCAAGTGTATGGCTACTTGAACTCTATGGACTTTATTCATGCTTGGCTTACCTGATTACATGCTTAGCCTATTTGGTTTTGAAAAATGGAGTCGAGTGTGTACTTCATCGCACTCGTTCTCATTTGAAACAAATGACTCATGCTTAACATGATTTACCTGGTTTACATGACTTGAAATAGCTGCTTAGACCTGTCGAATGCTTTATTACATGACATGGTGTGCTATGGCTGCATACGTCGTTGAAGTGAATCTCCTCGACACTTACATGATACATGGGGGACGGCCAAACTCATAGGCCGACCTTGGGACTCGAGCCGGCATGGGATTGGTCGGAAACCTTGGGGAGCCATGAGAATCACATGATAAGCTTGATCTATTTGAGAGATCTTGCTTGGCATACTCGTGGAGTATAGCCTTATAAATGTCGTGCGGGCCCGAAGCGGTGTAGGGTGGACGGATGAGAAGTAAGTGGTGATCTATGGGTTGGAAATATCAACCCGGTTGACGGAGAGTCATCGCGAGAAGATATACGAATGAACTGGCAAAGCAAGTGGAACTTAGCTCCTGAGAGCTACCATATCCTTGAATTGTTTCTGTTTACATTTCGTTGGCTTTATGAATTACTTGTAATTTATTACTTGAACTGTTATTTGGGCTTGTACTTGAACAACGTACTTGTATGTGTGTTCTTAGCCTCACGAGCGTTTTGCTCACCCTGTAGATTTGTTTTCTTTAACAGGATTGAACTCGGAGATGTATTGAAGAAACCCTCCTGATGTGCTTTTGTTTAGGGTTTCTATTACATTTGGGCTATGCCTTGGTTTTGGGTTGTATTTTTTTTCGAATTGGAATGTAACTTTTGGGGTATGATGTATATTTGGAATTCATAATGTACTTTGAACACCCGATGTGCGGGTTGGATAATGGATGACTATTATTAAGCTTGAACGCTTCCGCATTTATTGTATCTAAGTTATTGACCTGTGTTGTGTAGACCAGTAATAAGTTTGAATGGAATTGCTTGAGTCCTGGCGAGAGTTGGGCAGGCGTTCCGTGGATACCCTTTGGTTCGCCTTAGGGAGAAGTGGGGGCGTCACATACTAAACAAGTGGAATACATGCAAATAGGACAAGTGTCCTAATTCTTGGTTGACAACACATGCAAGGGGGGTTAGGTGGCTAGACATTTGGAGGATTAGGATAATTAGGGAAAAGAAAACAAAAAGAAAAGAAAAAAAGAGGAAGCAAGAGGGGCGGCTAGGGTTAGCAAAAAGAAAGAAACAACGGGGAGTAAAAAAAGAATAGGGGAACGAAGGGAAGAAGAGACTAGAAAAAAGGCAAGAAAAAATAAAAAAAAAAACCTGGAAAATTTGGGGGAGAGAGCTTCGTGAGGCTACGGGCAAAGAAAAGAAACTAAGGAAACCAAAGGAAGAAAAGCTACGGACCAAAAGAAAAAAGGGAGGAGGTCTTCGGCGGAGAAAAAAAAGAAAAAGGAGGCGGATTGAAGAGGGAGTCAGAGGGCAAGAAAACAGAGCACCGATTTGATCGAGACATGTAAATTTTATGTCTTTGTTTTATTTATTTTTACTTTGTTATTTGTCATTCAGGGTTGCCAAGATCCCTTTTTTATTAATTATCCCTTTTTTATTAATTTCCTAGGATCAAACCTAATAAACTAGTATTAGAACTTCTTCGGAGACTCTAGATTAGGTGGTAACAATGACAACAACAAAGACATTTGTCAAGAAATTCGATAGAAATGTCAAATTCAAGATGTGGCAGCTCAAGATGGAGGCCATTTTGGTTCAAGGCAGAGTATGATTTAGCAATACAGGGAGTTGAGAAAAGGCTAAAAAATGTGACAGATGCGAATTTAACTTGCAGGTCTGGTAGTTTGTATGTTTTGTAGGGAGCTATTATTGCAGGTTCAGTTGTAGTCTCATCATCATCTTCATCTGATTCTAACATCACCAAATTATGGCATATGCATTTGGGGCACATGAGCAAGAAAGGTTTAGGTATACAAAGTAAAAGGGGAATTCTTTGTAGGCAGAGTATTGGACCATTAGAATTTTGTTAACATTGTATTTTTGAGAAGCAGAAAAGATTCAACTTTAGTTCACTAACAATTCATAAGATGAAAAGTACTATTGATTACATTTATTCAGATCTATGGGGTCTAAATCATGTTCCATCTATGAGTGGTGCCAAGTATATGAAGACCTTCATTGATGGTTATTCAAGAAAACTTTGGATTTATTTTCTTAAACATAAAAATGATATTTACCTAACTTTCAAGGAATGGAAAGTTTTGATTAAGAAATAGACAAGTAAATAGATTAAGCAGCTTAGAACAGATAATGGCATGAAATTTTGTGAAGGCAAATTTGATAAATTTTCAAGAATGAAGGAATTGTTTGGCATTACACTATCAAATTTAAAACCAGCAGTAGAAGAAGAAAAGAAAAAGACTAAAGAGATGAGATGGGGTGGAGAAATATTGGAAGTCTAGTGTTCCGTCTGTCACAATGGCCTTGGTAGTGCTTGGTATTTATAGGCTTGAGAAGTGTACGTCAAATGCAGGGAAACTTCATCCATTAAGTGGTTGAGAAAATCTTGGGCTAACTGTTGAAGTAAGCAACCAGCTAAGGAAACGTGCTTGGGTTTGGAGATAAGATATGATTTTCCACTAACAAAGGAATCTGCTGGAGTCTTGCAAAAAATTAGGAAACATAGAAAAAGTTGATAGCTACAGAGAAGACTCTCAATCAAGTTTTTTGACGTTGCTAACAGCTAATAGGATATCTATTGGCTTTATCCCTTGAAGCTTGCAACGGAAATAAGAAAACTCATGAAACCAATCAGGAGATAACTTTTTGAAAGAGTCAAACTTCTAACCAACCAATAATTCGTTTGATGAAAATCTGATTCACTTTACTATGCACATAGAACAAAGAAAAATGTGGAAAAAATCTTTTGAAATATTATTTACAACACAAGATAGATAAACTACACTAATCTACACTAATTTAGTGAACTAGGGAATTTTAGTGAAAGACTACATTTTGGTGTAGTTTTTCTAGTCTCAAAAATTACAAAAATGCTTCACAAGAGGGTCTAATTATTGATGAATCATACTCCAAACAATCCCATTTCAAGTTGTGCAAATAGTTTCGTGGAATCTTCAAAATGTGTTTCTTGAAATCTTTAAAATTTCTTGGGTAGCTACAACCGAAATCCTGCTAGAAAAAATGATCTAGAAAGTTGTGGGAAATCTGTGCAAGTGGTTATGCAACTTGTATAGCTGCTATGAGAAAATGGGGGTAAGAAAACGTCGGCGATGACTCTCGTTTTACTCCTCATTTTGCCTCCCCTGCATTATTCTTGTCTTTTTCTGGTTCTTCCCAATCCGAGGGTCAAAACGTGGGTTACCCTGGTTTTGGTCCTCGTTTTCTCCTCATAATACAAATTTTGTAGCTTTTATCATTTTTTAATCATTCTCGAATCATCTCTAACATCCTATTTGTATTCCTCTTGATCCAAAATGAACATGAGACATCAAAACCTATAAAATTAACACGTTTTGCACATTAAACCATTCAAATGCAAGTTTTGGTTATTAAATGCGACTTGAAGAAATGGTTGCTTAATAGGTGCATTTTTCATCCTTAAACCCCTAAGAACAAATAAAAAATTAAGTAATAAAACATGCTAAAAATATGCAAAATAAACATTTACAATATTTTCCCATATTTAAATCATTGTCTGTCCTCAAACAATAAAAAATACCAACCAATAATGATCCAAAAGTTTGAAATAGAACATATGCAACATTTGAATTCAGTTCAACAAAACCAATTAAATAGCCATTATGCACCATTTATTCTACCTTTTAGTACACATAATATCAAGTAAAAAAAAAGATAATTATATCATAATTTCAACTAGTTCCACTCAATTTCTCCTCCTATCTCAAATTCTCAAGTGACTCATATCATCAATTGGAAAGTTTTCTAATCCTATGATCATTTCTTTTACAAATTAAAAGAGGAATTGATAGGGTATATTTTGTTGGTATATTTGTGAATATTGTTCCCTTGATTTTAGCCAAATATTATTTTAATTGGTGGATTCTACTTGTGCTAATTGTAGGAAAATAAGCAAAACGTGATTAAAAGGAACAATTTTTCAGCTAATTTGGTGGTGACATGTTCGGGACCTACTTTCAAATCCAAAAGACTCAATAATTTACTACGCGTGGAATTTCCTAGTTTGAGTCAATTACGGACAGCTTGTGGTTGAAGATTCGGGAAATTTTGATCATATTTATTAGTAGTAGTTTTGGATTAGGAAAAAATGAGATATTATCTCTTGTAATTTCTTTCTTTTATTTAGGAAATATATTTATTAGTAGTAGTAGATGTAGACATATGATCTAATTTAAATAAACCTTGGTAGTTTTTATTGATTAGAATAGGGTTTTTCTAGTTTCTAGTGTAGTCAAAAGATTAAATTCTATAGGCATACCTAGGGTTATTTTTTGATTAGGGAAGTAGTTAATGGGCGTACCTTAACTATCGAGACGCTAAGGAAAAACTGGTTGTCATTGCTTGTTTGCCAACTATAACCTGTTTATTAATGAATAAATGAAATAATTCTTGTATCGATGATTAGTTCTATGAACCAGTTCTGAAGTTATTTTCTTGGCTAGAGCTTGCTTACCCTTGATTTAAATTTACTTTGTTTAGTTTAATTGTTTTTATTTTAGTTGATTATTTATTTTAACTTCCATTTTCCAAACTCCCCCAATTAATTTTCACTTAAGAAGAAGCAAATTTTCCTTCTAATCCTTGTGGAGATGACCCTACTTACCATTATATTTGAATAAATATTTTTGTGAGTAGGAATTTATTATTTTACAAACCCGACACCTGTCAATTTTTGGTGTCGTTGCTGGTGGTTGGTGCCTGATTAATTTATTTCTTTTTGAGTTCATCTTATTTTTATTCTTATTTTCTTTTTTTTAAAATAGTTTATGGCTGCTAACATTCAATATTTTGGTGATAGACTAGATTTTATTCCTAGGAGGGATAATGAGGCTTATGTGTTTTTTAATGATCAACCTTTAAATACACTAATTTCTCATGTAGAAAAATTAGCTATTGCAACTTGTGAAATTTGTTATATTTCAGATTATTTAACCAACATATGGCCCGCATTTCAAAATGACCTGAGTGCCCCAATCATTACTTTTGGAGATTTTTCACCACTATTTCAAACGTGTTACGACCCTTATTCAAATGTGTATGATCAAGGATGGTGGGATAACTCCAAGTTTAATTATGCAACAGAGCTAATAGGTTTTAAACATCATTATCAACAGCAACAGCCGTCATCCACGTCAGATATATCTCTTGAAAAAATGTTTAAGTCACTAGCTATTAACACATGTCGATTTCAAAAGGAGACAGAAATGAGCATTAGAAACCTGGGGGATCAAATGTGTCTAATGGCATCTGAAGTGATGCAACTGACTTCTCAAATTTATAAAGAATTGCTCTTACAAACCATTATCAACCTTGGAGAAGATAAGAGTGCAATTACCCTAACAAGTGACGAGGAGTCTCACGAAAAAGGATCTAAAGATGTAGTTGAAAAGGAACGTGAAAAGAAAGAAATGAAACCCCAATCTCAAATCGCTCAAGTGAATGAATCCAGTGAATAATTCCCAAGTGTGGTGACACCTTCTCCATGTCCTAGCCAATATTCTTCTAACACTTATCTCTAATTTTTGTTAGCGAAATTGACTTTATTATACTAGAAGTTTTTAAGTCTCATGGTAGAAATAAGTTAGGAGTTGCTATAGCCAAATTCTTGAACCGGTAAGGGGTCATGATGGAGGAGTGAGCGAAGAATTAAAATTATTGCTTACTTGTTTGGCACCATCTACTAGTCAATGGAAGAAAGTAACTCGTGTGCTTAAAGATCAATCTATTTACAAGGCTTATCAAGATTGCTTAGAGGATGAAGCATTGAAATGAGTTACAAGATTTTATCCTCCGTGAATAAAAATGGCAATGTCTAGCCAAAGAAATTAAAGAAAGGCACTTATTGGGAGGCAATCCAATTCATTTTTTAGTTCATTTTTATTATTAGTTTCATTATGCTAATCTTTGGTTTTTCATAGTTGGTGTATTTAATTTTCATTTTGATGTTTTAATGGTCCAGAGACTTCAATTCAACAAAGCATGCCCATGCCTAATTGACTGAAAAACTCATGTTTTAATTTCAGTAATTTTGGAGGATAATTAGGCAACAAGACGTGCTCACATCTTGAGGGCATGTTGTAACTCGCAAATAACCCAACTTCACCATTAGAAGACTACAGACCAACAAGACGTGCCCACATCTAGAGGGCACGTTGAACCTTGTGAAAATTTTACTCCACGATTAGAAAACTACAGAGCAACAAGACATGTCCGCTTCTTGTTCCACCAAGGGGGAACAAAAAAAAACCGAAATCCTAACTATTCTCCTTCTTTTCTTTTCTTTCTTTCTCCCTCATCTCTTTCTTTCTTTTCATTCTTTTTCTCTCCCCCTTGCATTCTAGATGACGAACTCCTTGCCTTCGCCGTTTAAAAATTGTCACCGAGTTTGGACATCATCGCCACTGCTCGCCTTTTCCAGTTGTGGTTAGTGCTGCAACCATTCCGTCCATTGTACTCCTCCTTTTGCCCTCACCCATAGCTGACATGCCCCCTCGTTGATTAGGGAAGTTTCATTGTCTCTTTTTCCTTTTCTATTGTTCTTTATTTCTTATATTGGGAATTATATAAGATTTAGGTGTGGGGGAGAGGGTAGTATATTGGAAAAATGCAAGTGTAGGCACTTTTGTTGAAATTTTTTGTTTGATTTTTTCAAAAGTTATCCAATTTTTGCCACTTCTTGTGTTTTTTTGTGGTTATTCTTGATAAACAATAACTAGTTGTCTCAAATTGTACCATTGCCAAGATTTATGTGCTAATGTGTTAAGTATGACCTGGTAAGGTCTACGGGTATTTCTCTGGTGAATATTTGAAAATTTGTGACTTTTACACTTTTTAAATAACTTTTCTATGCATTGTAAATATTTGTTTTGCATTTTTCATGTGAATTGATTCAGTTATTAATCTTAGTTCCAGATATTTGGGAAAGGAAGCATGATTATGATCCTTAATTTTATTTCTAATGCTTATTTGAATAATGTTTGGTTATACTCCGCTGGTAATCACTACCTAGTAGCCAGGTGTCTTCACCAAAAGTGTCGACTTTTGCATCAAAAAGTGATGATAGCTATGAGGATGTCATTCTTAAGCAATGAAGAACTGAGGAATCGAACTCTTTCATTTGGCAAATGTTGGAATTCACGTCAAAAGACTTGAATGGCTAAAGACTAAGTTTTTTCCCCTGAAAAAAAAGAGCTCAAGCATGGGGATATTTTAAGAAAAAAAGTTGTGAAAAAGTGAAAAATATGCAAATGTGTGAATGATTGTGTTAGCCTACTGATCCATGAGTTTTAATGTTGAGATTTTGCTTAATAGTTGAACCATTTGCTGACGAATGTTGATTGAATATTTTATATCCTTATATTAGTTAGCCAGGTATTGAAAGAGTTCTTGGTTTTAAAAGTTAACCGGAGAGATATCTCTTGGAGGCTAACCACTAGTATTTGACATGTGTGTTTAATTGTATTTTGGAAATGGGTGATTTGGGGGATAGTTGTTGTTTGAGCTCAATTGTTTGATTGGTTGTTATCATGCTTGAGGACAAACATGATCTAGATGTGGGAGGGAATTGATAGGGGTGTATTTTGTTGGTATATTTGTGAATTTTTTCCCTTGATTTTAGTCAAATATTATTTTAATTGGTGGATTCTACTTATATTTGGTTAATTGTGCTAATTGTAGGAAAATAACCAAAACGTGATTAAAAAGGACAATTTTCTAGCTAATTTGGTGTTGGCACGTTCGGGACCTACTTTCAAATCTAGAAGACTCGAAAATTTGCTGCACATAGGATTTCCTAGTTCGAGTCAATTATGGACAGCCTGTGGTTGAAGATTCAAGAAACTTTGATTATATTTATTAGTACTAGTATTGGATTAGAAAACATGAGATATTATCTCTTGTAGTTTATTTCTTTTATTTAGAAATATATTTATTAGTAGTAGTAGATATAAAGTAGGAAACAAAAAGGAGACATATGATCTAATTTAAATAAACCCTACTAGTGTGTTTATTGATTAGAACATGACTTTTCTAGTTTCTAATGCAATCAAGAGATTAAATTCTATGAGTTTACCTAGGGTTATTTTTTGATTAGGGAAGCAATTAAGGGGTGTCTCTTAACTATCGAGATGGTAAGAAAAAGTTAGTTGTCATCGCTTGTTTGGAAACTATAACTTGTTTATTAATGAATAGATGAAATAATTCTTGTATCGATGATAAGTTGTATGAACCACTTCTGAAATTATTTCCTTGGTTAGAGCTTGTTTATCCTTGATTTGAATTTGCTTTGTTTAATTTAATTATTTTTATTTGCGTTGATTATTTATCTTACCTTCAATTTTCCAAACTCCCCCCAATTAATTTTCATTTAAGAAGAAGCAAATTTTCTCTCTAATCCCTGTGGAGACGACGACCCTACTTACCATTATACTTGAACAAATATTCTTGTGAGTAGAAATTTATTATTGTATAAACTTGACACCTATCAGGATTTATTCATATACATGTCTCACATACTTACTTAAGTTCTGAAAGTACCTTCTGAATACGAGAATCGAATATTTTTAGATAAGGACCCCCAACTACACATCACTTCACATTCTCGAGTTGTTTTGTATACTCTTAATTGAAGTACCATTTGACATGAAAGTCGACATTTTTAGCTAAAAACTCCTGATTGTTGAGTGTAAGTACCGTTAGAGTAGAATAACTCTTATTTTATTTTCTTTTCTTTTTTCATAAAGGTAAACACATAAATAAACATTCCCTCTTGAACAAATTAATCTACTAATCATAGGACTAATATTGAAATTATTGACCATATTCACCACTTATCTTTGTAAAATCAAGTAAAGGAAAAAATGTCATTATACATGCAAAGTTTAGGCATAATTTTCTCCACTTTATAAGATATGCTTTGACAGGGTATCGAAGCCTGTACAATAATAAAAACTAAACCTAATTGCCAGTTAAAGTAGCCAACACTTGATTCCAAGTACTGGAGTAGGGACTCTAGGTGTGGAATGGGTTACTTGATTCACCCTGTTCCCGAAGAGTTTGTTTGATCCGATATACCCGAATGGGATGGCTTTTTTTTCACAAATAATTATGAATTTGTAGACAGGGCAAGTAGGATCGTATTCTCAGGGACTGGGAATATTTGTCTCTTAGGAAATCCAAAGTAACACAAGGGTGATTTTGTATAAACGACGACAATCAAAGAAATTCAAATAAGAAAATAAAAATAAATAACTAACTAGAAATTAAATGACAATTCACTAAACTTAGAGTAACAATAATTAAAGGTCCAAAACAATTAAAGTACGAAAACAATTAAAAATAAAATAAAATGGGAAACTAAAAATCAAATGACAAGTCACTAAAATCAAGGTAATAATAATTGAAGATCTAGCCAAGAAACAACTTCAGCAATGGTTCACCTAATTGATCATCGATGCACAAGCAATTCTAATTATTTATTAATAAATAGGTTATAACTGCCAAACAAGCAATGACAGTTAACCCCTCCTTACTGTGTTGGTGATTGAGGTACACCCGTTAATCACTGCTCTAATTGAAAAATAATCCTAGGTACGCCCATAAGATTTAATTCCCCAATTGTCTTACGTATTAGAGGAGCTCTATTCTAACCAAATAACGCACTACCTGGGTTATTTCAGATTAGCCCGTGTATCCCCCTGATACAAACCTAATCATGCCAGTTGTCACTAATTCAAGGTAATTAAACAATTACAGATTTAATGCCCTAATTGATAATAGATTATCAAGCTAACTAATTATCCGGATCCAAGACAATCAATTAATTAAATAATCATAAATACTACAATCAAGGGATATGCGAATACCAATAAATAAAAGAAAAAGATAAAATTAAATCGATCTCACAAGTTTTTTGGCAAATCAAAGCCTCCGTTGTTCCTTGACTAGAGTGAAGAAATTAGTTCATATTTGATGCGAAAAATCCATACAAAAGTGACGAGAGAGCCGCGGCCATCAATTGGAAAATGGGCAAATTCAATTCAGTCAAAGGAATAAAGGAAAGCAAAGTTACAGAAGATGATTCAATGTCTTCCTAATTGTTCCTGACATCCGAGGAGAAAAGCTACCAAGAACCAAAAGAAGTGTCAAAGCTAAGAACTACTAAGTAGTGCCTGACCTACGTCAGAAGAAAGCAAAAGGAACTCCAAGGGAAAAGTCAACAATGAAAAAAACTAAACAAAGATAGTCCCCATCCTCTGCTCCTAATTCTCATTTTCTATCCGAAGTCCTCCTCCTATGCTCCAGTGCGGCGGCCAAAAGAAAATAGAATTCTGCCGTCCGCTGTCTTTGCAGCAATTACCAAAATGGGCATAAGTTTTTATTTTCCAAAAATGCCCCCTGGGATAATCTCTGTTACTTGGGCTCCTTTTCTGTCAAATTGGCACTTGTTATCATATTTTCGTTCTACTCCTTAAAATAAATGCAAAATACCAAAAGCGAGTAGAATTTAACAATTAATCCACATCGGGTCAGGTTATAGGGGAAATTAATAATAAAATAAATGATAAAATTGCACCCTATCATACTTCCCTAAAAATGCAAAAATTCTAATCACATAATAGCCATTTTCAAATTAATTAAAGAATGAATTTTTTAAGACACATATATTTATCTCAAAAAGTAAGAGAATTTGAAATACTAATGGTTTGAAGCTTATTGCCTGTGGATTAAATTGACAATTTTTCAAAAATTTTGGGGCAATTTTGAAATATTGGATAAGTTTTTTGGGAAAATTTTGGCAGAGCCTCTCCTTATAAATGGACGAAACTCCCTGCTAGTAAACTCAAATTTAAACTATTTCAAAGCACAATATCATTTCCAATATCAAGTCCTGCGTCTTCAACCAAATACCAATCACATACAACACATACAAGCTCAAGTTTTTCCCTCCCCCACACTTAAAATACATATTGTCTTTAATGTGTGAAGGAGATAAATAAAATAAGGAAAAGAATACTCTCCTACTGATGTGATTGAAATGCCATGATGATGAAGTTTAGGATCCATTGTTTGCAACTCTACTAATACTTGCAGTTGTAAACTTCGTGAAGTTTTTATTAATAACCATTGATAAAGAAAAAACATAAAAAGAAAGAAAATGAAGAAAATAAACTATAAGGGTTCAAAGGCATCAAAAAGAACTATAAAATGGCGATCAAAAAGCAAATGCATTTCAATTTCACAAGCAAAGGTAGCAAAGGCATTAAAAGGAAAAATGGTGATCCGTAGTTCCACGCCTTTCCACCTACATAAAATAGACAAGAAGCAATATGAGGTAAATTTCACACAACGCTTCCCTACAATTATGCATTTACAATTTTCACCAAAATACTTAGAATATCAATTATAAAATATATGACCTTGTTTAGGTGTTTACAAGATCACCATGTCACCGATGAAACCAAATTAGGATCAAAATTAAATCAAAGATCATACACTATGCACATGTTCAATTTCATTCTCCTAAAATGCTACTACAATTGCAAAATTTTTCAAATATCCAAAATTCATCATCTAATCATGTTCCATATGAAGAATAAGCAATAATGAACACATAATAACACCTTAACATCAATTAAAATACATTATTATACAAACTAGTTAACTAGCTATTTTCCTAAATTCAAAATTTAAACTTTCCAAAATGTCATCATATAATAAATGTATACATAAGAGCATCATGAACAAGCCACATTTTGCCTATACAAATCATCCAATTATACTTAACAACATTCTAAGACTAATTTTCACACTGATCATAATATAGGAATTTGAAAATTTTAAGTAAAATATAAAAAGCATCACATTCCTATATTTCAACAGGATTGAAAATGCTTAGATATGTTGAATAAGCATAATAGAGGCCAAAAATATCAACAAATATAGCCAAAAATTCGTGCATTAAAATTTTGTCACAAAGCTCAAGATATGGAATAATGGAAAATTTCAAAATACAAAGATTTGGTGAAGATTATTAACTCAATCGTGTAGAAGGGTGTTTGATGAAGTGAATGATCCAAAAAAGCTCCAAAAATTTAACTCAAAATGGCCCCTAATTGAACGAATTGAAATTTAAAAACCTTAAATTTAAAAGTCCTTCAATCCAAACTTCAAAGTGTTTATGAATAGTTTTGTTCAGCTAAAGTGACTCTATGAAAGTTGTGGGATGTTGGGTTGATGATTTTTAGCAATGAAAATGCTGAAAAATAAGATTTGGTGAGAAGTGTGTGAAATGTGGGTATTTTCCCGAGTGGGAAAAGGTGAAGAAGAAGAATGAATGTGTGACCCTCGTTTTGCTTCTTTAAACCATATGACTAGAAAACAAGGGGCAAAACACGGGTGATGACCCGCGTTTGCCACCCTCATTTTCATTTAGATGATTCGGGTTACAAGCATAAAACGTGAGTTAATACGCAGATCAGATTGCGTTTTGTCCTGCATTTTTGCCTAGATAACATGGAATTTAACTAAAACTGGGGCTAAAATGTAGGTAGAGGCAGCGTTTTGACTTTGACCCTCTTGAGATTTGTTTGATGAGTTTGGGATTGCAAGAGGGAGATTGTGAAGAAGTGGAAGAATTGATCAAGTATTTGGATTTTTAAGCATCCTATAAAAGAGCCAATGTTTATGAAAGTCTTAGATAAAGAAAAGGGCTTCCACTACTTTTGGAGATAGAAGCTCCAAAGTTAGAACTCAAACCACTTCCGAAACATCCAAGGTATGAATTTCTTGAAGCTAATGAAACTTTACCTGTGATTGTTAGTACTTATTTAGATGAGTAGCAATGTAAGACGCTATTAAGAGTTTTAAGGAAGCACAAAAGAGCAATTGGATGTACCATCTTGGATATTCAAGACATTAGTCCTTCTATATGCATGCATCGCATCTTTTTGGAGGATAATTACAAGTCGGTAGTTGAATTGCAAAGAAGGCTTAATTATAATAAGAAAGAGGTGGTAAAAATAAAATTTTCTAGTGGCTCGATATAGTTATAATTGATAAGTGTTTATTTTGTTTGACTTTTAGAGTGTTCATTTATTTAATTTTCGAATGTTTTTTAAGGTTTTTATAGATGAAATTTGTTTTTTTAATCTGCTATTTTCATAAACTCCATTTTTTAACCAAAACTTGTGGTTGAGCAATTTAATGTGCAAAACTTTTTACATTTGTAGGTTTTGGTGATCATTAATCAATTCAGATGGAAGAGAATTCAACCGACATATATGGTAAGATTCGAAGATTAATTGGAAAGGATTAAATGAACAAAATCAATTTTCGAGTAGAAAACATGACCTAAATACATTGGGGAACCCACGTTTTACCTCCTCATTTTAGCTGGAGCAGAAAAAGACAAACAAAATGTAGGGGAGGCAATAAGTGGGTATACGTGACCTTAAACCTGCGTATTGACCCCGCATATTCTTAAGGCGGATGTGCAACTTGCACCACCACTTACTCTAATTTTCTACAACTTTTTACAACTCAATTCCAGCAAGAATTTCAGCTATAGTAGTAAAGAAGAGCACGGAGATTTGTAGAAGCATATTTTCAGAATCTCAAGAAGCATTTCACATCAACTTTAACAACTCGTTTGGAACTTGAATTCATTTATAAATTTGGGGTTTGAAGACATATTTTCACAACTTTGGAAGGCTAGGAGCTGCTACAAAAATGTAGCTTTCACTAGTTCTCCTTAGTTCATTAGTTTAGTGTAGGTTAGTGTAGTTTATCCATCTTGTGTTGTAGCTAAACAAAGATGAAGTTGAGGATGAAGATGGAGAACTTGGAACTCAAGTGACATGAATGGCATCTTTTCTATCACTTTATTTTTTGTATTGATTCTCATGCTTAGTGAATATACAAGTGTGGTTCTTGTGTGTGTTTCACTCATGTTTTGTTAGTTTGATACCTAGGGGTGTGGATGAACTTACTATGATTGCTATGTGATTTTTTCATGATTATTTAAGTTATTTCTTGAGTAAGTTATTTAGCACTTTTGTTATTTCAATCATGATTAACTAATCGCTGATTATGATTATCTAAAGGTATTGTATCATCAATGAAAATTGTGATTTAACACTAGTTCATGAAGTGTTGAGCCTAGGGAGTATTCTCACGAAAGTAGGGAATTACCTATGTGGCTTTAACCTTGTGATTTCATAGAATTTAGTGAATTTATAACTAGTTTCTTTATCACAAAACGTAGGTGAGGCACAGTTATAGGTATGATTGGTACACTGGTGAAAGTGGGTATCACGAACATTAGAAAATTAGCCATGACCTAACCAAAATAATGAACTCAATTAACCGGTAATTTTTACTTGCAAGAGTAGTTACAAATTCTATGATCCTAGGAGTCTCTTTCTTTTCATTTTTACTACTTTTGTTGCATGTTAATAGTGTAGATTTACTTGTTTTACTTTTACTTATGATAGTCAAAATAATAAAGAAATTTGATTACCACCACTAGTTGATAATCTTCCCGGTGGAACCGATACCTAATATCCCTTATGCTCGATAAACGATCCGTATAATTGCAAAAAATGGAGTGTTTAGGTTTTCAAAATTTGGTGTGAAGTAAAAGCCTAGTTAAGATTTTGGTGCCATTGCCGAGGAAGATTTGGTTCAATATCGATGCTAAAAATGACTTTATTGGTTTGAATATTTTTACTTGCTTTTCTTGTGTTTGCGTGTATAGAGTCTTATTTGTCATTTTTAGTGTCTTGTCAAGTCTTCAAATTTTGTGTTTAATGTCTTGTTTTGTTTGTGTTTTTTAAGTTATTTTTCTTGACTAATCTTACTTTTGAATGTTTGAAGGCATTTTTAAAATTTTAAAAAGAATAGTTACAAATGCAGAAAAAAGCTTGAGAGAAAGAATCTCATTAATTGGTCCCTACAATTTTTAAAACCACAACTATAGAGGTAGCCAAAGGATGCCTAGAGGTATGTCATTTGAAGATAGTGTAAGAGCTTTAATGCTAAACTTGATTATTTGGGCAATATAATGCATGTGATTGAGCAAAATAAGAATGGGAAAATGCCGGTTTTCATCCCCAAACTTTGGGGCAAGGACACATTTCGTCCCTCAACTTTTGGGCACGACACATTTGATATCTGAATTAATAATTTTTGACCAATGTTATCCTCAAATGGCAATTTAGCCAATTTTTAACGGAACTGGTCACGTGAAAATCACATGACCATTACTTAAATCATATTTTTAACAAAACCTGCCAGTTTTCCATAAAGAGTTGGTATGTTATGGGCAATTTATTATTTTTTTAAACTTTCAAATATTTAATTTATGTTAATACAAAACATACTAGTTTTCCTTTAAGCGCTATTTAACCAATTTTTCCTATAAAGAGCTGGTATATTTCCCATAAAGAGTTGGTACAAAACATATTACAAACCTGCCAGTTTTCCATAAAGAGCTGGTATGTTATGGGCAATTTATTTATTTTTTTTAACTTTCACATATTTAATTTATGTTAAAAACAAAACATGTTAGTTTTCCTTTGGGCACTATTTAACCAATTTTTCCTATAAAGAGCTGGTATGTTTCTCATAAAGAGCTGGTACAAAACATACTACAAAACCTACCAGTTTCTCATAAAGAACTGGTATGTTATGGGCAATTTATTATTATTTTTTAACTTTCACATATTTAATTTATGTTAAATACAAAACATACTAGTTTTCCTTTGAGCGCTATTTAACCAATTTTTCCTATAAAGAGCTGGTAAGTTTCTCATAAAGAGCTCGTACAAAATATACTACAAAACCTGCCAATTTCCCATAAAGAGCTGGTATGTTATGGGCAATTTATTATTTTTTTTAACTTTCACATATTTAATTTATGTTAAATACAAAACATACTAGTTCAATGGATAAGAATATGTTATGAATAACTCAAAGTTTATACTTTTAATAGTTCAATGGGTAAACATATGTTATGAATAATTGAAGGGCCAAATTTTTACTATTCAAATAGTTCAATGGCTGCTCAAATAATTTGCTCTTATATAAATAGTAAAAGTATGCAAAGTATATGTAATTTTTAAATTTTGAGGGGAGCTTTTTGTAACTATTAAAAATCTCAAGGGATGTTTGTGAAATTATCCCTTTTCATTTTTCATGCTGATTATTTCTTTTCTTGCCTATTTTTCATTTTATCCTTATTTTTAGCTTTTTTCCCCCTTTACGTACGGGACGCAAGTGTTTATTGATAGATGCTTAGTCAAAATTGCCAAAAGTTGACTGATTGCATGCAGGAAACTGGCAGGTTTTGTTAAAAATGTGATTTAAGTTCACTTAACGGTCATGTGATTTAAGTTCACTTAACGGTCATGTGATTTTCACGTGACCAGTTTCGTTAAAAATTGACTAAATTGCCATTTGAGGATGACATTGGTAAAAAATTATTAATTCAGATATCAAATGTGTCGTGCCCAAAAGTTGAGGGACGAAATGTGTCCTTACCCCAAAGTTTGGGGATGAAAACCGACATTTTTCCAAATAAGAATGGTAATGCTTTTAATACTAATCATATGATTTGAAACTTGTGTAGAGGTTATCGTGCTACTTATGAATGCATGCAACAAACCCGGACACAAGTCCTTGAAGCTAGCTGCAACTCAGATGGATTCCAATTACATGATCAGTATGGACCCTTGGGCTATGTGATGCTATCCATTTGCAACAATCTGTACTAATTTTCCAAGATATCATCTGATAGGGTGTTAATTGTTAGTAATTTTATTATTAATTTTTCCCTTTGTCCTTGCCAAATATTGTTTAAATTGTTAATATATACTTATATTTGGTATTTGGACCTATCTACGGGGAAGTTGAACTGAAATATGCTAAAAAGGGGGACTTGTTGAAGAAAATTGCTCCACATGTGGGAGACTCCAAAGAGCTTCACAAACCCTAGCCCACAAGGTGCCACAGACGGATTGCATTTCTTTTGCTGATTAGAATAGTTGCTGACTGGAAGTTTCCCTGTGAAGAGAAAACTAAAAACAAGGACTTCGGCAGAGCTCAATTCTTTGGCCCTTGGACTCTCAATTCGGTGGGGACCACTAGATAGATAGCATTGTGTCATGTTTTCTTTTGGCTTTAAAAGGGACAATTGTAAGAAAGGCTAGGGATAGCTTTTAGCATAGTTTAGTTTTTTTTTCTTTCTGGGTTCCTTTGATGGCCTGGACCTCAGTTAAATTACGTGGAGATTTTCTCATGAGGCATGGCTAAGTTCCTCTAGTCGAAGGACAACTTGAAGGCGCGGTTTCAAATATCTGTGAGATCGAATTAATTTTATTTATTTCTTTTATTCATTGGTATTTGTACGTTTTCTGATTTAATTGCTTATGCTTGTTATGTTATTTGAATGTCAAGGGCCTGATATTCGAATTAACCTAATGATCTAATGCCAAATTAATTGATTGAATCCGTAATTGTTCAATTGATTAATACCAGTGGCGACTAGTGTGATTGGTTTCATGTTAGGGAAACGTATGATCTAATTTAAACAAACCCTCGTAGCGTGTTTGTTGGTTAGGGTTGGATTTTTCTAATTATTAATGCAATCGAGTAATTAAATCCTATAGTCGTACACCACTATATACAAAATTTGTATTTTTCTTGAGTAGATAATTATTATTGCATAGGCTCGACACCCTGTCATCATCTTCGCAAAATAATACAAGCTCGGAGATCACAAAATTAGGAAAGACCAATTGCTGCCGTTGTCTTAAAAATTTCTTTAAATTGAAGCAAAAATGTTCTGCCAAGAAAGAAACTGAGGAGTTCATGACCTTCCAATAGAAGGAAGAAAAGTTAGATATTATCAAAAGATTTTTGTATCTGCATCTTTAGTTGATAAAATTTGTTTAACCTTTTATCAACACAGCATGGAATACAAGTTGCATGTTTGTCAGTAAATAACTGAACTTGTCATAACGCTGTCTCGACTTTTTCAAAAAAATTTTGTTGAAAGACTCTTCCAAAAATTGAATCATCAAGTCCTTGAAAAGAAAAATATGGTCGAATTGAAATTATTCTTACTTTTCAGAATAGTGAAAAAAATAATAATGACTTGAATACTTTTGCAGAGCCTTTGGGGCATGTTCCTTCAAGACTTCCAGGACATAGGTGACGAAGACTTTCTACAAATACTCTTGTTCCTCTTGTCCAAACTTAAACGCTGAAAAGATATGTTATGCATAGTGCCAAACCATTCTTTCATTTGTCTCCTAATTTCTGGAGAACTTTTCGAAGAATTATGGAGATAAAAGCTTTTGAAATTATACAAGAGCAATGTGATGCTGAAATTGAATTTCACAGAAACTTTCATGGATCTACGAAATTTCTTAATCCAGAAATATATACATAATTAATTCAAGATGGCAATTATTTAAAATATTTCTTGAATGGTACTTTAATTTTACATGCAAAGTGTTAGAAATTTAGTTGCTAAAAAGGTTTGTAACTAAGGATTTATTGGCATGATTGAGCAACAAAAGGGTTCATAAGAGAAAAAGTGAACCAAAAATAGATATTAAAATATAGTTGCATAACTGATGAAGTAGTAAGATGTCTAGTACAAAATTAGTTAGATAACAATTATATAGTAGATTATGTGTAATTTTCTTTGATGGCAAAGGACCCTACTTCTCTTTCCCAATAATCTCTAATCCAAGTAAATGTAATTCATTACCAATTAAATTCAGTTAGAGATATAAAGTAGAATCTAGGTTCATGAGACCTTGAAAACGACCTATCCTCTTTGGGATAGAAAGACTTTAAGTTTTGACTTTTAATTTTTTTTCACCTTTTACAAAAATTTAGTCTAAAAAAGAATAGATCCTACTACATTTTTGTCTACATGCAATTCCGTAGAAGACGGGTCAGTCCAACTTCTAATCGACATGGTTATATTTTCTACAAGACTTGACACATTAGCGTGTCTGAATTGGAATGCTTAGCATAGAAAAATATTGTGACAATATGTAATATTCTCTATAATAAAGTGATGCGTTGAAGAATTATTGGGAAATATGTTGAATTGGTGACCTCTAAAAATTAGCCCCACAAGATGATCTGTGACAGAATTCTAAGTAGGAAAGTCATGTAATTATAATATTACATTCAAATTGATACTGGCCCAACCCAATTGTGGCTTTTAAGCTGTTGAGAAGTAATGTAGGGACCACATCATTGAATTCATTGCTAGAGATGTCTATAAAACTGCGTAAGTTGATTCTTGAAACTGCTAATGGGTCTAAAAAACCATTAGCTTTCAGGACTTTAAAGTCTTGGAATATGGAAGACTTTCGAGTTAGCCATGTTGAAAATATGTCACCTTTATATGCATGTCCGGGATGTCAAGGATTTCCAATTTTCTTCAGGGTTGGCTAATTATCGTGTTAAGCAGTGAACCTTTCAAAAAATTGCAATACAAACCAAGACTTCTCAATAAACATTTTGTTGGCTTGTTGTAAGACCATTATTCTTCAAGTTTAGTGCCCAAAATTGAAAACTTAAGTATCCCAAGCATAGTAGAATTGCAATTTGCATGGTCGATTTGTTTTTAGACAAGTCAAGGACTATGAATCCTGCTCAATTGCACATAGAAAGTGGCAATGGACGCTAGGTCTGTGATTAAGTCTGACTTTTACAACAACTAGATTTTTTTCTAATTAGTGAACCGAAAGAAGAAAATTAGGACATTATCAAAATATTTTTGTATCTACATCTACCGTCAAAAAATTTTGTTTAAATTTGTATTAGCATAGTAGGAACTACTAGTTATGTGTTTGCAGGTGAACAACAGGACTTCTCATAGTAATATCTTCACTCTTCGAAAAAAATGGAGTCAAGTCTTTGAAAAAAAAAATGTGGTCAGTCCAAATCAACCTATCCTTACTTTTCTAAATTGTGAAAAAATCACAATGACCTGAATCCTTCTACAGATTCTTTGGGCCATGGTTCTTCCTAGACTTCGTTGACATAATTGACAAAGACTTTCTGGAAACATTCTTGTTCCTATTGTCCATTTTAGAGCAATTGAGAAACACAATTTAAAAGCTGAAAAGACTTGTTACATATTCATATAGTAGCCAAACCGTTCTTTCATTTGTCTCCTAATTTCTGGGAAACTTTTCAAAGATTTATGTAGATAAATGCTTCTAAACTATATGAAAATAGTGCAATGCTCGAATTGAGTGCCATAAAAACTTTTCATGGAACTATGAAATATTTTCTTGTATAGAAATATATGAATACAATTAATACAAAGTAGCAATTGTTTGAAATGTTCCTTGAATGGTCCTTTATCATGACATGTAAATGTCTTAGAACAATATTTATTAGCATGATTGAGAAATAAAGAGGTTCACAAGAGAAAAAGGTTAAGTAATATCGACATCCAAATTAATTATTATAAGTTGACCTTGTGCTTAACTCATGACGCAGTAAGACATTTAATACAAAAAACAACCATATATATAATAGATTATGAATAATTTTCTTTGATAGAAAATAAAAAGGCTTTGTTGTTTAAATTGAAAATGAAGCATCCTACTTTTCCTTCCTAACTATCTCTAATTGAAGTGAATGTATATTACAATGTCTGTCCAAATTACCTTAAAGTGATCACTCCTTTCAAGGATGATTTTGCGTTTAACTTTTTTTTTTTTCACCTTGTACAATTAGTTAGCCTAGGGGGAAAAAAAAGGGGTTAGTCTAGAAACGATAACTCCCAGGTCCAATATCATTTTCCTCCAAATGAAATAACCACAGGCATTCCAAGGAAGACCCTTGAGTCCAACTTCTACTCCACATTGTTAAAATTCCTGCAAAACTTAGCAAAAGGCGTAACAGACAAAAGTATGATATTCTGAATCAGAATGTGTTAGACAGCATTAATGAAAGGCCCGAGTCCTAAGTCCCAACTGACATTCGTATATTGCTTTCCATAAAAAAACCATTTTCCTTAGAAAATGGTTTCTACAACCGTATAATATAAGTTAGGCAGAGAATGGCAATGTATTTTTGCATTTATTCAACATATTATTTTCTACATATTATTCTAACATATGCTGAACTCGCAATCTATTGGAATTCGCCCCGTAGGATGATCTGTGACAGATTTCTAAGAATGCAGCTGAAAGTGATGTAATTAACAATGTAAATTACCCTAAGATATCTCCCTCAATTTGATTGCAGGTCCCTCAATATTAAGGGAATAGGGACAGAGAATCTGTTGAAGTTAGTTTTCAATCCCTATACAAGACTCATAAGCGACTGATCATGATTGCTAACCTACATAAACATTGATTCTGATTCATGTTTGCCTAGCCTAAGCATAGTTCTGAAACTGCTGAAAAGTATTGTAGGGATAACACCATTGAATTCATTGTTGGAGAAATGAACAATGCAAAACCTTCTAAATCAACAATGGCTCTAGAAATCTATTAGCTTTCAGGCTTACAGAATCTAGACTTGGAATGTGGAAGATTTACTAGCCATGTTGGATAAATGTCACTCATAATATTGTTCTTGACATCAAGGATTTCCAATTTTTCACATTGGTCAGTGATCGTGGAATCGCACCATTGAATTTGTTTGTAGACCAGTCGAGGATTGCAAGTCCTTTACAAATTTCTTTAAATATTGCCCAAAAAAATTTCATTAAATAACTGAATTCTCCATTTCTTTTACTTATCATTTGTATTATTTCATAGTTTAGTTTCACAAATTAATTGATCCCTTTACCACTGTTTTTGGTTGCTCTAGAATTTTACATAAATCAAATATATTATGTGAAATTTGGGAAAGAATTCTGTTAGTTGCAAGCTGTATGGTACCTTCTACATTTCGGATGACAAATTCATTAAAAATTTCTAAGTTAACTATGGTGCATATTTGATAATGACCAATAAAAATAACAATTAGATTTCTTTGTAACTATATCTAGTCAATTTGAGTCTCTGGAGACGAATATTGCTTGCTTCGAAAAGTTATCGTTTAGATCAAATATATTTAGCGTAAAAGATGGACACCGAATGGGATACAGATAATGAGCTTCTCACAATTTTTTTTTTAAAAAATCTCTTCAAATACTTAGATTCATGTAAACACACTTAAATTGTCTTGAAGACTATACTGGATCATGTACAAACAAGCTGACAAGATACTCTTTGAAAATCATGAGGTATTTTTTTTTTATCATTGTGAGAACCCTCATTTTTTTAAAATACAATTTCCCCAAACTACAGGCATTGCACCAAGATTTAAACCACCTCTTATATGCCCTAGACCATTTAATAAGATCTAGACCATTTAATATATGCCCTTACAAATTATTTTCTATGTGTTATAATAATTTCCATGCATTTCATTTCAATTCATTTTACTTGGAGTAAAATATTTCCTTGAGCTAGGTTGTAAATAATTCACCACTTGTAATTGTCCAAGTGTTCTTTTATTAGTGATAGAGACTTTATGTGAGAGATTAGAGGTGTTGAATAATTACTGGTGCATTTGGAAAGGTAAGAATGACATTAGTTAAAGATTAAGAAAGGTTAGGACAATAATGGAGCCATGTGGCAAAACCCTAGCCATGTATTTTGTTTGACCAAAGAATTAGAGGAATTTTAGACCAATTTTGCTTCATTTTCCTCCAAAATTTTGTCCACCTTAAGGGCTTCCAAGGGAAGGAAGAAAACCCCATCTTCTTGCTATGACAACCTTAGTTTGATCTTGAACAAAAAATCAAAAGAGAAAGATCTAGAGTTTGTGAGAAAATTTCCTTCAATCTTTGAGGTTGTTTCAAGCCTAAAGCTTCTAATGTGGTGGTTTGTTTGGTGACTAAAGCAACTTGTAAGTAAGGTATGTAATCTTTAAAATTTGGGTTTATGATGTTATATCATCTACTTGAGGTTGAAATGGTGAAAAACAACTTGTTATGGTTGAATTTGGGGTTAGTTTCTTGAGTTAATCAAGTAATGGTTAGGTTTATTAATATGCACACCAAGTGTTTGGTGAAATTCTAACCCTTATTCATGTGTGTTTATGAAGTATTGATATGTTTTAAACCCCTATTTAGTTGGATCTAATACTTGTTATGTGCAATGTGCAAGGAATGAAAATAACAAGAAGAGTAGAAGTTGGAAATTTTTAAAGTGTGCTGACCGAAACTTTTTAACCTTGCTGCCCGGTTTTTCCTTGATATTTTCATGCACATTTTGGCTACAAATGTGAGTGTTATATGTTGGGTTATGTGTGTGGAGGTTGTCTACAAAAAATTAGCCAATTTGGTAGAATAAAGTTTGAGTTATAAACAAAGGAGGAAAACTGGACTAGGTCCAGAAATTTTCTGTCCAGCAATCTTGTTAAGATCATAACGTGTTACTTACTGATCGGAATTGAGTGCCATTTGTGGCAATTGAAAGTAGACTCTTAAAGCTTTAAAACGGTACAAAGCTCATTTTCTAGTTCATCCCGACCGATCCGTGGCGAGTCTGGAAAGTTGGCTGTCCGGGCGGTACTGTTCATCCGAGACAGTCCAGAAAGTTCATTTGGTTTCATAATTTTGAGCCACTTATGTTAGGATTTTGGAAATGCTTTCTTCTAGACAAATTTATCCTTATGAACCTAGTTTCCAATGCAACTGATGGAACCTAATTCTGACTTTCCCACAATGAGCAATGACTGTTTTACCGAGGCTGGCCGGGCGAGATAGTTTAAATCGTAATGAAGCCTTTGAGCTTTAGTGAAACTTTTCTTTTGTCAAACTTTCATGTACATACTAGACTTGTTTTCCATGAACTTTCACCGTGGTTTAGACCCTATTTGCATGCCGGATTAAGTAGCTTAAGCTACTCACTTGGCCCCTTAATGAACCTATACTTTAGTAGGGAACGAATCCAATTATTAATGTTTTCACTCGTTGACCTAGGTTTGGGCAACGACGGTGATTGTAACTGAGACGTTTCACGTCAATTATTACTTTTCCTTGACAGGTGAGTGTTCCACTACCTGCTACTTGTTATGTGAAATATTTGTGAGTACTTAAAAGTATTGAATTGTTATTGTTTGAGCCAAACACTGTTTTAATTAAAATTGAGGCGAGTGTGTACTTTATCGCACTCGACATTCCTTGTTTTTTTCCTTTTCACTGAAGCTCTACTCACTGAATGAATTAATATGAAATGAGATATTGCTATACATGACCGTGCTTAAGTTGCGTGGATGACATTCCACCAACTACTTTTACTGTTTGGGTACCCAACCTCATAGGTGAGTCGGTTGTATCGAGCCAGCAAGGGCTTGGTCGAGAAGGCCGATAAACCTTGTGGACTGTTTACTGTTCACTGTTCACTGGAAATTGAATCTTGCTTGGAGGTCCCTGGTGAAGCATAGCCGTTGTGCTTGCTTGTTGTGTTGTCCAGCACCACCAGTGATAAAATCCTCGGCTTGATACCATTTTATTGGAATCCTTGAGCATTGGAAACTCGGATTCCTGGTATACTCGAGTATTACCAAACTACTGTTTATGGAGTGCGGGCCCGGTGGGGGGTTGTTTGGGGGACGGAGACTGGTGAAAGTGGTGTTCTACGGACCTATATACTGTTACAAGTGTTGACGGAGTGTCAACAGGAGGTAATTATGATCAAGCTCAAGTGGACCTTTGGCTTTTGAAAACCACCCGTATCCTTGAATGGAACTGTAATTAAACTGTTATTTTACTGTACGGTGTTTAGTTGGCTATTTTGTGATTTTATGTGGCTATGTGTTTACTTGTTTACCTGGAACCTCACTGGGCTTTAGCTCACCCCATTCCCTTTGTTTTCCTTAACAGATCGGGAAGGGATTTGATCGAGGGCTTTCTTAGCTTTACTATGCCGTTCTTGCGTTTTGAGGTTGTAACTTTCGTTTAAGCAGACTTGTAAGCTTAAATTCTTAAGGGTGATTTATATTATGTAATTTTGAGTGAAGCGTGGTAAGTTGGCATGCGATGATATATGTACTGAGCTGAATTGTTGGATTAGTGATTATGTTTGAGTTAGTGTTTCAATCCCCTGCATTGTCAAATGTTACATTCGTTTCATTGATGATATTAGTCCTTTGAACGACTGAGTCCTGGCGAGAGTTGGGCAGGCAGTCCACTGATACCCTAGGGTTTGCCCTAGGGAGAGGTGGGGCTGTCACAGTTGGTATCAGAGCTTAGGTTTCCGATCTCTGTAGTTTATCCTAGGCTTCAAGTTTAGGATGCCGGACTGTGGGATTGGTTTGAAAGTTGAGTGACCGCTGGTAGGGATAAAAATTAGAGCCTCGGTTTGAATTGGCTTGAGTGAATTAGAAATTTTTGACTTGAGGATTATATTTGACTATTTTCCTTTAAGGGTGCTTAAGTTTCCTCTACGTCTTGTGTACGATGGACGGACCTAGTGGCCCTAGCAATAGACCAGTTGGTGAGTTGTTCCGTGGGGACTTACAGATGATTAAGTATCAAATCAGGCCCGAAAACGATAGAGGCTATTAAAGCCTATCTAACCGCTACAGGCATTTCGAGTGCCATTATACTTATACCTACCCTAATGTAGTAGTTCTGGCCATAGTGAAGGAGCGGAAGGTCCTAGCGAGGGATAATATTAGGCTTAGATTTGAAATGAATTACCTGAAGAAAACTATTGAAATGCAAGCGGAGGGGATTAAGGAACTTGAGTATGATGTGGTTAGGAGCCAGGAAAGTAAGGATTAGAGCAGAGTCTATTCGGAATATTTGTAATGATCTGCTAGGAGAAGTGAGTGACGAGGCTTCTTACATAGGAGGCGAGATTAGAGACGAACCCGCCTAGTTTGGGGGGGGTCAACTAGTCCTACAACGGATTAAGCCTCTACTCCTAGGCTACTACCTTGGATGATTTTGACTATTGCACATAGAAAGGATAGGAGAGGTTGTGGCTCGGTGGTTGTACCGTTTTCTTTTGACACTTGTGCTAGGTTTTGTTTGATATGACTGTACGACTATATCTGTACTCCTGAGACTCGTACTTGCTACTTTTGGTCCTGTTATTTTATAAATGATTGTTAGGAGCCTTTATGTACACTGTTTTGACTGTTAACTTGGATCTTTGACTTTTGAACTTTTGATTTTTGACTTTGACCTTATTTCAGCATTGGCCTTTAACTGCTTTTCAATTTCACTCGTTTATCGTGACTCCGATTCCATTTCTTATATGACCTTTAAATATGAATAAGTATATTGTATACCCCTATTTGATTACTTTGTCAGTTATTATACTTGGGTCCTAGACTAGTGAGTAATCATGGAGACTAAATGATAATATGGTTGGGGCCATGGGTGTGGATCTAGGTAGGTCCAAGATTAAGAGGAGGAATAAAGGTCTGTAGTTAATTAGAACCAAGGACCCGAATGTGGAGAAGGAGACCAGGTAGCTACAGCTATCAATTGTATGACTGATCTATTGTTTACTGGCCTGTTTGGTTGACCATCGAGGTCAAGTACCGGGTAACTAGTAAAGAAACCTTGAAGTAAGTGAAGATAGGGCCCTGAAATGGTTCCAAAGTTCACTCCCCCTAAATTTCTTAGAGGATCAGATCCCAAAGCCACCGAGAACTGGTTTGAAAGAATGGAAGATATTTTTGCTGCTTCGCGTGGTCCCTACGCGGAGTGAGTTTGGGGTCAAGTGGTGTTATTGTCCGATTATGTGGGTAAGTGGTAAGGACTAGGTGCTCTTCTGGGGCGTAAGTTATGAATCATGACTGTTATAAGCATAAACCCTTTATCAGGATACTTGGGAGGAATAGATATGTACGTCGAGTAGGAATCTGTAATATGGGTGATTTACTCTTGGGACCGGCCGGCTCGAGTTGTGAATTACCTTATTGTGGATTCTTGTACTTGAGTACCAAAAAGAGGAGAGCACTAGAATAAGGGTCTGTATCTTGATGGTACTTGAGATAACTTTTAATGGCAAAAGTCAAGGCGCGGAAGATTCTGACACTTGACCTAGTTGTTGGACTGATTGAGGGGATATATCTCGGAAGTTATCATGGACTAATCTTGAAATAGTCTGTTAGCGTTTCTATAGACGGTGGCTAGACTGTAGTGTACATTGAGAAATTTGCATTGAAGACCTATTTCCTTCTCCTGCAACTGTGAAGACTTGATAAGTGTTTATTTCGAATGTGAGGCGGTTTGACTACAACTACATTGATATTTCTACTCCTCTTGTGACATTCTTTTCTATACTTCCTTGACACCTATCCACTAATATCAAAGTATGGATTTGTTTTGATTATTATAGTGTTGAGATCAAGAGTTTTGGAATTTTGTATGGGGATTGGAGAAAAGAATTGGGTTCTATACCTATACGCAAAACCCTAGCCTGTATGCAAAAGCTTGAGATAAGGTGTGGAACTTTTGATATATAAAATACGCTTTAGGGTTTCACTATGTACATAAGTGGCAATAGTACTTCTTGTGTTAAGACACCATAATAGAAATAAGTGGCATAGTATCTTGAAGTGTTGCCCCACTTGTGTGCTGCTTTCTCGTCTATCTCAATTGAGAAAAGCTAAGTTTAATTCCTCGTGGTCGGATTGGAAATGAATGAACTTAAAAGTTATATGACTAACCCTTCTACGAAGCCAATCATAATTAGAGTTGCCTGGCAAGCTACTATCGATAAGTGAATCGGTGAGATGACAAAGGTGATTGATCTGCATGAGAAAATAGAGACTGTTCCAAAAGCGTTCCAAAAGAGATGAATTGAGTACTGGGAAAGATGATGGGAACCAAAATACCTAGAGAACATTGAACTACCGTATCAGGACATACAATTGAAAGGAAATATGAAGAGGTTCCAGAAAAGGTACAGAATAAGTTTGCATCAGTACATTTGCCTAGTTGAATAGCCATTAATGAGGTTTTGCCCGGATAAGTTATAATCATTGGACTATGCATAGTGACATTTTTTTATATATAGCATGATGTATTCCCTTAGGAACAGTGGACTTGGTACCTGTTGTTTTAATAAGTGCTATGAAGTATTGGTGATTGTGCAGTATTGGATCCTTATCCCCGAGTTTATTGCCTTACTTTGGTCTTTGAGTTAAAAATTTATTGTTTGTCGCTCGAAGGGAAGAAATGATTTAATATACAATGCATGGGTTAAAGAGCTAGTAAGAATAGTAACCATGTTGTAACTCTTCTTTTATCGAGATTAAGGTTTGCGTCACATTTTCACCTTGACTAAATCAACAATTTGACTGAATTGTCTTCATCTTCCCTCTTACTTGGCCGAACCAAGAGAGAAGAGAAACCAAAGAGAGACCTCCAACTCCAACCTCAATTTTGTACTTGAATCTGAAGTTACTCCATGAAAATGTTAACTAAGAAAGATTTCAAGGTATTGGTGGAGCGATTGTTGAGGAAGAAGCCCTGAATTTCCATCTTTTTTGAGGTTACAAGGTAACTTTGGCTAGCAATTTTCCTCTACTACCAATATAGGTACCCTAGTGGATTAAGGTAGTACTTTTGGCAGCTTTATGGAAAATTTCATGGGTTGAACTAGTGTTGTGGTAATTTATAGTTTTATGGTGAATTTTCTACCACACGTCATGCTTAAGTATTGACCATGGTCTGATAGCTTTTGTTATGACTTGCCTAAAGAAAATTCTAACTTGTGATTAAAAATTTCAGATTCGGGTTTCATTTTGCTAAACTTGAGTAGGGACGGTTATATGCTTGATGAAGTGAGTTGTGGGCTTGATATTTATACGCTTGAGTTGAAGCTATTTCATTGGAAGAATGAAGCCTTGAATGGGCTAGGAAAAGTTAGTAAACACAAAGGATGTGCTGCTGAAAATTTTTCCGCAAGGAACCTTGGAAGGTTTTACAGAATTTTGTTATATCTTGATGTAGAAAAGTCAAAATTGAGTTTCATTTATTATGTTTGAAACTAGGTTCAGAGTATCAGTATTGTTCTCAATTCCCATGAATATCTATGATTTTTCAAAATTGACTGAAACTGTATCCCTGTTCTATCTGTTAGTGGGTGAAGCAGCAACTTTAGGTTGGAATTTGATCGACTCGTGGATTGGATCTTACAATGGTACCTTCTAGAAAATTATAACAATTTGAATCCATATTCCGACGGTGTAAAGTTTTTAAGTTTTTGGACGTAAGAATCTCGAGATAAGATTTTCAAATGAGATCATGCAAAACTAGAAAAAAAATCTATTTTCCTAGAATTATTCCTACTTACATTCCCAACTTTAGGATTGGAGTTGGTAAACTATTTGAGGTTGGTTTATAAGTGGAATCGAGACTTAAATGAAAGGAAAATGAGTTCTTCAAACCACCTTAAGTCGGACAGTTTACAACTTTGCATTTTGAACGTATTTTCTACTTTCTCTAAATGTTTGGCTATAAGTGATACTTTTCTGCTCTAAGTGACTCTTGCAACATTGATTAGTAAAGACATAAGGATTATTTTTCGATGGGAACAAGCTAGTATTATATTTCGATAGGTTATACAACTATGAAACTTGTAAATTGATACATGTTCTAAATAAAAATTTGGAGCTTCAATTCCTACATAATATGGCTTTGTATCGCTGGTCTTACTAAAGCATGCGCTCACAGGACTCAAGAGAGTTAAAAAGGATATTCATCGAAAATATTTTGAACTACTCAGCAATCAAGCTGAGAATTTCGAAGGCGAAATTCTTTAAGGGGGAGAGAGTGTGAGACCCCTCATTTTTTTAAAATACAATTTCCCCAAAACTATAGTCCTTGCACCAAGATTTAAACCACCTCTTATATGCCCTAGACCATTTAATAAGATCTAGACCATTTAATATATGCCCTTACAAATTATTTTCTATGTGTTATAATAATTTCCATGCATTTCATTTCAATTCATTTTACTTGGAGTAAAATATTTCCTTGAGTTAGGTTGTAAATAATTCACCACTTGTAATTGTCCAAGTGTTCTTTTATTAGTGGTAGAGACTTTATGTGAGAGATTAGAGGTGTTGAATAATTCTTGGTGCATTTGGAAAGGTAAGAATGGCATTAGTCAAAGATTAAGAAAGGTTAGGACAATAATGGAGCCATGTGGCAAAACCCTAGCCATGTATTTTGTTTGACCAAAGGATTAGAGGAATTTTAAACCAACTTTGCTTCATTTTCCTCCAAAATTTCGTCCACCTTAAGGGCTTCCAAGGGAAGGAAGAAAACCCCATCTTCTTGCTATGACAACCTTAGTTTGATCTTGAACAAAAAACCAAAAGAGAAAGATCTAGAGTTTGTGAGAAAATTTCCTTCAATCTTTGAGGTTGTTTCAAGCCTAAAGCTTCTAATGTGGTGGTTTGTTTGGTGACCAAAGCAACTTGTAAGTAAGGTATGTAATCTTTAAAATTTGGGTTTATGATGTTATATCATCTACTTGAGGTTGAAATGGTGAAAAACAACTTGTTATGGTTGAATTTGGGGTTAGTTTCTTGAGTTAATCAAGTAATGGTTAGGTTTACTAATATGCACACCAAGTGTTTGGTGAAATTCTAACCCTTATTCATGTGTGTTTATGAAGTATTGATATGTTTTAAACCCCTATTTAGTTGGATCTAATACTTGTTATGTGCAATGTGCAAGGAATGAAAATAACAAGAAGAGTAGAAGTTAGAAATTTTTAAAGTGTGCTGACCGAAACTTTTTAACCTTGCTGCACGGTTTTTCCTTGATATTTTCATGCACATTTTGGCTACAAATGTGAGTGTTATATGTTGGGTTATGTGTGTGGAGGTTGTCTACAAAAAATTAGCCAATTTGGTAGAATAAATTTTGAGTTATAAACAAAGGAGGAAAACTGGACTAGGTCCAGAAATTTTCTGTCCAGCAATCTTGTTAAGATCATAACGTGTTACTCACCGATCGGAATTGAGTGCCGTTTGTGGCAATTGAAAGTAGACTCTTAAAGCTTTAAAATGGTACAAAGCTCATTTTCTGGTTCATCCCGAGCGATCCGTGGCGAGTCTGGAAAGTTGGCTGTCCGGGCGGTACGGTTCATCCGAGACAGTCCAGAAAGTTCATTTGGTTTCATAATTTTGAGCCACTTATGTTGGGATTTTGGGAATGCTTTCTTCTAGACAAATTTATCCTTATGAACCTAGTTTCCAATGCAACTGATGGAACCTAATTCTGACTTTCCCACAATGAGCAATGACTGTTTTACCGAGGCTGGGCGGGCGAGACAGTTTAAATCGTAATGAAGCCTTTGAGCTTTAGTGAAACTTTTCTTTTGCCAAACTTTCATGTACATACTAGACTTGTTTTCCATGAACTTTCACCGTGGTTTAGACCCTATTTGCATGCCGGATTAAGTAGCTTAAGCTACTCACTTGGCCTCTTAATGAACCTATACTTTAGTAGGGAACGAATCCAATTATTAATGTTTTCACTCGTTGACCTAGGTTTGGGCAACGACGGTGATTGTAACTGAGACGTTTGACGTCAATTATTACTTTTCCTTGACAGGTGAGTGTTCCACTACCTGCTACTTGTTATGTGAAATATTTGTGTGTACTTGAAAGTATTGAATTGTTATTGTTTGAGCCAAACACTGTTTTAATTAAAATTGAGGCGAGTGTGTACTTTATCGCACTCAACCTTCCTTGTTTTTTTCCTTTTCACTGAGGCTCTACTTACTGAATGAATTAATATGAAATGAGATATTGCTCCGTGCTTAAGTTGCGTGGATGACATTCCACCAACTACTTTTACTGTTTGGGTACCCAACCTCATAGGTGAGCCGGTTGTATCGAGCCAGCAAGGGCTTGGTCGAGAAGGCCGATAAACCTTGAGGACTGTTTACTGTTCACTGGAAATTGAATCTTGCTTGGAGGTCCCTGGTGAAGCATAGCCGTTGTGCTTGCTTGTTGTGTTGTCCAGCACCACCAGTGATAAAATCCTCGGCTTGATACTGTTTTATTGGAATCCTTGAGCATTGGAAACTCGGATTCCTGGTATACTCGAGTATTACCAAACTACTGTTTATGGAGTGCGGGCCCGGTGGGGGGTTGTTTGGGGGACGGAGACTGGTGAAAGTGGTGTTCTACGGACCTATATACTGTTACAAGTGTTGACGGAGTGTCAACAGAAGGCAATTATGATCAAGCTCAAGTGGACCTTTGGCTTTTGAAAGCCACCCGTATCCTTGAATGGAACTGTAATTAAACTGTTATTTTACTGTACGGTGTTTAGTTGGCTATTTTGTGATTTTATGTGGCTATATGTTTACTTGTTTATCTGGAACCTCACTGGGCTTTAGCTCACCCCATTCCCTTTGTTTTCCTTAACAGATCGGGAAGGGATTTGATCGAGGGCTTTCTTAGCTTTACTTTGCCGTTCTTGCGTTTTGAGGTTGTAACTTTCGTTTAAGCAGATTTGTAAGCTTAAATTCTTAAGGGTGATTTATATTATGTAATTTTGAGTGAAGCGTGGTAAGTTGGCATGCGATGATATATGTACTGAGCTGAATTGTTGGATTAGTGATTATGTTTGAGTTAGTGTTTCAATCCCCTGCATTGTCAAATGTTACATTCGTTTCATTGATGATATTAGTACTTTGAACGACTGAGTCCTGGCGAGAGTTGGGCAAGCAGTCCGCTGATACCTTAGAGTTTGCCCTAGGGAGAGGTGGGGCTGTCACAATCATGTATTTTTTTGAAACATTTTAATAAACAGAGCGAGATCTATACCTAACCTTACCACTTTCTAGTGGTTTTTAAGTTTTAAAAAAAAAGGTGGACAAGATACATAATCATGTGCACCGATTACCGAAAGCAAAGGATCAAAAAGAATGTGGACTGAGAGCAAACCAATATAAACCATAGCAGATGATCAAATAATGGAAAATAAATAAATCAAGGAACGAAGAGAATTTACAAACCTATATATATATATATATATATCAGATGATTTTGCCATTTTATCAATATATATATATATATATATATATATATATATATAGGATAACTTGGGTCACAAATACAAGGAGGTATTTGACCCTAAAGTGAGTAGGAATACATGAAGTAACAGGGAGTTGGTCCATGGTACCAGCCAAAAAGTAATGTGAAAGGTTCAAGTTGGTCAAAAAATTGCAAGTCTTGGACATGAACCAGCTTGGGATTTTGCTGTGAATCATGTTATTTGAGGGGTACAGAAATACTAAACTCTCTGAATTTCTAAGAAACTCTACAAATTCCTTTATCTGGCAAGAAGACAATCCCGAGTGCATGAAATTTGAATAGGAAATGCTTATAATGTTTTTAGTGTTCCACGGTGCTTCATTCTGAAGAGGGTTCTTTTGAAGCTGATTGAAGTCCACAAACAAGTCTTGTCCAACCCCAGTAAAATGGTATGATTAAAGGTCAAGGTAAGATAGGATCGGAATAGTAAAAATTGATGGAGGAATTGAACCAGTTAGTTGATTACTTGAGAGATCTAGAGAGCCAAGATGTGTAAGGTTGAGAAGCGAATTTGGAAATTTCCCAAACAATAAATTATGATCAAGTGAAAACCTACTTATTTTTTGTAAATTGGAAAATTTATCTGGAATTTTCCCTCGAAGATAGTTTTAATCCAGAGACAATTCAGTGAGTTATGTACGGTTGCCAATTGGTTCAGGAATGACACCAAAAATTTGACAAGAACTTAGATCCAAAGCATTTAAGGACCCTATGCACCCAATTAAATTTGGCAATGCAGCAGAGAAATTTATATTGAATAGGTTCAATTGCCTCAGGGAATCAGAAATGCTGCAGTTCAATTTCGGTAAACTAACAGAAAGATTCTCATTGACCTAATGAGAGAATTTGCATATTCGGTAGATATAAAACATGACTTGGTAGAATACCTCTTCTTCTAGTATCCACGAGATCTAGATATGTCAAAGAAGAAGAAAAATTCACCCTCAACTCGGATGAGATGTTCACCAACCAAAGTGACAGCTCTCTTAAATGGGTTAAGTTTTGAAGTATTGCTTCAAAATTGCTAGGTTCATATCTTAGAATCAAGTGACAACCTATAGAATTACACGTGAGAATGGAAGAGAGATTAAGTGAAATCAAGTTGGACAGGTATGATATTTCTAAAGCAATTTTACCTTCAAAATCTGAACTTGAGAGATTGAGGTGGGTCAAACTTTTTAGGGAGCCAGCTCGATGTGAAATTCATGAACCGATGAAATCATTAAAAGCAAGATTGAGGCGGCGGAGATGCGAAATATGGAAAAGTCTAGTGTTTGGATGGATGACTCCGTAAAGCAGGCCACCACCCAGATCCAGCCCAATTACACAACCACAGAGGTTGTGGAATGTGACGCCAGCCCAATTGCAACAATCTGTATCTGCTTTCCGATGTGTTGTCTGCCGACCCATTTCATCACAATCTTGAGAAGCATAAGTTGATATGCTAAACCTTTCTTTGAATTGAAACAATGCAACAGCGTCATCGTGACAGCACAAATGATCTCCCAAGAAAGTGAAACTAATCACTTCCCGAGGTTGCAATAGAAAGAAGAAAAGTAAAGCACTAAAAAATGTTATTTATCTCTTCATTCTTGCTTGATAAATTTAGTGTCAGAATAACGGTTATATAAAGGCACGGGATTTACGTGGAGGAGGTATCATTTGGAAAAGGTTGTAACAAGTTTTTCTTAAATGTTGAGCAAGGTAATAGTGGAAGTATAAAGCTGGAACAGTAAAAGTCCGAAAGTTAAAAGCTTTTTTCCTTTACTGGTTTGTTGTTTGAACAATTATGGTACGAAAAGGTCAAGTATTTTGTGAAGAAGTTGCATGCATAATACTCCATTCTTTTTCTTTAAAATTGCAAACTTTACATCATCTTCATCTTCATTTTTTTTTCCCTTAAAGGCAAATATTTAGTCTGCATGATCTCTATGATATTTTCTTTTATATATATATATATAAGAGATATACTCTTATTATGATCACCAGTTCAAACTTCATAGACCTAAAGGATCTTTGCTAATTTGAACACAAGAAGTCAAAGTGACACTGCAACGACCCTTATATGTATAGGGTTTTATTTACCTTGACAACTTAATTAAATAAAAATAACTCAAAATTCTAACATATGTCATGTTAAAATGCAGCCAATGAAGGTTTTGTCAGCTGTTAAGATTTGAACCATTTGCCTAAACGGAAACTCATATTCAAATACACTCCTAGGAGTTGCTTGACAAGGGTTTATTTTACGTATTTTTAAGTGCATTTTATTAGTCAATTTTGGCTAGATTATTTAGTTTTATAACTAAAATAACTAAGGTTTTGGTAGAAAACTACATTTTATGTTAAAATGGCTAAACATTGCATTTTATGGATTTTTATGGTAAAAACTTCATATTTTGTAGGTTTAATGATTCAATCATCAAATGAAATGCATTGGGAAGATATTTGGATGATTGAAGATGAATTTAAGTGGTGAAAATAAAATATGAAGTGTAAAAGGAAAAATGCAAGAAAAGTCAGGTTTGACAACTCTGACACGTTTTGGTATTTTGACTATATCTGGAGCTACACAGATCGGATCAAGGTGATATTGGTACCATTTTGAAGCTAAGAGATAGATCTAAATTCGGTATAAAGACATCAAAGTCCAATTCAGCCGTTTTCATAGTGCAAAAGTTGAAATACCGAAATTCAACTCAGCTGTCCAAAGTGAAAAACAGAGCTCCGACCAGTCTAAAGTATTTCGGTCATATCTCAAGGTAAAAAGCTCCAATTTGGATGATTCTTGAAGCATTGGAACGCTAACTCAAAGGGCTACAACTTTGGTGTTTTGCACAAAATCCAGTTCGGCCTGCATCATGGAGAAAATTGCAGTTGAAGTAAGGACAAAGTGAAAACGCGAGTGCACAAAACGCGAGTTGTAGCCGCGTTTTGTATAGGCGCGTTTTCTGGCCGAAATTCTACAATTTGTTCAGTCAATTCTCTTGTGTTCAGACTACTTTCCAGCTATAAGTTGGAAAGTGAATTCGGTGCACATGCTTCAGAAGACAAAAGGGCAATAAAGGTGGCTTATTTTCAAGTCAAAAACAATGGTTTTTGACTATCTTAACAAAAGGAGATTTGAAGAATCATAGCAGAAAAATTTGACTGGAGAAGAGCTCTTCATCAGTTTATATGCAGAGACATTTGGGTGGTCTGACATTCATTCATAGAGGAGAGATACGGGAGAGAGCTTGAAGTGCAGAAATGTAGTTCTTTCATTTCCTTAGTGTAGGATAGTGTAGCTAGTGTAGTTCATCCATTCTTGTATATTGCTAGACTAGGATTAAGATGGAGATGAAGAAGGCAAGGTGATGAGCTCAAGTGACATGGGTTACATTCCTTCTAACTCTTTATCTTTTGTACTTGATTCCAAATTTAGTTAATATGCAAGTTCTGGATTTTGTGTTATTTATGTGTCTCTAAAGTTTATGCCTTGGGTTTGGTTGAACTTCCTATGATTGTTAGTATTTATTATTTGGCTATTTGATTGCTATGATTTGAGCAAGTTATTTAGCACTTTGGCTTCTTAAATCATGATTAATCTGGTACCATTGATTGTGATTATCTAAGGTGTTATTTCTACAATGAAAATTGAGATTTAACATTAGTTAAAGAAGTGCTAAACATGGGGAGTACACTCACGAGAGTAGAGGTGCACCTATGTGGTTTTTAGTGATTTATTTCATGTAATTTCACTGAAGAAATGAACTTGTAGCTAATTTCATAACCACGAGAATAGGTATGGATTAGTTATGAGTATAATTGATTCACTACGAAAGTAGGATTCAAATGCACAAGGAAATTACACCATAACTAGCTTAGATGTAGTACTCAATGATCCAAAAATAGCACTTACATGAGTAGTTAGGGATACCACAACCTAAGGAGCTTTTATTTGTTATTTTGTATAATTTCAGTAGGTTAAATTTGTTATAATTTATTGATAGTCTAAATAATAGAGAAGCTTTAGTAATACCGGTAATTGTTCACTCTTCCTTGTGGGATCGACCCGATATATACCCTAAACTACTAGTTGATCTGTATACTTGCAGTGAACGGGTGTAATTCGGTATTTTTTAGCTTGCACGTATGTAAAATACCCGTCAAGTTTTTGGCGCCGTTGCCGGGGAAGATTTGACAATATCGGTGTGAAGAGCAACTTTATTAATTTAGACAATTTCACTTGTTTTTGTTGGTTAAGTGTCTTGTTTGTTTTGAGTCTTGTTGAGTCTTTTATGTTTAATGTCTTGTTTTTGTATGTTTAAAGTCATCTATTCTTCTTGACTAAACTTGTTTTTGAGCTACTTTGAGAGCATGTTTAGGGGATCAAGGAGAGTAGAAAACAGGGGAGGACAATGCTTGAGAAATGGAGGTTTGACAATGGATGGTTACCAAGTGCAAAGCTCCTTCAACAGAGGTAACCAAGAATTTACTGAATGTATGTATTTTGAAGATGGTTTAAGGTGCTTAAAGGCAAAATTTGATGTAATTAAGTTACAAGTTCAAATGGACACCATGATGCATAAAATTGAGCAAGGGAGGAATGCTAATGCTTTTAATTCTTATCATGTGATTTGTGACTTGTGTGGAGGTTATCATGCTACTAATACATGTATGCAAGCACAAAATGTGGATTATTATTATGAATTAGAGCATTACAATCCTTGTTTTGATCAATATAGTGCTAATTGGAGCAATTCTCCTGCTTATGGTTGGGATAATCAATTTACTTATAGTAATTCTTCATATTTTTACGATTACCAACCTGAATGTGTCCAATATGAATCAAAACCATCTTGGGAGTTGGCAATTGAAATGGTAGCTAATGATTCTAAGCCATCTTGGGAGTTAGCTTTAGAAAAATTAGCTAATGCAACTTCTGACCGTTTTGATAGGATTGAGGAAAGAATAGATGAATTAGCTTCTCATTTTGGTCAAATACATGAGCAATTGAGTGCATTGTGTGAAGTTATTTCCTCTAATAATTTGCAAAATGATCCTAGCATGAATGATGGAAATGTTGTATGTGAAAATGGGTTGCATTTTGATGAAAATGATGAATCTCAAGAGTGTTTCAATGAGCAAATGTCCATTTCACATGATAATATCTTTGGAACTAACTTTGAACCTCAAGAGGTGAGTTTTAATGACTCATTTTTCACCCCTCTTGGGGAGTGTATTGAAAGTATAGGTTCTAAAGGTATTCCTGCCCAAGATACTCTCATGACATTTCCTTTGGTAAGTTCTCAAGTGGTGCATATTCATGGTAATATTTATGAAACACTTGGAATATGTAAGTCACTTTCATTTCTCACATCATTAGATTATGTGGCTTTCGCGATTAAGCCACCTTTTAATGATCCACCACGGCCTAAAATGGTGGATTATTCGTTAACTAAACCTCCTTGAAAAATGAGGTGAAATAGTCAAGCTATTGACTTTAAAGAAGCGCTTATTGGGAGGCAACCCAATGTTTGTTTAAGTTTATGTTATTTTGGGGTGATTTTATGTTTAAAGTATGTGTTTGAATGATTTTGTTATTTTTCATTTGTAGGTATTGGAAATGGAAGCAAAAGTGACCAAATGAGGTGAAAAAGGCGAAATTTGATCAAGGAACTCAACCCCTCGATTTGAGTAATTGTTGTTTTTGATCCGTTAAAAGGGGTTAAAATGCATGTTTTTAATGTTTTACATGTGTGCACATTGATAAATTTTACAAACAAATGACTTATGATGCATTTTGAGTGATTGGGGTATTATTTGTAAATTTTCAAAAGTTGAATTTCTGCTAAAATTCGCAGCAGAACACGCGTTTCTCAAGAAAACGCGCCTCTGAGTCGCGTGTTCACAGAATCGCGTTTTCAATTCTGCACCTGCAGAACAGAAAACGCGCCATTAAAACGCGACTTTAAGTCGCGTTTTGAAGGAAGTCGCGTTTTGTTGCCTGGATCAAAGATGAAAACGCGCCATTGAAAACGCGACTTAAAGTCGCGTTTTCTCACAGAACCGCGTTTTTAGTACTGCAACTTTTGGGAAGAAACGCGCCTTCAAAACCGCAAGTTAAAGGCGCGTTTCTACTCACGTTTTCTGAGCATTTTTTTTGAAAGAAAAAATGCAGGTTCCTTGGTTCTCTTTTTCTTCTTTTCCTCATATATTTTCTTGTACCTTGAGTTGCTTATTGTGTATTTTTTTTTTATAGGTACATCACCAAAACAAGGGCTTGAAGTTACGGATAGCCGTTTTGATGTCTTAAGCCTTTGTTATCACTTTGGTTTCTCATTTTCCATTCTTAGGTTTATATCACTAATGGTTATCCAATGGAACTCATGAAGTGATGAAGACCGGCGAACAACATACCTTGAAGCTTCATATTCAATCACAACAATAGGGGAGTATTATTTTTCTTTATCTTCATTTTCCTTTTTACACATTGAGGACAATGTGCATGTTAAGTGTGGGGGGAGAATTGAGATTATATACATTGTATGTGATTGACTTATTAGTTGCAAATATTGGACTTGTGTTAAAATTCAAATTTTTCTACAATCTTGTCCAAAATTGCAAACTTGCCCCAAAAAGTTTCAATTTTTTCGATTTTATCCAAAGGGGTAACAAGTTTCATACCATTAGTAGTTCAAATTTCTTCTACATTTGAGATAAATATATGTGGTTTAAGCACTTCTTTTCTCATTTAACTTGGAAATGACTATTATGTGATTATAATTTTTGCATTTGTAGGAAAGTATATCTTTTAAAGTGGAGAAAATTATGCCTATATTTTTTTGCATATTTGATGAAATTTCTTCGCTTTATTTGATTTTATAAGTTAAGTGATAAATATGGTCAATAAGTGCAATACTCTTCTCATGATTATTCTTTTGAGGAATTTATTATTATTTTTGCTGTAAAAAGAAAAAAAGAAAAAAAAAAGTGAAAAAAAAAGAAGAAAAAAAAATTTATTTATTCTACTCCAATGATTCTTGTACTTAGTAACTGGGAGTCTTCATCTACAAATGTCGACTTTCGCGTAAAACGGTACTTGAATTAAGAGTATGCAAAGCAACTTGAGTATGTGAAGTGTTGAGTAACCGGTGATCTTCATCTAAAAATGTCGATCCTCGCGTAAAAAGATACTTTCACAACTTAAGTAATATTTAGCTATATTATATAAATAAATCCCTCTTTAAGTTAAATAAAAAAAAGATCATGAGTTTAGGAAGCATATTATTGACCATATGAGTTACTTACTTGTAAGATTGGGTAAAGATGAAAAATTGATTTGAATTTGTTATAATGACGGTTTAATTGGCTCTCCTTTACTTGATATTATGAGTACTTGAGGTTATTGAATAATTGCATAATAGTTATTTACTTTGTTTTAAGGAAATGAAGTTGAAATGCTACATATATTTATTTTCAAATTTTGAATCATTGTTGGTTTTGTATTTCTTATTGCTTGAGGACAAGCAATGATTCAAGTGTGGGGGTATTTGACAAGGGTTTATTTTACGTATTTTTAAGTGCATTTTATTAGTCAATTTTGGCTAGATTATTTAGTTTTATAACTAAAATAACTAAGGTTTTGGTAGAAAACTACATTTTATGTTAAAATGGCTAAACATTGCATTTTATGGATTTTTATGGTAAAAACTTCATATTTTGTAGGTTTAATGATTCAATCATCAAATGAAATGCATTGGGAAGATATTTGGATGATTGAAGATGAATTTAAGTGGTGAAAATAAAATATGAAGTGTAAAAGGAAAAATGCAAGAAAAGTCAGGTTTGACAACTCTGACACGTTTTGGTATTTTAACTATATCTGGAGCTACACAGATCGGATCAAGGTGATATTGGTACCATTTTGAAGCTAAGAGATAGATCTAAATTCGGTATAAAGACATCAAAGTCCAATTCAGCCGTTTTCATAGTGCAAAAGTTGAAATACAGAAATTCAACTCAGCTGTCCAAAGTGAAAAACAGAGCTCCGACCAGTCTATAGTATTTCGGTCATATCTCAAGGTAAAAAGCTCCAATTTGGATGATTCTTGAAGCATTGGAACGCTAACTCAAAGGGCTACAACTTTGGTGTTTTGCACAAAATCCAGTTCGGCCTGCATCATGGAGAAAATTGCAGTTGAAGTAAGGACAAAGTGAAAACGCGAGTGCACAAAACGCGAGTTGTAGCCGCTTTTTGTATAGGCGCGTTTTCTGGCCGAAATTCTACAATTTGTTCAGTCAATTCTCTTGTGTTCAGACTACTTTCCAGCTATAAGTTGGAAAGTGAATTCGGTGCACATGCTTCAGAAGACAAAAGGGCAATAAAGGTGGCTTATTTTCAAGTCAAAAACAATGGTTTTTGACTATCTTAACAAAAGGAGATTTGAAGAATCATAGCAGAAAAATTTGACTGGTGAAGAGCTCTTCATCAGTTTATATGCAGAGACATTTGGGTGGTCTGACATTCATTCATAGAGGAGAGATACGGGAGAGAGCTTGAAGTGCAGAAATGTAGTTCTTTCATTTCCTTAGTGTAGGATAGTGTAGCTAGTGTAGTTCATCCATTCTTGTATATTGCTAGACTAGGATTAAGATGGAGATGAAGAAGGCAAGGTGATGAGCTCAAGTGACATGGGTTACATTCCTTCTAACTCTTTATCTTTTGTACTTGATTCCAAATTTAGTTAATATGCAAGTTCTGGATTTTGTGTTATTTATGTGTCTCTAAAGTTTATGCCTTGGGTTTGGTTGAACTTCCTATGATTGTTAGTATTTATTATTTGGCTATTTGATTGCTATGATTTGAGCAAGTTATTTAGCACTTTGGCTTCTTAAATCATGATTAATCTGGTACCATTGATTGTGATTATCTAAGGTGTTATTTCTACAATGAAAATTGAGATTTAACATTAGTTAAAGAAGTGCTAAACATGGGGAGTACACTCACGAGAGTAGAGGTGCACCTATGTGGTTTTTAGTGATTTATTTCATGTAATTTCACTGAAGAAATGAACTTGTAGCTAATTTCATAACCATGAGAATAGGTATGGATTAGTTATGAGTATAATTGATTCACTACGAAAGTAGGATTCAAATGCATAAGGAAATTACACCATAACTAGCTTAGATGTAGTACTCAATGATCCAAAAATAGCACTTACATGAGTAGCTAGGGATACCACAACCTAAGGAGCTTTTATTTGTTATTTTGTATAATTTCAGTAGATTAAATTTGTTATAATTTATTGATAGTCTAAATAATAGAGAAGTTTTAGTAATACCGGTAATTGTTCACTCTTCCTTGTGGGATCGACCCGATATATACCCTAAACTACTAGTTGATCTGTATACTTGCAGTGAACGGGTGTAATTCGGTATTTTTTAGCTTGCACGTATGTAAAATACCCGTCATTGCTTAATGATACACCATATGGAAGAACACCTATAAGTTGTCAAGGGGAGTAGCTGATTGACTCTGGCTTAATTTGAATTGTGGTGACCTCCCTTTCTAGCTTTCTCTTGAATTTTCATGTACCAAAACTAAAAGGAAAGAAATTAAATGTAGAGGATAAAAGCGCAAAACATGACGTAAATTAAGATAATTTAGAGTCAAGAAAGAATTTTCTACTGTTAGATAGGAAAAATTGATTCATTATTTAGAAATTGTTGATCATTAGCCAAGATTGTAATTTTAAATGTCAGAACTCATAAAACTAGTCAAGTTTTGTCATTTAAAAGAACTTCTTTTTCTAATCAAATTAGAAATAAAATCGGCTCTACTTGTACAGATTGTATTAGTAAAGGAAGATGCACCACCAAGAAGCCACAATTTATAGTCAAATAGCCGATGTTTCTGCTAAACTCCACACACACAACGACACATAGACACACACAGATTGTCATTCGAAGTGAATATTCACTAAGCAACTCTATTAAAAATAAAATTAGCATAATTTGTTCTAGTTTGCTTATATAAAAAGAGCATGTACTGTCAAAAAAAATTTTGTATCTTCAACCAGTAAAATTGTTTAATGTGTAACATATTACTATAGCAAAAATATATTTAGTTTATGTATATTTTTTCTGTTACTCAAAAAGAAAAAAAAGCCAGCATACAAGTTGTAATCATTGTCCCATTTCCATATTACTATAGACACTTTGCACTTTAAATTTATCAAAAGTTTTTTAAATCACCCCAATTGTTCGCGCAATTAATAAAAAGACTTGGACTAAAAAGTATTACGTAATATATACAGGTAATGAAGTATACGTAAGATCGCTTTCACAAGATACGTGGGGGTGAGCATCATGTAGTAATAAGTCTATGGGCACTTGGACATGGAATAAATTCTAAGCAAAAAAAATAATGAAAATGATGATTAACAAATTAGAGCACTTGTTAAATCAAATTAGTTAATAAAATGCCCAATTATCTATTTGAATTCGTACAATGATTCCCATATCAATGTGCAAGCAAAAAAAAAAAAATTGGGTTTTATGTTAGAAATCGTAATACAAAGACACATAAATGATGTTCAAAAAATATTCAACACTTTATTTTCTTAAAGCCACTTGACATAAATGATATTCTAGAAATGATATTTCTTTCTTCTACTTGACATATGACTTCATGCTTTAATTTAATACGAGTAGAGATTTTGGGTTCACAAACAACTGCAGTATAAAATAGGGATTCAGGTTCATTATTATTCAACTTGGTCAGAAAACTTTGCTACCTGTTACCACATGCAAGTTCTAATCATATATAATTAATGTTCCTATTCTCTAATGTCACGTATAAATCTCAAAATTAAAATTGTCAAATATTCTTCACAATTGTCATGCCATCGCCATCATCAGGTCAGTCATGAAAATATTCTTCTTGTCTATCCAAACAGTTAAGAATAAATTCTAGTCAAGTTTTTTCCAAGAATTTTCATTTCGACAAATGTTCGGTGAAGACTGGACCTATTGATCATGAAAATACTTCAAAGTTACGCATCAAACATTTACCTTGACCTAAGGACGACCTGTGCTAAAACCTCTTATCACTTTTGAGTTTACAGGATAAAAAATGGGAAAGGTCTTTCTATTTTGTGTCCAGGTGGTAGACGATAAAAATATAGGGCTAACTATTTTTTGTCAACAAAAGTTTAAATTTTCTATGCAAAAGTATACACAAATTTAGCGTTGAAAATAATAATTTTCTATTATGGGCACAAAATTAAAAAAGCCTTGTAAGAATATAGACATATATGGATATTGTAGATCCGAGCTTGTCAAGTTGAATTGTTGGATCTAGTTATATATATATAATTTTTATAACATTTGAAGTAAATTAATACAATTTTTGTGTAAACTTGAGTTTGTCAACTCATACAACTATGTTGAAAAAAATCATAATTACGTCAAAGTTATATGAGTTTACACAAACAATTGTAAGAATTATATCAAACGGGGTGAACTAAAGAAAAATCAATTTGAGAGGCCACTATCTTAATGTTGCATGCTAGTAGTTTGTTTGAATAAAGAATTGTGTACTTTCAAAAAAAAAAAAAAGAAAAGAAAAAGGCTTGTTTGAGTTTCCAATTATCATTCTAGTTATCAGAATAACTTATTTTCTTTCTTGTCTCAAAAATAATTTTGAACGTGCTTTAGTCTTTACACTATCTTCAAATGTAATAGGACGAGTTTTATGCTTTGCTCAACAACCTTAAATTAATGTATTTTGTCCGCACGAATAAAGACGCATTACATTCATCAGCAAGGTTTCCTTTTTTTCTTTTTTTTTTTTTTTGAGTTTACAATGTTACTATAATGGGGAAGACATAAAAGAACAAGTATAGTTGTATATGGAATCCGTGATTTTGCGAAGGGAGTATGCTGATTTATCAATTATTGGGGTATAAAAAGATTGTATTGCTTAAACCATTTGGGTCGGCCTAATTGCTAGGAGATAGCTCTTACAGTTTCCTCGCTGTTACGTTCATGGTTAGATTCAAGATTCAAATTCTGTACTTGCCGGTGTTTGCATGTAGATATATTTCTTTGAATTTTGTGCTTAGCAGTATTTGTGTGTGGATATTTTTCCTTGATCTTCATCCCAGTATAACTCTTCAGCAGTTCCTACGAGGTATCATTAGACAGTTTTCTTAAAAGGGGTTAATTTTTTTTAGAAAATTTACATAATATGATTATGTTTTCCAATTTTTCTTCAGGGAGCAAAATGTATAATTAATAAGCAACGTATTTGAAATTTTCCTAACTTTGAGGGAAAAAAACATAATTTTTCATGATTTTTTCCGGATTTTATTTCAGTAGGTTTTCATTAATCAATTTGTACTTTTCCTTTTTTCATGGAAAGATGATTTTCTCATAATTTATTTACGTCTCAAGTTAAGTGGTTATTCATTGTTCTAAATTTACCTTTTGCAACAATTTTATTTTGGATTCAATCCTTTAATAAATCAGGTGATTGCCTACGAAGTCTCTTTCTGCGTGATTAAAATGCATACAAATTCCAATAAATTCTTTACAATGAAGAGAGGTACTGAGAGAGAGGTAGGAAAGAGGAAGCTCTGTTGAATATTCCGCCAATTTGTAGATTGTAAGCGCCATGTGGCTGCCTTAGGCTCAAGTTGATTGTGCTGGCGTCACTGAACCTCCATGGCCTTCATCCTGCGAAGCTAATGCTATTGAATCTTTTTCTCTTTTGATTTCAGTCATTGATTTCAATTTGAACTGTGTTTTTTATGTAATATTTTGGTATTTTTATTCTTTATTTTAGTTCAAAATGAAAACTTTGAAATGATCTTTGCTACAACCTAAAATAGTCTGGGTCGGGATTATCCTTTTATTCAACCCTTTTTATGAGAGTTCAATTTGAGGGAATTTAACTATACATTATATGCTTATTGTTCTTGAAATTTATTAGAATATTTGCAGAGATCAGCCACAATGAAACTCTTATGTGCCCACATGAGATTGGCTAATTGCCATTTAACCTTCCAAGTCTGGTCTTGTAAAAAACTGATTAATGCAGTTGATAATTGTGCTTGAACCAATGAAGTTTAAGACACGTATTTAGAAAGAAAGAGATCTGCCATTTTTTTTTTTGAAGTTTAATGACTTTAGGAACATGAGTGCTTCTCATTGTATTAAAAAGTAATTGAGCAAGATATTTTAAGGGTTTTGATCTTTTCCTTTACTCAATTACGGTCTAAAGCATGGTGGAATTCATGGCTAAAACACTTAAGAGGGCACACGATAATATTTTGCACAGACCAATGGTTAGGAGACCAGCCTCTGGTGGAATTGGCAAAATCCAACATCCCAGAAAAAAAACTTTAGAGGATGGCTTATAGATATTTCATCGATAAATCAATGAAATTGTAGGCTTTAGGTGAAGTTTGATTTGTATCGTTGCAACCGTGTTTGGAAAGGCAAAATTGAATTATTTAAGACAGCTTTGCCATCCTTATCTTATGAAACTTGTTGGCTATTGCTTGGAGGATGAGCTCCGGCTTTTGGTCAACGACTTCATGGCCTCTGGGGCAGCTTAGATAAAGCATGTGTTTAGAAATAGCCTATTTCTTCCGTAAATCAGTACACTACTAAAATCAGATAATTTAAAACATAGTTATGTATCTTAGTGTATAGTTCAATATCATTTTGTGAAAGGGGATCTTGCTTTTAACAATTCTCTTGGGATCTCCAATTAGAGGCTGCTCTTTAAGGTGCAAAAGGACTAGCTTTTCTACATGGTGCTGAGAATAAAGCAATCTATGGGGGCTTTCAATTGTCAAATTTTCTACTTGATTCAGTATGCTGTCCTCCTCCAATATCTAGATTACGTCCAATTAGACTTGCTTGTGTCAAAGTTTGTGTTCAGAAGTATCATATCATTCAACATGCTTTGATGTATACTTTCATTTTATAATATGGCAGAGCTGCGGTACCCAGCTATTCGATGGATTGGCCGTTGATGAATGTCATTTCTCCACATGAGTTATGGAAACGTATTGATATGCAGCATTACGGTATCTAGGTACTCGTAAGAATGCTTTTCATATCCCATATGCAGTTTTGTGCTCTTGATCTCATTTTATAATGGTCCAGTTATAGTGTAAATGAGAGCCATCTTGGGGCTGTTTTATTACCATTTCAATGAAATAGTGGAGTTAGTCTTGAGTTGGTAGGCGCTGTTGGATGTGCTTGCCTTTCACTCATGGACATTGATTTTGTTTGTTTATTCTGTTAAAACATAGCATGAAGCTCTGCTAGTCATAGCAATTCCTTACTTATTTTGGTGCCTCTATTTTCTATCTTCTACAGCCTTCAATCTTGTTGCTTTGAGGAGACTACCGATGGATTTCTTTCCGAGAAAACATGCAACTAAAAACTCTCTTTCCTACAGCAAAAGAAAAAAGACAACTTAGATATCTAGAGAAAAGATTATTATTGGGAATTGAGAAGTTTGCCATCCTTGGCTGCAATCTCCTTTCCGAGCTATTGGTGAATGCCTACATTTCCTCTCTCACCCCTCTTGAACTTGCTGAAACCAATGTTTTAAAACCTGGATCGTCAATTGAACCGGTGAAATGAAAGGGTCGAGGTTCAATCGATCAGATTGGTTCGACCCCGGTTCAATGAATTTTTAAAAAATAATTTATATAAATATATATGCACAAAATAAGACATGCAATGGACTAATTTAAAACTTCATATGATGAAAAGTTTACTATTTTTGAATAACTTGGATTTTCAAAAATAAATTTTTTAAATTCGAAGTTGAAACAAATAAATTTCATCTCAATTTCAATTATATCTACCAAAAAAAATCTTAAATCCAACCCAAAAATATCACAATATTTTGAAATTATACAAAATTCACATCTATGAGAATTTAGACATTGTGAACTTCAATTTTAATTTACATTTTTTAGATTTAGAGATTGCAATTTAAAAAAAGAAATTTGGAGTTTGAAGGAAGTCAAGAGAATCGAAAATAGAAATGCAAACTTGATAAGAAACAAAAAATGAGATAAAAGTGAGTGGTTGTGGCATTAAATAATTTGGGTTAAAGAAAAATAATTCTTTTTTTAACTTTTTTCAATTTAATGGACGAAAACAAAATAAAAAGATGGAAGAAAACATCAATAAATTAAAACTAAAGAGGTTTGATTAAAAAGGGAGTGACAAAAGAAAAGAGGAGAGAGAGAGAGAGAGAGAGAGAGAGTTGAAGATTAAAAAGAAAGAGTCATGAGAGGATGAGATTTGGTTAAAAAAAATGAAAAAAAAGAAATATGGATGTTTGTTTTATATAAATAAATTATCAAAAAAATCTAATAAGATGTGAAGGTGTAATGGTTATTACATTAGTATTCTATTATAAAGGTCTTGAGTTCAAATCTTGATAGCTACATTTTGCAAAACTTAAAAAAAAGGGGGGGGAACTTGAAAACTGAAAATCACCGGTTCAATTCGGTTCAACGGTTTTTCACGAGTTGACCGGTTTTCTGACAAAGGCAACTCTAACATAGAATCAGACCGGTGCCATGGCTGGTTTGCGGTTTAATCGATCGAACCAGACGGTCCGATCCAATTTTCAAAACACTGGCTGAAACATAGCAATCTATTTTGGTTTTTGATCTATTTCACTCACTATATTTTCTCTATATATTTAGTTGCTTTAATTAGTCAAGTTAAATTGGCTTTTGTTAATATTTATTTGGTTTTGCGTTAGATTTAGTAAAGAATGCTATTGATGTAAGGATGTTGAAATCGAAATATTTGTCTCGCTTCCATGTTCTAATTATCGTTAGTAATAGTTTTTTGTCCTAATAGACTTTACGAACTTTATCCTGTTTTCCCCTCACTCGATTCAGCCATTGATTTCCTTTTGCACTAAATTTGATATTGGACAATGGTAGGGTGACAGATGTCTGTGACCCTCAAGATTGGTCACAAGATTACAGAAGGCAAGTCAACTGGTTGTTAGGCATCTTTTTTATTTTATTTTTTTTCTTATTTTCTTGTGTCTTTGTTGTTTCAAATAAAATCTACCAGGGCAAAGTTGGATGTCGAATCAACGCCATTGCTGAAAACCAACGTCAAGCACCAAAGATGGCAAATAGCAAATAAGTATATTACAAATTCTTTTCAATCATAGCAGTCATTTTAACTTGATTTTGCTTATTGCTTTAATGTGGTATGTATTTTTAACAACACATGGGAGTTACAAAAGAAAGCAAGTTTATGTGTAAGGTAAACTATTGCAACATCTCATCTACTGTTACTTCCTTTTCTTGGAGATATTATATTATGTTACTTTATTGGTTTACTGATTTGAGCTTGATATTTGGTTGTAAATCATTTATACTCTTTCCTTGTGAATAAGTTTTCACTTGATTTCTTTTACTAGAACATTAACTTGGCAAATATGCAGGATTCGTACGGAGAATTTAGTATCAATTAGGATTATAATTTGGACTTACCATTAAACTTTTCCCCTGTTCTCTTAGTTAGTTTAGAACTTTATTTATTTTCTAAGGCATTTAATTTTGCTTCTATTGAGTTCCAAAACATGACATTTTATTTGTTTGAATGCCAGGGATATGTGGAAATATCTTTAAGTGTTTTTTGGTGTTCCTAATGGGTTCCGTTTGGATTGGCTTATTTTTCAAAAATAAGTTACTACAGTAATCTACAAACAAAAATAACTCAAAAACATCTTATCCATACAATATCAAATATTTCAAATAACATTTATAGTAAAAGTTTTTCATATACACTGTTCAGTAAAATATTTCAAAAATACCCTAAAAAACAACTAATCCAATAACCTACTATAGTTTGAACTTTTTTTTTTGTTTAATTAAATTGCTTATCTTAGTTTTTTGATGTACAGACGAAATTTTAACATTGGATGAGTTTGTGCAACTACTCCATGCTTGAAGCTTGGCATTTGTTGAGGTTGTTTCAAAAAAAGACCATCACACTACCCAAATCTGTCCAATTGGAATCTCGAATAGGTCAATTTCTTGGCAGGAAGTAATTCTCACTAACTTCACTAACATTTATCTCTATAATGAACTTCAACGTAACGACAGTTAAGGTTTACTTAAGATATTTGTGCAGCTATATACCTCTTGGACTGTTTGAAATTGAAATTGAAATCGTGAGTTCCTATTACCAAGTTCTCCTCGCAATGAATTTTCCTGCATGCATGTTGATTAAAATTTCGTGTTTCTGGTAAACAAATGAACTGCCACATGCTCTTCTTATCATAAGTGAGTACATGATACTAATGTTCTGTATTTTCCCTTGGCTCCCTACTATTAAAGTAGCTGTGGTTGATGCTTCCTCCAGCCTAAAACGTTAAGACCATATGAACGCGTATATATGATGAATCAAAATTGGACAATATATCATATTGTCCTTTTATGGCATTGTACTTAGAATATCATATGGCTAGAACTTTTAACGAACCAAATCGAGTTGACTACTTGGTGCTCAAGCTTTGTTTGTACGTTATACGAGCAGGGTTCAAGTGCGATTCGAATATTAATGAATTACAAATATTGTTCGTGTGACGGCCCCACCTCCTCCTAGGGCGTACCCCAGGGTTCGGCGGGTCGCCTGCCCAGCTCTCGTCGGGACTCAGTCGTTCACTTCAGTCCTCAATTAAAATCGAAATAAATCACAAGAATAAATATAACGACGATCCAAAACTTAACGCAAAACTTATGTACATTACTATCTCAAAAGGGAGTACAAACATCGAATATACAAAGGTTCTCAATTCTTCATACATCCAACCCGTGCCAAACGCTAAGGCGAGAACCATTACAAAATCAGAAACTAGTCTAGGCTAGTCTAAACCGAGCTCTCGTCCTTGCTCGCCTTCCCCTGTTAAGGAAAACAAACTAAAGGGGTGAGCTAAAAGCTCAGTGAGATTCTATATACAAAAGCAAGTAATTGAACAAGGACATTAATCTTGTAATAACAAATAATCCAGAAAACATGTCCAATATAAAGCGATGATAATGCATTCATTAAAAGGATACAGGTTCACAAGGAACAATTCGTTTGTTTGTTCCCCATTCATTCCCTTATTCCTCCAATTATTTAAAAAGTCATCTTTGTAAGTGAAACCCCTCGTTTTGATGTTCGTTTGTTCATTCTCATTCACCTCCTCCTGGACGTTGGCCAGGCTTTCACCCCCATCCGGACGTTGGCCGGACTCCACCCGACAACAAGGTAATACTCGAGTATACCAAACGTTCACCCAAATCACCAAATAGCCAGACCAAGTCCGCTTCTGGCTCGAGTCGATCGGTAACAAGGGCAAGGGCCCAGTTCAGCCAAAAGACTTACATTCATGCGCAACTAGTATTTCAACATTTAAACACCGAAAATCTCATATTTATTTTGGTCGAGTGCGATAAAGTACACACTCACCTAGCAAAAGTTCATTTTAGAAATCATAGAAAACAATTAACATTTAATCAAATGTTCACAAATAACCACATAGTCACAACAATCCACATAGTCATAGAAACAAAACATATATAGAACACTCACCTATTTAAGCAAAATAATGTCCAAAGTATCCTCCCGGATAACACTCTCAATCGCCAAGAAACACTAATAATAGCCAAGGGAAAATATTACAGTTAAACCCCTCCAAAGTTTAAGTGGACCAAAGAAAATCCAAATAACTACTAGTACAAAGTGTAAGTATAGTTTTCTAGTCCTCGAGCGTAAATTTGGGCAGCACGCCCTTTGTATTTTCCTATTTCCAGCCATTTATGGCTTCATTCTTTTCCTCAATCAAACCCAAGGTTACCCACAACACAAATTCATTTCAATAGCCATTCAATAGGCTCAAGACCATACAAGGACAAAAATCAAGCTAATAACAAGTGCGGAAATGAAACTTAACAGAAGACAGATTTGATGGGTTCGTGTGGAATGGACACATCCGAAGCTATGCTTATCGGATTGAAGTACAACTTATACCATTTCGAAGCTAAGACACAGGGCTACAATCCTTATGAAGATCATTTAGTCAAATTTCCAGGGTAACCTAGTCAAATTTCCAGGGTAACCTAGTCAAATTCCCAGTTCACAGAACCAAATTCCAACTAGTCGGCTAATTAACCGTACTACATTTAAAAGGCCATATCTCAGGCTACCAAAGTCCGTTTAAGGCGTTCTTGGAGGAATTGAAAAGCTAAGACAGAATACTAAAACTTTCATGTTTTGGCAAATGGCTAAAACAGCACGGATCATAGTGAATAGACACAGTCAACTGGATGAACTGTCTAACACGGATCACTGGAAACATCCTAGAGCAGCGAGGGTATTTTGGTCTTTTCACAGGCTACGTTGCTCCGATTGAGCTGAAATTTTGTAGGAACCTATAAAATACCATTCTCTACAACTTTCATGTTTTATTATAAGCCTAATTCGGCCTCTAACATAGGGTAAATAAACCGGACAGAACTGAAATGAAATTTTCCAGAAATCTGGAATTTTGGGATTCAAAGGAAACTTTCTTCATTTCTTGCTTCAATCACTACCAAAGCCCCTTATATAATCTTAGATACAACATATATCTCCATACAACAAGTATAAGCAGCAAATACCTCAAATCCTAACTCATGTAACTCAAGAAAACATACACTATATCCACCCAAAACATGATAATAGCTATCATCCACCACAAATTTAAGGTGCTAAGCCAATTTAAACAAGATCAAGAGTAAGAAATGGGGAAGTCAGCATCATTACCTTGCTAAAGTGACTACCAAAAGCAACCCTAGCTCTTTCTTCCAAAATTTCACCAACACCCCACTAACTAAACACTCAAGGAAGGTTTTAATCGGTTTAGTTTTTTGTTTCCTCACTTGGATGATCCAATTTCAAGATGGATTGGGCAGCTCTCCCTTGGGTTTTTCTCTCTCTCTCTCTCTCTCTCTCTCTCAGCCAAGATAGCAGAAAAATGAAGAAGAAAGGCAGCTCCAAAGTGATAAGAAGGCAAGGAAAAAAAATATCAACTAAGGGACCATAGGGTGGTGACACTTGTCACCAAAGCCATGAATTTTTCTCTTTCTTCTCCTTGTATTTTGGCCACAATTTTCATTTATAAGGATGAGGATGAGAGAGATATTTTGTACAAATATCAAGGGTATGTGGTGGTAAGGAAGTAGTGGTCAAGTGGTGGGTTCAATCGGTAGTGATCGATACCCGTCGGTTCGGGCCGATTTTCTTAAATCGCGTATACTAGGGTTTTTCTCTTCCTATTCACTAACTTTATATCATTGCTTCTAATTACATATTATTTCTCACCTAAAAGTCACTTTTAAGCACCAAATTTGATCCTCACTCGGTACCGAATAATCATACTACGAAAAACGTGAAAACCTTAATTCGCGCTAACTTAAAACGAAAAAGGAACAACCTTTATTTTCATGTTCATTGGCACTTATTGTGGGGTGATTGGGTAGTAAGGCTATTATAAAATCATAAGTTCCAAATAAAAGGAAGTTTTAAGAGAAACGTGAGGGATTTTACAATTCCAGTGATTAAAATTAGGGTTTCAATTAAAATATGAGAGATTTAAGAAAACCGGTTAGTCACAAGTAAATTAGGGTTTTTGATTAAAATCTTAGGGGTTTTTTTTTTTTTTGAGTTTAGGGTTTAAAGAAGTCGGGGTATCACAGTTCGAATATAATTTGTTTATTTGTATAAATATTCGATTTCTAGGTCGAGTTCGGCTTGTTAAACTATATGAGCCGAATTCAAGCTCAAACTCAAACTCGAATTTGATTTTGAAGATGATCTAATTGCATTTTTAATAAACAATACATTATTTAGAATAAGCTTAATAGTATTTATTGATTTTTAAAAAATAAATAATGCTAAATTGATATATAATTACTATTGTAGTAAAATATAATATATATTTAATAATATTAAATATATTTATATTTATATATGTATCCATGAACTATTCAAATAATTACCGAATAGGTTCATGTTTGACTCGATTATTAAATGAGTCTAATATTATATTCGAATTCGATTCGAAATCAAGCATTTTTCGAACTCGAACGAATCGAACACGAGCACGTTTGCAAATAGTTCGGGTCATTAAAAGCTCGACATCTGACCATATTAGTTGAAGCTTTTGAACTTCCTTATATTAATATTGGGATATCTGTAAAATTTATATCAGGGCTGTCTTTAGTTATTTATAAAGGCTATCATATTTGTCTAGAACATAAGAATTCCATCCAGATGTTTTGACTATTAGGCAATTTTGAATTTGGATTTAGAGCAATCCGTATTTCTAGCTTTGAAATGTTAAAATCCATGTTTAGAAGAAAGGAGGCATACCCAGAGTATTTCAATTATTACGACTGTTAATATAATTCGTTTTTCTATGTTTTGATTGGCTGATTTCGATTATTTTTAGTTTTGAAGTTTTTTTTTTTTTTTTTTTGACAGAACCCCAGAGGGGAGGTTAGCCAGCCCTGCCTTTTATTAGAAAAAGAAAGCGTTACAAAGAAGAGAATTATAAAAGATGTAACTACCCTTGAAAGGGAAAAACATGAACTCAAATCCGATCCTTCATTAGTCGTAGACGAGGGACCCGTAACAGTCGAGACGTGCCTCCCCTCTGGCCCTGGGCGGCAGTTCCGAGATTGAATCATAGCATCGCTGACCCCCTAAGTGTAAGGAAGCCAAGGCATCCGCGACTGAGTTGGCCTCCCGATACACATGAAGAAGGGATGCCTGCATCTGGCTGAGAAGGTGCCTAATCTCACGCAATACCCTGCACAGAGGCCACTTAGAGACGGCCCCTGAGCGCACCAGCTGGACAAACACTTGCGAATCTGATTCGGCAGTCAACGATCTCACCTCACGTTCTGCACACATTCTTAGACCAACCAGAAGGGACTGTGCCTCCGCCTCCAAGACCTCCAGCTCTCGAAACTCCTTATAGTAGGCAAAGATCATCCGCCCACAATGGTCTTGCAAGGCCCCGCCTCCAGCCGCCCTGCTATCAAGGACACTAGCATCAGTGTTAAGCTTCAGCCATCCCGTCGGCGGCTTCGTCCAGGAGGCAAGTGTGGCACCCCTAACCCGCCTTGGAGAAGAACCCAGATTTGCCCACGGGCAGTCCCGATCGCCTGCGAAGGAGGCTCCAGAGAACACACTAGCCCTGCCCATCTGTCTCAAAAACTCTTCGATCTGGAAGATCACCTGAGGCGGAGAGAAGGAACTCGATTGGAATCTTGCCAAGTTTTGAAGTTGTTTATGCTTTAGATAGAAATACACAGTCCACAAATGTAACCTTCCTGGGCATTCTTACGTGTAGCGTGAGGCTAAAAAACAAGTCTGTAAGAAATACACCAATCAGACTTGATTGAATTGTCCCAAATCCCCTATCAAGTAAACCTTAACATCCAATAATCGTCAAAAAGTGCGAAAGTCGGGTTTCTTAAGAAATCTCTTTTTTCTGCTGTCTTGCATGGTGAAGTGTGATTGATAAGCTGAAATTAATAGCAATCAACTTTTGACTCTGCAGCTATATCAAGGCGCTCGAATGAGAGTAGCTTTTTATAAGAATAACTAAACATAGATGAGTAAAAAAAAAATTGTAGCGAATTTTTGTTGCTGCCATTCTCGGATAGCTCTAAAAATTAACTCGAAAACCATGGAGATCAACATTAACGCAACCAAATATGTAAGAAAGTTAATTTACACACATAAAAAAATGTGTTTGGGAGTAAAGGAATAAAATCATTAATATAATAATATTATTATTATTATAAGAACAAGACTCACAATATTTCATTCTTTTTTAACTGAACACAATAAATTTTCTAAGAAACCAACACAATAAGATATCACCGTTAGGCATAATTAGAGGGCCCCCCCCCGCCCCCCAAAAGTTTTGAAAAATCAAGCTTTTCTTCTTTGGAAATAGATTATGTATAAATTTAAATAAACAAATACAAATGTTTTATATTATATATTAAGTCTTAGTTGAATTAGAGTTCGCCCCTCAATGGAAATTTCTAGTTCCACCTATGATATCACCTGATACAATACTCAAATTACTAAATAAGAAAACTATCTGAAACTAAATGTGATTAAAAAAAAAAGCAGCCAAACAATAATATGAAAACTTTTACGATTATCATAAGCAAACTCTTCTTGACTGTTTTCTTCCAATACTGGCCGAATTATTGTATGCCTAGCTAAACAATCTTTGTTTATTTGTTTGAGCAATTGGTTAAAAATATGGATTCTTTTCCGAAGACAGCTTCCGTAGTCATTTTTATGATGATTAACAAATATACTCGAGTAGGATCAGGACAATAAGGATGAACATACATGTGATTTCCTGGTTCATGGTTATGAGATAAACTCAATCTCTATTTAATTTTCCATGACCCTTAAACTTTTCTCTTACTGAAAATCACAAATGAGTAGCCAATCATGCGCGATGGAGAACTTCATGTTTCTTGTATGTTGGATTATGAGGTCAGTGACTTGTTCCACCTCTTTCACACCTGATGATGAATGTCATATTGTTCCTTTCCCTACCTCTTAATAGTTGTTGAGCATCCTTTGACCAAAGCCGTCTTACCAACACTATTAAGAGGTTCTTCGTGGAATCTCCAAGTTGTTTCGACGGTAGAGGGAACCACTATATATTATCAATGGTATTATTGTCACACATTGAGTCCATATCATATAAAATAGATATAGAGTACCATGAGTGCTGATAGCAAACAACATAAAATAGAAAATGAACCACATTCTGAAAATTAACAAAAAGGGATCTTAGATAGAGAAATACTTAATAAAAAAATTCTTTTGAAGTAATAGAGTGCCAAGATGAGATTACAATATAAAGTCAGATCTTTATATTAGCATAGACTACTACTTTAGTTATTGAGGCTACTTAATCTGTAACATGCTAAACCATCCCTCAATTGCAATGTAACTTTATTAGCCATCTGCTTGGATCTAAGTTCCATAAATGGATTTCTAGATTGCATTTCCTAAACAAAACTTGTTCTCGTTGCCTGTAATCAGCTTGAGTAGTAGCTAATTTAGAATGCCAAAAAACGTGGGCTCATATTTGAGAAAGAAAGAGACTTTAGTTCTCAAAATATCATGGCTAATTACATATAAATATACTTTATTCACAACACGAATGTCTCAAATAGTACTAAAACCACAAAATATCCCAAGAAAATGAAATTCTTCATAATGTGAGAAAATAAAATTTTAAATATTAACTGTAAAAAAAAAACTCTGATTTTCTAATGAGTTTGAACAGAAAAACCCTGATTTTCTAATGAGTTGCATCACCATACAAGGATCAAATTGGACACAGAATTAAGTGATGTTACAAAAGAAGATGAAGGAAAAAACATGGATAGAGGCCATCATCTCCACCTCATAGGAACTAGAGATCACCTCAAGGATGCCTTCGGTATCCAGGGCCATGCAAAGGTTGGTGATGGGGCAGAACAATGATGGGTGACAAGTGAGACTGAAGGTGAGTGTTTTGGGAATATGATGGATGCCGAATATCATGTGAAGCAGACAACGCTAATAAAAATTTTAGCAATGTGTAAACTCTTGAAGATGCTCTGGCAACTACTTCTTGTTGATTATAGCGAGACTACTGTAAAAATATGTGCTTGTGATTTTAATAATTCTTGATGCTTCCATCATTTATAAAAGGGTAAAATACACTTTACCGTCTGTAGTTTTGCGATTTTTTATGTAACCTCCTCATGATTTATATTAAAGTGTTAAAATGACGAAATCCGTATTCCATAACGGAGTCCACTAAAATGCCAAAAGTACCCCTATATGAAGTTAAAAATTATTTATTAACCACGGGGGGCTATGCATATTTTTTGAAAATCATAAAAGGGTTAAGGTAAAATACTAAACCATAAGGGGGTAATATAATAAAATATAAAACTATAAGGGGGTTATATAGTAAAATATTAAATCATACGGGGTTAAAGTATCACGCATAATATGTTTATATATTTTAGTCACTTCAACCATTTAAATTTTCAAACAAGGATAATTTTAACATTTTTATGAGTTTTGTTATAGAGAATCATTTCTATCATTTTGACGCTTTAGTCTAAACTATGAATGGCCTATATATAACTTTTGAAACTAGATAGAGTTATATGAAAAATCACAAAACCACAAGATAGTAAATGTATTTTACTGTCTATAAAAATAATCAAGACCAACTCCTAAACCAAGAATTCAGCAGCACAACACATGGAAATGCTTGATACAGAAACTTATTAATAACCAATTCTACACAGCTGGAAAAGATGAACAAAAACTGACTCTATGGTTTTCTTACTCTGACCCAATTTTCGAACACAATAACAAGAAAGGTGACAAGTGTTCAAGAGTATAATACAAATAATTATCGAATTATAATACAAGTTTTCTTACTCCTCCATCAAGTAAGTCTTTAAGCTGAGAATAGTCAATCAATTCTCAAATAATTATCGAACTAACCCCCACAAACATTCTTTTTTTTCAACACCCCATCAAGATATTAACGGATTTAAGTAACTTGTGTTCACCTTCTAGGCTCATGCAAATCTGTAAGCTAATTGGCTACATGGCTTGGCTTTTACATACATAGTAGGTTGCGAGAACTAGCAGGGTTGGGTGGGAAGCTAGTAGGACGAAGGAAGGGATGAATGGAATAGAAAATAGACTTGAAAAACAAAAGAAAATGAAACAAGGAGGAGGAGAAAAGGAACATTACATAACCACAAATAGTTTAATCAAATATGAAGGACCACTTTAACAAGGAAAGTTCTATACAATGCTACCAATATGCAAACGTAGGATAATTCTTGCATTATGAATGGATCCGCACGAAACGCCTTGTTCCCAATCTTCATCGTTGACCAATAAGCTCAATGCTGTATAAGAACATTGTCCAATGCTCGTATAAGAGCATTGTCCAATGGATTATGAAAGCTGAAATAGCTGTTATTCCCATGATTAAAAATAGGCCGCGAAAGCTCCCTGTGTCCAAGCTGCCAGGAGTGGAGGATGCGCTGTAGTCTTGGCAGCTGGATGTTTCCAAATGCCATTTTTTCTCAATTTCAAGAATTTGACTGCCCTGTGTAACATTCAGGATCGCTCTTGAAACGCCAGGTGCAAGAGGAGATCCAATTGGAAATGCCTGTTAGTCATGAAATTCAGGAAACAAACAGTGAGTGAAACTTGTAGGAAAAGAAAGTAGAATAAGATCAGTAGGCAAGAGTGAAAGCATGTGGCTTACAAATCCGAAACCGTCAGTCTTATATGTTGTTTGAACCATGGTATATTTAGAGCAATATGAGCCAAGTATAAGCTTCATATATGGGATCTCATCAAAAACAGCAGCAATGCCCCCATTTCCGCTCCCTTTGGTAGAAAGATCATTTAATTCCTCTGGAGAGTCGTAAGCTACAAGTCTAGACTCATCAAATCCCATTTGAAGCAGAATTTTTGAAAGAAACGAAGCATTTTGGTAACCAACATACGCCCTGGTCTTGATGAGCTCATCTACACTTGTTATAGTTGGTTGGAGTTGTTGTACAGTTAACCTTGTTGTAAGACTGGCTGTATAGCTCTGGGTAAGTATAAACACAACTAGGAACCAGATGACGAGCACGAACCTGGCCAATTTACTTACTATCTTCTCCTCTATGAAAAACAAATAAATAAATAACAGAAGAAATTTCAGTAAACTCCCAACACAAAAAGTCAAGATTAAATGATTTTGTAAGTTTAGAAACACGTTGATTTTCCCTACAATTTCATGAATTTTTTTTCTAAAAGATGTGGAGTTACCAAGTAAAGACAATAGGGCATGAATATTATAGCAAACCAAAACTACCAAAATACAGGGTAGAAGGAAAGTGATACATCCTCTTCATAGTAGAATATTCCATGCTACTATGTGAAAAAAAAAAATTGTGGAGAAGGATGAAAACTTACTTTGTGCAAAAACCATGGTAGAGAAGGAGAAGCAGAGGATCGTGCCAATTTGATGCAAAGGCGGTCCCCTGAATTCATCATTTATTCTATGTTCAAGAACCCAAATAAGAAGACCAATAGTGATAAAAGCTACAAAACTTGTCAACCAAAGATCCCAAGTTAGTGGCTTCAAAAATATCCATGTATTTCTACTTTGGTTTTCTGTGGGAACAATCATCGCTATCCCAGACTCAGTAAATGCCAAAGAAAAGTCAACATACAGCGACCTGTTTGCTGTGATTGCTATGTCTCCAGCGACTGCATCAAAATTCTGGTAGATGAACATGAAGTACGATTCAGGACTCTGCCTTTCATGAGCTTAGCAGACAAGCTATAACTATTAGCAAACGTGATATGCTATTATATGATGCTTTGCATGGTTCGGTGTGTGTCTCTTGTGGAAAAGGTTGACGAAACTTCAAAAGGTTGTAAATTTTGATAGATGTCTTTCACCATTGTTGTTTCTTTTGCAGCAGCATCATAAATTGAAAATTGACATCCATATTTAATATGTCTGCAAACTAGAGTGAGTAAGCATGGTTTGTTTGTAGAAAAAACTTCTTAGAAGTAGTTGTCTATGTTCAACCAAAATGGATATCTCTATGTTGCCTGAAATAAAAATGTATTGCTAGTATAAGAGGGAGTGAGGCATTACCCCTAAATAGACTTGGTACACCAAGTCATCGTAACTTCCAGCACTCATACCATCTGACGTTGCAAAAGGAACATACTCATAAGGGACAGCATATGGTACCAAAGCCATTACTGCATTAAATATATCAATGCAATATCCTTCGACCATGGTTGTATTTGTCTGGGAGTTTCTTGTAACCTTTACAAATTGACTAAATCGAGAATTCACTGGTACACCAACCCTCAACGTCTTCCCATTTTTTGGATTTGCCCAGCCCTTAGGAGGAGTTGCAGTGTCACCTGGCCACAATATAGTTCCCAGTTTCTTTATAGTTATAGGGTTTATCTGCCTAACAATTCCTTTATCTGCAGTCCAGAAGCCAATTTCTTTTACACCATTACCAATGACGTTTACTATGTCATAAACTGGAGATTCAAGTTGTCCGTCAACTATAATGAAGTCTCCACTTAGGCCTTGAAATGCTGTGCCTAACATTGCCTGCAAAAGCTTAGGACCATTTCTAGAGACACCAAAATTTTCAAGGTCTGTAGAGTTCCCTGAGATATCTGACAATTAATCAAAGCCAATGTTTGAAACTCCTGCTTCCTCTATTGCCATCGCGAGTGCTGTCATTGAATCATATGCCCATAGCCCAAACACATTCAATTGAGGATTGACGATGTCTGAATTGCTTTGTTGAAACTTCAACTTCCATCTTTTAATGAAGCTTTGAAGCTCTGCAGTATTAGGAACATGAGGCCTTACACCTAGTACTCCTTGCATGGTGTCAATGATAGAAGGATCAATTGAATGAAGCTCATCTGTTATGGCATCAGTGCATATCCAAGCATACCCTGCACCCATCATTCCAAGTTGTTTTGCTTTAGCAAAAAGCCGAGAGCCAAGACTGGGCAGCAGATGAACAATGAAAACCCTAGTCTGGATGGTCATTAGCTTGTGAAGCTCTGCAACAATTTGCTCATCCGTGGCTAAAGAAGGAATGACACTGCGATAAGGGATGCGTGCTTTAATCTCATCGAAGGCATCTGTCAAGAATGGTAAAATCCCTTGCCCAAGCTGATTATCAACGTAGATTGGCACAACTTCTCTCCATCCAAAGGCCTTGACAATTGAACTGATGGCTTTTACTTGAGATGAGTCATTTTGCGTAGCACGAATGAAGTATGGACTGCTAAGTGGTGAAAGAAATGTGCTTGTTGCAGAAAATGAGATGATGGGCACATGAGCTTTATCTCCAAGACCATTTATGAATTCTGCTTGTATTGATGACACCGGCCCCATGATAGCTTGCACTTCAGTATTTTTTAGTAGGTCTAGAGCTGTATTTTGCACAAGAACAATTAATTAATTAGTTAGTTCACTTTTGAACAGAGATGTCAGCTTGCAACTGCAACTGCTAAATTTGTGATGAGAATAAAACATAACAAAACTGAAAATAGAATGATCCATTTGTAGATGAACGACTTGATGATCTAGATTATTTCCGTTTATATCATATTGGGCTCCTGGTTTGGTGTATGATAAAGAACAGTGCTAATCATGGATCCTCATTTCCAGAACTGAAAACTTGAAGGCAACATGTAATTGTTGGTTAGACTACTATTCCTGCAAAAAATGAGAGCAGGACATGGCCTCATAATAGACAAAACAAAACAAATTCTGAACGATTACTTGTTTGTAGGAATGAAACTTAACGTCAGAAGTAGAATTCCTAGCTCTACAATGTGATAGATGGATTAGAACAAACTGTAGTCAAAGAATTAATTACAAATTATCCCCTTGAACTTTCTTTGGATTGCAAAGTGCTCCCGAACTATCAATGTCAGCACAATACATCTTCCAATTGTTAATTTTTTGCTTTGTACTCCATTCATCTCGTTGCCACCCAAATTGAGTGAGTGAAAAGTCATTGATGTCTATGGATTTGGTTAAGTAACTAAAATGCCTTTTTTTTTTCTGGTCTATAACCAACTTATATACTCATATATGGAGAGTTTCGTTCTTTTTCGGGTATAATGCTGAAATAGATACTTCAAAGAAAACCTAAGAAAGTTCACTGTGTAGTTTGCTCTAATTTAAAACAACAAACTATTTTCATTCCCTGAAATCCCCGGTTATAGCCCCCAGGCATATGTTTTGGAGCCTCTAACATACCCTTTACTACTATAGTAAAACTTGCCTAGAAGAACGGAAAGAAATAAATAAAGGGGGAAAAACATGACTGCAACTTGTCTATTGCAAAGTCAATAGTATGTTTGGATAGGAGATTATTTGAAGTATTTTTTGCAATAATTATTGTAGTATTTTTTGGGATGTGATTTATGTGAGATAAAAAGGTGATTGAGAATATAAAAAGTTCATTAGAAATTGTATTTTTGATGAAAGTAAAATATGTTTATTGGAATCTTCAACAAAGTCAAAACATATTTCTTAGACCAATTTTATTCCAATCAAATCGTTAAGTAATAGTAAGGGAAAATCATTCAAAATATCTCTCATCTTTCGTGAAATGAATTATTTTATTTTTACTTTTAAACTAATAACTTTACGTCCCTAACAAAAACAAGTCAGTAAATCTTTATCCCAACCTAAGTTTTAACCGTTTTTTTAGGACCAAAAAATTAGATCCCATTTGCAATTAAACAAATGACACAATCTATATTCATTTTTCCCTAAAATAGTAGAATCTAATCTGAATCATATTTATTTTCCCTTAAAATTGTGGAATCAATCTAATCCATATTCAATTACCACTAAAAAAGTGCGATATGACTTTTTTGTACGTAAAAAATGATTGCATGGGAATCAAATCATGTAGTGATTTTAGACTAAAAAGTGGTCAAAAACTTAGATTGTGGCTAAATTTTATTAACTTCGATTTGTAAAGGACGCAAAATAATATTTGAAAAGTGAATGACCAAAAAATTTATTCGACAAAATGTGAGAAACATTTTGAACAATTTTTTTCCTAATAGTAAACTATTTCGTATATTCAACTAGCCGTGTGGAGGAAAAGTAGTTGGTCCTCAAATTGCAGTTTCCCAAATGTCATTTTACTGATGAAGTGTACTAATTTTTTTCCCCCAAATGTACTGATGAAATGTACTAATTCGATGGATAAAATTTTTTCTACAAAGAAGCGGCAAAAATGGAAATGACAGGCCTAAAAGCAAATGCGATAGACACTTCTAGACGCAAAATTTTGCGCTGGCTGAAGACCTTTAGCAAATACCTCAGTCAACAGCCTAATTGTTTACGTTTTCTAAAGCAATTAGTTTCAGGATGATATGAAGTTCAGGTTAGCATGTGTAATATGGTGAAAATTTACACGTACATAACAAACAATCATGCGCGTTTCCATTCTGACGGTGATGGGGCATGCTTGATCAATGAGGAATCTCAATAACCAATGTCAACTTGCCAACTAGATAATTAATGAGTCCCAAGTGTCAAATTTTATCAACAAGGAACATAAAAGTGGGAATGGGATCAAGACAGAATAATTCGTTTTCCACGTTTTAGCTTTACTAAAGCTATTCTTTTACGCAGTTTATCGAACAGGTAATGGGCATAACATTCTGTCATCCTGGCATTTTGTACCCACACTCAACAGAATGATTAACTCAATGTAGAACAGATAACTCATCAACTCAAACAACAAATGAGTATTAGAACTGCAACTTCACCAGAAATTCAATACACAAGCCAATGCCACAGAACTTTGCAACAAGCCCAAGTGTTTGGGAATACCTTCTGAAAAAAATTACATAAAAAATTCCAACGAGAAAAGATATCTTATGTTCTAATTACAAACCCATTCACAAGATAAAAGTGTCTAGAGATTTTTATTATTACAATTCTCTTCCAACTCTCTTTTCGCTGATTAGTTCCTCAAGGTTGCAGATTTGTGTATGAGAAATGGGAGGGGTGGAGTTTATTTCTTTCGGAGAATTGAGAGGATAGAAAATAGGGATTTGGAGATTTATTTTTACTCCATTTTTATATTGCTGCATGTAATAACAGAGGGAAAAATAAAAAGAAAACTAGAAAACTGCGACGGAGGAGGCGCGTTATAATCAAATGATGTTTCGTAGACAGGTGCGTTAGCTTTCAGTTTAAAATTGTTGGTGAAATCGGGACCAATGGAAATTGATTAAATATATGATGTGAAAAATAATGGACCCTTTAATCTTATATAGGCTTGTCCAATAGTTGATGTTGATCAGGTAAAACTTGCCGATGGGGAAGAGCTAATCTACTAAATTGTTAGTGGTCTTGTTTTGTCATCTAAAGATAAAACGTCTAGTTCTAACTATTCCACCTCTACTTATTTCTTCCTCCCTCTCACATCCTAAACCTCATAAGCAAGCAAATTTCCATGCAGAAACAGATGTTGGAAACGAGTTTGCTTGCGAGAAGTTTAGTGTACAACGATATGTTGCTAAATTGGAATCTGGGCCGGAGATTGAAAGAACAGAAAGCATTACCTGCAGCTGCAGCGCCAACCACATCTTTCTTCGAGTCCCGGCTGTTGAGGACAATCCTAGTCTTGTAGTCACTATGGGAGGAATAGAAGTCTGAAAGAGCCATGGAGATGCAGCTCAACCCCATCTTTCCAATCCATGTATCCATGTCTAGAACCACTCCCACATTCACGGGAATTGTTGTGTTCTTCTGTGCACTGACAATTTGCGATGGTAGAATCAGCACCCAAAGAATTTGTGGGAAGGAGAGGAGAAATGCATGGACTTTGAGATGTTTTAGTTTTTTCTGCATCTTTGCAGTTTGCGAGATTCATGTCTAGGTTATGAGACATATTTCTACGACTGAGGGTCGGCAGCTTGATGAATAGTTAGAGTAAATTAGTTTTTCATTAGGTAAATTTTATAGATTTTTGAAGTTATTCAATTTGGCTGGTTTTGTTTAAATTATGAAATAATTTTTTGGCCAAAATTTTTATTTTTAAATAACTAATAAGGTTGAATTTTACAAATTAAGTTGGCTAGAAATTTTTGGAAGAAAATCACATGTTTATGTGATCTTCGATGAACATAGTTTTTGGCATGATCTTGTTAAATTTTAACCATGTTTTGATCCAAGTTTTTTTATTATTAGATGATGAAAAGGTGTTATTTAAAAATAAAAAATGTTCTGGAAACTTGGTGATAAAAGAAATTAAAGTGAAGTTGGAAACTAATTATGATTCCTTAAGAAATATGACTTCCTAAGGAACATAGGTTTCTACTTTTATTTTACTAAGTTTGGATTTCGAAGATAATTTGGGGACAATTACTATGTTTTAATGTGATCAAAATAGAGATTTCCAAATTATTAGAACTACCACAATTCCTTTTCAAATAATTCTAAAAAAGGGGAAAGTGACTCATTCCGTTTGGATAAGAAGTTATTTGAAAAAATTACTGTAGCACTTTTTGTGATGTGATATATGAGATAAAAAGGTGATTGAAAATTGTGTGTATGATGCAAGCAAAACAAAATCTAAAATTTTATTTGAAATTCTTGCTATCCAAACGGACCCTTATTTAAAATCAACATGATTGTGAATGGTTAAATGTATGTATGGTTTGGTCTATTGGTATTTTTGAAATAGGACATACTTATCTTTCCTTTCTCTGAGATTCTCTATATAAATTATTTTCTCATCTCACTCCTCTTGAATGTAATTCAAGATTTCTCTCAATAATTATAAAGTGGAGAATCTAAATGTATAGATTAGAATTTACATTTGTAATGTACAATTGAGAAGAAGATGGCACCAATTCCACCATGGTAGTTATACAAAAGGAGTATAGGACATAGAGATGTTTAATCCTTTAGTTTGACTATCCAGTTTCCTTTTTGGTCAAAAAGTCTAATCTAGAAAAACTCGATAATCATCCACAGAGATAAACATAATCTCTGGTAGTTTATTTTATACTATGTTTATTTATTTATATTGATGAACGAATATGCATGCTATACTTCATAAGATGAAACTGATTGCAAATAAAACATGTCTAAATTCCCTCAAATTGAAATATTAAGTCAAGATCAAAGTTGCCTTCCATTATTATAGTAAAAATACAATCATATTCAAGTCAACTTGTTGAGTACACTCAATGTTACTTTACCATGAGGAATTTTTACTATGAGATGAGATTTCAGAACAATAGGTAAAACTTAACTAAAATCTATGACTTGTTGAGTACATTCAAGGTCATAAAGTTTTAGAGGCAAAGGTTGGCTGACACATATGGTGTGATTTATCAAGAGTTAATAACTCAAATATCTAGAAGTTGCAAATGTTGTAATCAGTAAAAAGTATTTACCTATTAAAATTATTTTAGTTTGTTGAGTGCAATCAATATCAAAATAACTAAATGCAATTCTAACCACTAGGAATTATGAATTTCCAAATCTATACTTGAGGGTTATGGATCTGTGATAAAATAATGCAAGCAAAACCAAAATTTATTTTATGTCATTTTCATGATTTTGTTTACATAAATAGCAATATTTATTTTAGTTCATTGTAGAATAAGTAACTTGAGTTTGCGTGCTATCCTTGACAATTGGAATTTAAGTGGTCCTAACATCTTGGATAGCGATGTAACTTGAGAATTGTTCTCAAGTATGAAAGGAGTATATGTTCTTGATACTCCACTCCTATTGGAGCCGCCCATCCCTATTGTCCCTATAGCTAAAGTTGAATAGTTCGACAAGCATCATACAGACAATGATACAGCTATTTGCATCATACTTGCATCCATGAGCATTGAGCTACAAAAGCAACATGAATTCATGAACACAAATGACATGTTGATGCACTTACAAGAGTTGTTTAGTGTATGGTCTAGGACCCAGAGGTATGATGTAATAACCATTATTTTTCCCTAATCATTAATTAATGTTAATCCTTATAACAGTAAAAACGTGAAAGAAAGATAGCAAGTTTAAGGGAAATTATTAGGGCGTAAAGAGACAAAATAGAGATATGAGATAATGGTAGTCCCAACTACGTAACATGTTTGTGGGGTAGTTAGTGGGGAGAAGTTGTCGGGTAGTTATAGCTTATCATTATTTATTTGATAAACAAGGAGGAACATCATTTTGCTTTCTCTTCTCTTTATCGTATTAGAACAAAATCTTTCTGAAGTTGTCATAGAAGAAGAAAACAATGTTGGTGTTGAACAAGCAAGCACTAGATAGGAAAGCCAACTTCAAGTTCTCATACCAGTAAGTTTCCAACAAACACTAAAACTTTTCTTTTAAATTTTGTCAATTTCAAGTATTATTTTGATGATTTTAACATACATGTATGAATATATATATATATATATATATATATATATATATATATATATATATGTAGATATCTATTTGTTGTCATGAAAATTCGAGAGATTCATCTTTGGTTTAGGAAATTATGTGGTTTAGGAGATTCATCTATTTGGTTTAGGAAAACAAATTCATCCTAGGGTAAATTATGTGGTCGACAAAAACTTGATTCGATTGAAGCAAAAAAAAAATTGAAATCAATTCTTCACAAGTTATGAATCTATTACTGGAAATGTAATATATATATATATATATATATATATATATATATATATATATATATATATATATGTGTGTATATATAGTGCACCTCTGTTGAAGCTTGAAGCTTCAGCATTATAAGGGAAAATGAGGGTTTGCTGACAGCGGCGCTCAGCCACTGCGGTAGCAAGCAACCACCGTAGCGACTGCTAATGCTACTACCACGCCATTGCAAGACGAGCTGGCCAGCGGTTGAAATCGCCGGCAATAGGGGTGAAGATGCGAGGATGATGATGATATTGGTGATGAAGTTTTGGGATTAAGTTTTGGAATTTAGGGTTTTTGGAGAAAGAAAAAAGAATCTTGTAAAATTAGGAGGAAGAAGAAGACCTATTGTGTTAGTCAGGTCAAGAAACCAAGTTGGATAATGTGGACAGGGTAGGGTATTTAGAAGTGGACTCGGATCGGTTTGTTTCTTTTGGGTTGGGTTTGGAGGAAATGGAATTGGGTCAAATTATAGTTGGATTATTTATGGGTTTTGTTAAGTTGGATATTGGGTTGAAATTAATTAAAGGGAGAATTGTAATTTTGATCCCCAATCTATAGTGTATGTGCGGAATTATCCCCAATCTATTTCGAAAATCAATTTTGGTCCCCAATCTATTCAATTTTGCGCTAAAGTAGACAATTGACGGAATCTCTTCAATTTCAACGGAACTAAGTCACGTGAGATCATGTGGCGGCGCCTAAAACCCCTTTTTCAATTTTTTAATTTCTAAAACACGTTTTTTAATATATTTTCAGCTTTCTCTTGCCTTTTGTCTTATTAAACAAAGACATGAAAAGGGCAATCTCACAATCCAAATTACTCCTCTTGTTGGCCGCCGCCTTCAAATTCCCAGAACCCACAGCACGAGTAAGCTTGGCCTCCAAGTCCAAGTCTCGTTCTTGCCTCCATTAGTAATGGAGATAATCTGCAATTAACGCGAGAGACGGACCCAGTTCAACTCTCTTGCACAAACAACAGGAGCAGCAGCAGTACTACTTCATAAGCAGGCAAGCAAGCAAGCAGCCGAGAGAGAAGAGTGGATGATAATAATTGGAAATCAAAGGGATTATACTAGTAAGTATATTCTTTCCCTATTCTTTCCCTATTGATCATTCTTCACCATTGAACTGGAATGAGCATTCAATTGAACCACTAGTATATTATTGGTAGGTCATGCTTATAGTTGGAACAAACACTTCATCGGTGACTATAGAATGGGCCTTGTCTCTTTTGCTCAACCATCCCGAGGTGCTAGAGAAAGCTTGAGCTGAATTGGATGCACAAGTAGGGATTGATCGATTGGTCGACAAACATGATCTATCCAATCTTCCTTATCTTCAAACATTATTTCATAAACACTTCAGTTGTACCCAGCAGCACCAATGCTAATGCCACATGAGTCGTCCGATGACTGTAAAATAGGGGGATACAATATTCCGCGAGGCACAATTTTGCTAGTTAATGCATGGGCAATTCACAGGGACCCCAAACGTTTGGGATGATCCAACAAGCTTCAAGCCAGAGAGATTTGAAGGCTTGCAGGTTCAGCCATCAAAGCTGATTCCGTTTGGGATGGGAAGGAGATCTTGCCTTGGTTTTGGCCTAGCACAGCGGGTGGTGGGTTTGGCCTTGGGATCTCGAATTCAGAGTTTTGATTGAAAAAGAATTGGCGAGGAGGAGATTGATCTGGCTGAAGGGACATGATTGTCCATGCCAAAAGCCAAGCCACTAGAAAAAACGTGTTTTAGAAATTAAAAAAATTGAAAAAGGGGTTTTAGGTGCCGGCACGTGATCTCACGTGACTTAGTTCCGATTGAAATTGAAGAGATTCCGTCAATTGTCCACTTTAGCACAAAATTGAATAGATTGGGGACCAAAATTGATTTCGAAATAGATTGGGGATAATTTCACGCATACACTATAGATTGAGTCCTAAAATTACAATTCTCCCTTAATTTAATATTGGGCTAAGATTAGAAGACAACAAAAGAAATGTTCGGGCTAAATGACCTTGGGCCGATATTAACCATGGCAAGTAGAAAAAAAAAAAGAAATGCAAGTATAATTGGGCCGTAAGTAAATTATAGGCTTAGTAAACTTTTAATTAACTAATCTCATGTATAAGAGTAGTCCATCTTATGTGGGTTATCATGGTTATTAAACATCAAAACCCAACTTAATTTAGTTTTGGACTATAAATTAAGTTATTAAGGCTTATGCTTTAATTAAGTCCAAGATACTTTAATAGAAGTCTAAGACATATTAACCTAGTATTATTAGGTAAATATATGAAGGGTAAAAGAAGTCGTAGATATTTAAACAAACATTCATTATAATTTTAAAAAAATAATAATAACAATAATAAACAAAATAAAATATAAATGGAAATAAAATAAATATAAATAAAAAGAAAAGAAAATAATAATAAAATGAAATAAATATTATTATGAATAATTATTTTCGGGGAGCTAATGTGTAAGAAAAAATTTCTAAATTTGGAAACTTTATAAGAGGAGCTTTCCAAATTAAGAAATTTTTCACAAATAGAAACTTCCATTTTATAAACTTTTTCCATACTTTATATAGTTGTCCAGACATGAATTTTAAGGTTACTCAAATCTTATATATATATATATATATATATATATATATATATATATATATAGATGTAAGAAATATCAACTAATTAAGACACTTATATATTTGATAGGTCCGAAACAAGTTTAAGAAGTCCTAAAATAGTTCCACTTGAGCAATCAGTTAAAGGTAGGTGGTGCTTATCCCTCTAAATTTTCAAATATTAAATGTGAAATTTTCCTAATGGCGAGTTTTATTTTGTTATATTCAAATGGATCATGTAATCTATTTGATATGTTTTGATACCCTAAAAATTACAATGTGAGTGGCATGTTTTGTAAAATGAAAGAAATGTGCATGTGACTTATGAAATGAATTTATGATAAGAAAAGCTCTTAACAATCATGAAATAGATAGTAGGAGCTATAGTGCTGGTGTGTTATGTCATGTTAGTCATGGAAGTCGGTATAGAGTTTGGCCAATTGGCTTATGTTATGTGATTACGCAGTATTCTAGATACCTCTAGGTTGCCTTCTTAGAAACATGTTTAATCTCTAGATTGAGTACTCAAAAAGTGGATATTGCATGTACTTGTTATGAGCTAATATGAAATGTTTACCTTCTTACTAATTCTATGTATGATTATGAATGTTGTGAACTACAAATTGCCATTGTCACTCATGAATATTATACGTTACCAATTAAATTTTGATTTGAATAATCTTGCATGCGATGTGTGTGAAAATGCTTTGATATATGTAATGCTATAATCACATGGTCCAATAGAGGAGTAATTGCTGCCTACTAAGCGAATATCGCCTAACCCCTTTATTTTACCACTTTTGCAGATTTTGGAGATTATGAGTTAGTCTATGTCGAAGATCCCAAAGATGATTTATACTGGATTCTTAGTTGATAAGAGATAGTAATATGGTAGTACTTGGTTGTTTTATAATAGTTGATGCTTGTATGTGTTATCTTTATTTGATGTGGAGAATATGGACTCCTTAGTTAATTATGAGTTGTTTCTAATTCAAATTTGTACCGCACTATAATAGGATTCATTAATGCTATTTCATTTTAGTTAGTCTTTCTGGTTTTATGTTGCCTTATACTTCGAGAGCGAGACTTGAGAAATACGGCGGATGTCTCATGACTAGCACGTGTGGGCTAGGGGTGTGACATTTTTAGTGGCATCAGCACTTAGGTTTTGATTGGTTGGTAGGAAAATTACATACTAGGCAAATGATGGGCCTAGTGTTATTATTTATTGGGCCTGGTGCGAGGCCCAATGATATTTTAAATGGCTCACTAGATCAAGAAATTGAGAACATTTGATCCATATATTCAGATATTATTTATTGGGACTGGTGCGAGGCCCACTAGAAATTAACAGGCCCAGTTGTCCTCTAACTGAGCTGTTGAATCCAACGATTGTTCCATATATTGGGATATTATTTATTGGGTAGGAAATTAGGCTTGACAGGATTGGGCATGTGATGTAGGCTGAGAACATTATTAATAATGTGTTTTACTCTTATAGGAAAATGGCTAACCCAGTGCATGTCAAGAATCAAGACTGTGATTGCCCAATCCACCTGACAAGATGTGACGTGACCCACCTTAGGAAGAAGTAGAGGTTTTACAGAGACATGTACCTTGAGGAACTAGAGCGAGTCACTGATAGAACTAGGAAGGCGGAGACCTTAGCAAACCGTGTAGCCAATTAGACGCACGAAATAGCTTCCTTGATTGTGTCTAGAGAGCATATGAGGCAAAGTAATGAAGCTTTGTGTGAGGAGGCTAACCACCTATGTGAGGAGATTAATCATCTTAGGGTAGAAAAGGACATGTAGAAGGCATTGCCTGATATGTGGCAAAAGGGCTTTGAGGAGACGACTACCTTACTCGAGGAACGTGATGATGCTTACCAGACTCTAGCAGCGAAGTATGAAGAGAGAAGGTAGCATGTTATGAATTGGATACATAATCACATTCCGCTTGCACTTGAGATGCCTAGTTGGCCTCACTTGTGACCAGATAGCGATGGTAAGTTAGAGAGTGAACCAAAGTATGACCTTGAGGAGGAACTACTAGAGAACATACCTAAAGATGATAACTAAGAAGAAGATGGAGTAGGAGGTTAGGACGACATCGACGATGATCTGGGAGTTGGGGCTATCAACGCTGGAGAGGGTCACCTTGGGGACGAGCAATAGAGATGACCCAAGGAAAAAAAATCTTTATATTCTGCTAAAGGGTGTTACTTTATGGGCACTAGTGTGTGTAGACACCAAAATTTTAATTTTTAATTTAATTTTATTATTTATTATTTTATTTAATTAATTAAATGATAGTAGTGTTCATTTTTATTTATTTTTATAAATTAAGTTCATAATTTTTAATTTTTAAGATATTTTTACATTAAAATTTTGAAAAGGAGAAATTCTCACCAAAAATTTAAAATTTGTCTTTAATCCTTTTTGATTCAATTTCTTTAAGATAAATGAAAATTGTGCAATGCATTTGCAATTAGGAGATAACATTTTTTGTTTACCTAAATTGTTTTGGAAAATATATAATAAATAAATAAAATGAGGAGACAAGTGTATGAGGGGATTGTTAGACAAGTGTATTAGGGGATACTATGTGAGGATCCGAAAAATTTCTTATTTTTATCGAATATTAATGGTTTAATTCAGTATTTATCCACCTGTTTTCCCCAAATAATTTATTATGACCATTTTAAATCCATTCGTATGGAATAATGTCTTCATTATGCTTTTAAAACATCCCGTTAACAACTTCAATTTTCGGAGGATTGTTTAGGTGAGAAATAATGAACACGAGTGTTTCAAGGTGATATTATATTCGAGAGTATGATTATCCTGGAGAAATTAAGAACGGACAATAGCAGATTAAGAAAAGTTAATCGAGAATTAAAGGTGAATAAGTTCTAAGTGAGCTTATACTACTCACGCGTGGATAGTTTTCCAAAAGACGCATGGATACAAATTTATTGGAGATTTAAAGAGTTAATACTCGACTCATGTGAGGACTCGTAAAACTCCTATTAAAACCCTATTTTGAGCTTATTTAATTATTTACTTGTTCATTTATTCCGAGTATTATTTTCTAGACCTATTGAACCTAATTACGTGGAAATATAGTTTCATTATATTTTTAAAGTGACTTGTTTCAAAAATTAATTTTCGGAAGCGCGTTTGTGAGAACAGTGAATAGTGTTTGGAAATTTTACCCGATTGAGAGTACAATAGGTTTGGAATATTAAAGACATGTACAATGGTCCTAAAATAGGTAATTTTAGGTTTAAATACTCAAGTGATAGTTAGTGGTACGATCATTAAAAGAATTTCTCGCAGGGACGACATCATTGAATTCATTGCTAGAGATGTCTATAAAACTGCGTAAGTTGATTCTTGAAACTGCTAATGGGTCTAAAAAACCATTAGCTTTCAGGACTTTAAAGTCTTGGAATATGGAAGACTTTCGAGTTAGCCATGTTGAAAATATGTCACCTTTATATGCATGTCCGGGATGTCAAGGATTTCCAATTTTCTTCAGGATTGGCTAATTATCGTGTTAAGCAGTGAACCTTTCAAAAAATTGCAATACAAACCAAGACTTCTCAATAAACATTTTGTTGGCTTGTTGTAAGACCATTATTCTTCAAGTTTAGTGCCCAAAATTGAAAACTTAAGTATCCCAAGCATAGTAGAATTGCAATTTGCATGGTCGATTTGTTTTTAGACAAGTCAAGGACTATGAATCCTGCTCAATTGCACATAGAAAGTGGCAATGGACGCTAGGTCTGTGATTAAGTCTGACTTTTACAACAACTAGATTTTTTTCTAATTAGTGAAGCGAAAGAAGAAAATTAGGACATTATCAAAATATTTTTGTATCTGCATCTACAGTCAAAAAATTTTGTTTAAATTTGTATTAGCATAGTAGGAACTACTAGTTTTGTGTTTGCAGGTGAACAACAGGACTTCTCATAGTAGTATCTTCACTCTTCGAAAAAAATGGAGTCAAGTCTTTGAAAAAAAAAATGTGGTCCAAATCAACCTATCCTTACTTTTCTAAATTGTGAAAAAATCCCAATGACCTGAATCCTTCTACAGATTCTTTGGGCCATGGTTCTTCCTAGACTTCGTTGACATAATTGACAAAGACTTTCTGGAAACATTCTTGTTCCTATTGTCCATTTTAGAGCAATTGAGAAACACAATTTAAAAGCTGAAAAGACCGCAACGGATCTTCTGTCCCACACCCTGTGTCACTCTTTGTCCCACTTTTTATTAAATTGTTATTTCTCATTCATAAACATCATGTTTTAATTCTTTTTTGCTTCCTTAAAATCCAATAACTATTAATTGAGTAATACACAAAATTTAACAAACTCAAAAAATTAAAATGCAAAAAAAATGAGATTTTTTATGAATTTTCTGCTGTATTTTTAAATTTTCTATTATATATTACTTTTTTGAAACTGTTGTATTTATTTTTTACTTAATTAATAGTTATTGGATTTTAAGGAAGCAAAAAAGAATTAAAACATGATGTTTATGAATAAGAAATAGCAATATAATAAAAAGTGGGACAGAGAGTGGCACAAGATGTGGGACAGAAGATCCGTTGCGTGAAACGATTTATTACATATTCATATAGTAGCCAAACCGTTCTTTCATTTGTCTCCTAATTTCTGGGAAACTTTTCAAAGATTTATGTAGATAAATGCTTCTAAACTATATGAAAATAGTGCAATGCTCGAATTGAGTGCCATAAAAACTTTTCATGGAACTATGAAATATTTTCTTGTATAGAAATATATGAATACAATTAATACAAAGTAGCAATTGTTTGAAATGTTCCTTGAATGGTCCTTTATCATGACATGTAAATGTCTTAGAACAAGCTGTTAAAAGCTTCGTAAATGAAGATTTATTAGCATGATTGAGAAATAAAGAGGTTCACAAGGGAAAAAGGTTAAGTAATATCGACATCCAAATTAATTATTATAAGTTGACCTTGTGCTTAACTCATGACGCAGTAAGACATTTAATACAAAAACAACCATATATATAATAGATTATGAATAATTTTCTTTGATAGAAAATAAAAAGGCTTTGTTGTTTAAATTGAAAATGAAGCATCCTACTTTTCCTTCCTAACTATCTCTAATTGAAGTGAATGTATATTACAATGTCTGTCCAAATTACCTTAAAGTGATCACTCCTTTCAAGGATGATTTTGTGTTTAACTTTTTTTTTTTCACCCTTTACAATTAGTTAGCCTAGGGGGAAAAAAAAGGGGTTAGTCTAGAAACGATAACTCCCAGGTCCAATATCATTTTCCTCCAAATGAAATAACCACAGGCATTCCAAGGAAGACCCTTGAGTCCAACTTCTACTCCACATTGTTAAAATTCCTGCAAAACTTAGCAAAAGGCGTAACAGACAAAAGTATGATATTCTGAATTAGAATGTGTTAGACAGCATTAATGAAAGGCCCGAGTCCTAAGTCCCAACTGACATTCGTATATTGCTTTGCATAAAAAAAACCATTTTCCTTAGAAAATGGTTTCTACAACCGTATAATATAAGTTAGGCAGAGAATGGCAATGTATTTTTGCATTTATTCAGCATATTATTTTCTACACATTATTCTAACATATACTGAACTCGCAATCTATTGGAATTCGCCCCGTAGGATGATCTGTGACAGATTTCTAAGAATGCAGCTGAAAGTGATGTAATTAACAATGTAAATTACCCTAAGATATCTCCCTCAATTTGATTCCAGGTCCCTCAATATTAAGGGAATAGGGACAGAGAATCTGTTGAAGTTAGTTTTCAACCCCAATACAAGACTCATAAGCGACTGATCATGATTGCTAACCGACATAAACATTGATTCTGATTCATGTTTGCCTAGCCTAATCATAGTTCTGAAACTGCTGAAAAGTATTGTAGGGATAACACCATTGAATTCATTGTTGGAGAAATGAACAATGCAAAACCTTCTAAATCAACAATGGCTCTAGAAATCTATTAGCTTTCAGGCTTACAGAATCTAGACTTGGAATGTGGAAGATTTTCTAGCTGGATAAATGTCACTTATAATATTGTTCTTGACATCAAGGATTTCCAATTTTTCACATTGGTCAGTGATCGTGGAATCGCACCATTGAATTTGTTTGTAGACCAGTCGAGGATTGCAAGTCCTTTACAAATTTCTTTAAATGTTGCCCAAAAAAATTTCATTAAATATCTGAATTCTCCATTTCTTTTACTTATCATTTGTATTATTTCATAGTTTAGTTTCACAAATTAATTGATCCCTTTACCACTATTTCTGTTTTTGGTTGCAAGCTGTATGGTACCTTCTACATTTCGGATGACAAATTGATTAAAAATTTCTAGGTTAACTATGGTGCATATTTGATAATGACCAATAAAAATAACAATTAGATTTCTTTGTAACTATATCTTGTCAATTTGAGTCTCTGGAGACGAATATTGCTTGCTTCGAAAAGTTATCGTTTAGATCAAATATATTTAGCTTAAAAGATGGACACCGAATGGGATACAGATAACGAGCTTCTCACAATTTTTTTTTTAAAAAAATCTCTTCAAATACTTAGATTCATGTAAACACACCTAAATTGTCTTGAAGACTACTTGGATCATGTACAAACAAGCTGACAAGATACTCTTTGAAAATTATGAGGTATTTTTTTTATCATGTATTTTTTTGAAATATTTTAATAAACAGAGCGAGATCTATACCTAACCTTACCACTTTCTAGTGGTTTTTAAGTTTTAAAAAAAAAAGGTGGACAAGATACATAATCATGTGCACCGATTACCGAAAGCAAAGGATAAAAAAGAATGTAGACTGAGAGCAAACCAATATATAAACCATAGCAGATGATCAAATAAAATAAATAAATCAAGGAATGAAGAGAATTTACAAACCTATATATATATATATATATAGGATAACTTGGGTCACAGATACAAGGAGGTATTTGACCCTAAAGTGAGTTGGAATACATGAAGTAACAGGGAGTTGGTCCATGGTACCAGCCAAAAAGTAATGTGAAAGGTTCAAGTTGGTCAAAAAATTGCAAGTCTTGGACATGAACCAGCTTGGGATTTTGCTGTGAATCATGTTATTTGAGGGGTACAGAAATACAAAACTCTCTGAATTTCTAAGAAACTCTACAAATTCCTTTATCTGGCAAGAAGACAATCCCAAGTGCATGAAATTTGAATAGGAAATGCTTATAATGTTTTTAGTGTTCCACGGTGCTTCATTCTAAAGAGGGTTCTTTTGAAGCTAATTGAAGTCCACAAACAAGTCTTGTCCAACCCCAGTAAAATGGTATGATTAAAGGTCAAGGTAAGATAGGATCAGAATAGTAAAAATTGATGGAGGAATTGAACCAATTAGTTGATTCCTTGAGAGATCTAGAGAGCCAAGATGTGTAAGGTTGAGAAGCGAATTTGGAAATTTTCCAAACAATAAATTATTATCAAATGACAACCTACTTATTTTTTGTAAATTGGAAAAGTTATCTGGAATTTTCCCTCGAAGATAGTTATAATCCGGAGACAATTCAGTAAGTTATGTACCGTTGCCAATTGATTCAGGAATGACACCAAAAATTTGACAAGAACTTAGATCCAAAGCATTTAAGGACCCTATGCACCCAATTAAATTTGGCAATGCAGCAGAGAAATTTATATTGAATAGGTTCAACTGCCTCAGGGAATCAGAAATGCTGCAGTTCAATTTCGGTAAACTAACAGAAAGATTCTCATTGCCACCTAATGAGAGAATTTGCATATTCGGTAGATAAAAAACATGACTTGGTAGAATACCTGTTCTTCTAGTATCCACGAGATCTAGATATGTCAAAGAAGAAGAAAAATTCACCCTCAACTCGGATGAGATGTTCACCAACCAAAGTTACAGCTCTCTTAAATGGATTAAGGTTTGAAGTATCGCTTCAAAATTGTTAGGTTCATATCTTACAATTGAGTGACAACCTATAGAATTACACGCGAGAATGGAAGAGAGATCAAGTGAAATTAAGTTGGACAGGTGTGATATTTCTAAAGCAATTTCACCTTCAAAATCTGAACTTGAGAGATTGAGGTGGGTAAAACTTTTTAGGGAGCCAGCTTGATGTGAAATTCATGAACCGATGAAATCGTTAAAAGCAAGATTGAGGCGGCGGAGATGAGAAATGTGGAAAAGGCTAGTGTTTAGATGGATGACTCTGTAAAGTAGGCCGCAACCTAGATCCAGCCCAATTACACAACCACAGAGGTTGTGGCATGTGACGCCAGCCCAATTGCAACAATCTGTATCTGCTTTCCAATGTTTTGTCTTTGGATATGGATGCTGACCCATTTCATCGCAATCTTGAGAAGCATAAGTTGATATGATAAACATTTCTTTGAATTGAAACAATGCAACAGCGTCATCGTGACAGCACAAATGATCTCCCAAGAAAGTGAAACTAATCACTTCCCGAGGTTGCAATAGAAAGAAGAAAAGTAAAGCACTAAAAAATGTTATTTGTCTCTTCATTCTTGCTTGATAAATTTAGTGTCAGAATAACGGTTATATAAACGCACGGGATTTACATGGAGGAGGTATAATTTGGAAAAGGTTGTAACAAGTTTTTCTTAAATGTTGAGCATGGTAATAGTGGAAGTATAAAGCTGGAACAGTAAAAGTCCGAAAGTTAAAAGCTTTTTTTCCTTTACTGGTTTGTTGTTTGAACAATTATGGTATGAAAAGGTCAAGTATTTTGTGAAGAAGTTGCATGTATAATACTCCATTCATTTTCTTTAAAATTGCAAACCTTACATCATCTTCATCTTCATCTTTTTTTTTTTTTGTTTTTCCCTTAAAAGCAAATATTTTATACAATATTCTGATGATATTTGATAAAGAAGTAAATGAAGAGAAAAAAACTAATAAAATTCTACAACATGATGAAACAATGTTATCGTAACTTAATTTTCAACAAAAAACAAAAAATTATTTAATCATTTATAGCTAGTTTGGGAGATGAGATTTGAACAGAAAAGAAAGGAATAGAAGAGAAAGGCTGCATCTCCCACATTTGAGAGTTTTAAGTGAAAGGAAAAGAAAAGAAACCGACGGAATTGGAAGAAGGAAGAAACAGCTACAGGTTAAAAAAAATTTCTGGCCCAAATAGGGCAGAAAGCAAAGGAAAGCGCAGAAAGGCAGCAAAACATTTTTTAAATTGCCCATTCTACCCCTAAAAAGCTGTTGAATGAAATATTTATTTACTTATGTGTTCAAAATCACTTCCTTTCTTTCATAAACTCCCAAACAATATTAAAATTTCTTCTCTTCTTTTCTTATTTTTTCTTTTCTCTCATAACTTAACCTTTCTCTTCTTTTCTTTTCTATCCTCAACTCACAAACTAGCTATTAGTCTGCATGATCTCTATGATATTTTCTTTTATATATATATATATATATATATATACTCTTATTATGATCACCAGTTCAAACTTCATCGACCTAAAGGATCTTTGCTAATTTGAACACAAGAAGTCAAAGTGATACTGCAACGACCCTTATATGTATAGGGTTTTCTTTACCTTGACAACTTAATTAAATCAAAATAACTCAAAATTCTAACATATGTCATATTAAAATGCAGCCAATGAAGGTTTTCTCAGCTGTTAAGATTTGAACCATTTGCCTAAACGGAAACTCATATTCAAATACACTCCTAGCAGTTGCTTAATGATACACCATATGGAAGAACACCTATAAGTTGTCAAGGGAGTAGCTGATTTACTCTGGCTTAATTTGAATTGTGGTGACCTCCCTTTCTAGCTTTCTCTTGAATTTTCATGTACCAAAACTAAAAGGAAAGAAATAAAATGTAGAGGATAAAAGCGCAAAACATGACGTAAATTAAGATAATTTAGAGTCAAGAAAGAATTTTCTACTGTTAGATAGGAAAAATTGATTCATTATTTAGACATTGTTGATCATTAGCCAAGATTGTAATTTTAAATGTCAGAACTCATAAAACTCTAGTCAAGTTTTGTCATTTAAAAGAACTTCTTTTTCTAATCAAATTAGAAATAAAATCGGCTCTACTTGTACAGATTGTATTAGTAAAGGAAGATGCACCACCAAGAAGCCACAATTTATAGTCAAATCGCCGATGTTTCTGCTAAACTCCACACACACACACACACACACACACACACACACACACACAACGACACATAGGCACACACAGATTGTCATTCGAAGTGAATATTCACTAAGCAACTCTATTAAAAATAAAATTAGCATAATTTGTTCTAGTTTTCTTATATAAAAAGAGCATGTACTGTCAAAAACATTTTTGTATCTTCAAGCAGTAAAATTGTTTAATGTGTAAGATATTACTATAGCAAAAATATATTTAGTTTATGTATATTTTTTCTATTACTTAAAAAGAAAAAAAGCCAGCATACAAGTTGTAATCATTGTGCCATTTCCATATTACTATAGACACTTTGCACTTTAAATTTATCAAAAGTTTTTAAAGCACCCAATTGTTCGCGCAATTAATAAAAGTGGACTAGACAGCGCCCATGAATTCATTATTTTAAAAAGACTTGGACTAAAAAGTATTACGTAATATATACAGGTAATGAAGTATACGCAAGATCGCTTTCACAAGATACGTGGGGGTGAGCATCATGTAGTAATAAGTCTATGGGCACTTGGACTTGGAATAAATTCTAAGCAAAAAAAATAATAATGAAAATGACGATTAACAAATTAGAGCACTTGTTAAATCAAATTAGTTAATAAAATGCCCAATTATCTATTTGAATTCGTACAAAGATTCCCATATCAATGTGAAAGCCAAAAAAAAATTGGGTTTTATGTTAGAAATCGTAATACAAAGACACATAAATGATGTTCAAAAAATATTCAACACTTTATTTTCTTAAAGCCACTTGACATAAATGATATTCTAGAAATGATATTTCTTTCTTCTACTTGACATATGACTTCATGCTTTAATTTAATACGAGTAGAGATTTTGGGTTCACAAACAACTGCAGTAAAAAATAGGGATTCAGGTTCATTATTATTCAACTTGGTCAGAAAACTTTGCTACCTGTTACCACATGCAAGTTCTAATCATATATAATTAATGTTCCTATTCTCTAATGTCACGTATAAATCTCAAAATTAAAATTGTCAAATATTCTTCACAATTGTCATGCCATCGCCATCATCAGGTCAGTCATGAAAATATTCTTCTTGTCTATCTAAACAGTTAAGAATAAATTCTAGTCAAGTTTTTTCCATGAATTTTCATTTCGACAAATGTTCGGTGAAGACTGGACCTATTGATCATGAAAATACTTCAAAGTTACGCATCAAACATTTACCTTGACCTAAGGACGACCTGTGCTAAAACCTCTTATCACTTTTGAGTTTACAGGATAAAAAATGGGAAAGGTCTTTCTATTTTGTGTCCGGATGGTAGACGATAAAAATATAGGGCTAACTATTTTTTGTCAACAAAAGTTTAAATTTTCTATGCAAAAGTATACACAAATTTAGCGTTGAAAATAATAATTTTCTATTATGGGCACAAAATTAAAAAAGCCTTGTAACATATATGAATATTGTAGATCCGAGCTTGTCAAGTTGAATTGTTGGAGAGTTTTGTCTAGTTATATATATATATATATATAATTTTTATAACATTTGATGTAAATTAATACAATTTTTGTGTAAACTTGAGTTTGTCAACTCATACAACTATGTTGAAAAAAATCATAATTACGTCAAAGTTATATGAGTTTACACAAACAATTGTAAGAATTAAATCAAACGGCGTGAACTAAAGAAAAATCAATTTGAGAGGCCACTATCTTAATGTTGCATGCTAGGAGTTTGTTTGAATAAAGAATTGTGTACTTTCAAAAAAAAAAAAGAAAAGAAAAAGGCTTGTTTGAGTTTCCAATTATCATTCTAGTTATCAGAATAACTTATTTTCTTTCTTGTCTCAAAAATAATTTCGAACGTGCTTTAGTCTTTACACTATCTTCAAATGTAATAGGACGAGTTTTATGCTTTGCTCAACAACCTTAAATTAATGTATTTTGTCCGCACGAATAAAGACGCATTACATTCATCACCAAGGCTTCCTTTTTTTTTTTTTTTTGAGTTTACGGTGTTACTATAATGGGGAAGACATAAAAGAACAAGTATAGTTGTATATGGAATCCGTGATTTTGCGAAGGGAGTATGCTTATTTATCAATTATTGGGGTATAAAAAGATTGTATTGCTTAAACCATTTGGGTCGGCCTAATTGCTAGGAGATAGCTCTTACAGTTTCCTCGCTGTTACGTTCATGGTTAGATTTAAAATTCAAATTCTGTACTTGACAGTGTTTGCATGTAGATATATTTCTTTGAATTTTGTGCTTAGCAGTATTTGTATGTGGATATTTTTCCTTGATCTTCATCCCAGTATAACTCTTCAACAGTTCCTATGAGGTATCATTAGATAGTTTACTTAAAAGGGGTTAATTTGTTTTAGAAAATTTACATAATATGATTATGTTTTCCAATTTTTCTTCAGGGAGCAAAATGTATAATTAATAAGCAACGTATTTGAAATTTTCCTAACTTTGAGGGAAAAAAACATAAATTTTTCATGATTTTTTCCGGATTTTATTTCGGTAGGTTTTCATTAATCAATTTGTACTTTTTCTTTTTTCATGGAAAGATGATTTTCTCATAATTTATTTACGTCTCAAGTTAAGTGGTTATTCATTGTTCTAAATTTACCTTTTGTAACAATTTTTTTTTGGATTCAATTCTTTAATAAATCAGGTGATTGCCTACGAAGTCTCTTTCTGCGTGATTAAAATGCATACAAATTCCAATAAATACTTTACAATGAAGAGACGTAACTGAGGAGAGGTACTGAGAGAGAGGTAGGAAAGAGGAAGCTCTGTTGAATCGATTTGTAGATTGTAAGTGCCATGTGGCTGCCTTAGGCTCAAGTTGATTGTGCTGGCGTCACTGAACCTCCATGGCCTTCATCCTGTGAAGCTAATGCTATTGAATCTTTTTCTCTTTTGATTTCAGTCATTGATTTCAATTTGAACTGTATTTTTTATGTAATATTTTGGTATTTTTATTCTTTATTTTAGTTCAAAATGAAAACTTTGAAATGATCTTTGCTACAACCTAAAATAGTCTGGGTCGGGATTATCCTTTTATTCAACCCTTTTTATGAGAGTTCAATTTGAGGGAATTTAACTATACATTATATGCTTATTGTTCTTAAAATTTATTAGAATATTTGCAGAGATCAGCCACAATGAAACTCTTATGTGCCCACATGAGATTGGCTAATTGCCATTTAACCTTCCAAGTCTGGTCTTGTAAAAAACTGATTAATGCAGTTGATAATTGTGCTTGAACCAATGAAGTTTAAGACACGTATTTAGAAAGAAAGAGATCTGTCATTTTTTTTTTTGAAGTTTAATGACTTTAGGAACATGAGTGCTTCTCATTGTATTAAAAAGTAACTGAGCAAGATATTTTAAGGGTTTTGATCTTTTCCTTTACTCAATTACGGTCTAAAGCATGGTGGAATTCATGGCTAAAACACTTAAGAGGGCACACGATAATATTTTGCACAGACCAATGGTTAGAAGACCAGCCTCTGGTGGAATTGGCAAAATCCAACATCCCAGAAAAAAACTTTAGAGGATGGCTTATAGATATTTCATCGATAAATCAATGAAATTGTAGGCTTTGGTGAAGTTTGATTTGTATCGTTGCAACCGTGTTTGGAAAGGCAAAATTGAATTATTTAAGACAGCTTTGCCATCCTTATCTTATGAAACTTGTTGGCCATTGCTTGGAGGATGAGCTCCGGCTTTTGGTCAACGACTTCATGCCCTCTGGGGCAGCTTATATAAAGCATGTGTTTAGAAATAGCCTATTTCTTCCATAAATAAGTAAAATCAGATAATTTAAAACATAGTTATGTATCTTAGTATATAGTTCAATATCATTTTGTGAAAGGGGATCTTGCTTTTAACAATTCTCTTGGAATCTCCAATTAGAGGCTGCTCTTTAAGGTGCAAAAGGACTAGCTTTTCTACATGGTGCTGAGAATAAAGCAATCTATGGGGACTTTCAATTGTCAAATTTTCTACTTGATTCAGTATGCTGTCCTCCTCCAATATCTAGATTACGTCCAATTAGACTTGCTTGTGTAAAAGTTTGTGTTCAGAAGTATCATATCATTCAACATGCTTTGATGTATACTGAAGAAGCACGGAACTTCCTCGAGGAGAGCTGACCTGATCAGCTCGGGGTGCTGACGGCAGAGCTGACTCCAAGCCTGCAAAACAGAAGAGATGAGCTAACAGAGGGGGCCCGAGGGTTGTCCCCGAGGGCACTCCGACGGTCAAGTTAGTTTTCCGGCGAGTAGGGTTCACGGGAAGTAGTAACGACCGGGAGTAATTTGCCTATATTGAGCGTACCTTGTACAGTTGATGTCTGCTGTTATTTATACCTGGTGGGGGAGTCCGACCTCCGCACGATGCGGGACTTGCCCAGTATGGATAGTATCCCGCACTCAGGGGGATTGTCCCCGACCTCTTCGGCGTGGACCCCTGCCCCATTCGCGAGCCCTAGCGGGACGGCCCAAGATGCCTGCCCGGACATCAGGGGCCGTGGCCCGGTTCGGCTGAGCCTGGGCTGCCACGTGTCTAGGCCCAGAACGGGGCCACTGCACTAGCCCCCTTGATTAGGTAGGCTATCGGGCGGACCTAATCAACCTCTGCCACGTGGGAGGCCAGGTCCGCGCACTGACCTGCCCAGGTCACTTCTGGCACAGTGCTGTCACAGGGACGCTGCGCCCGCGTCCTTTCAGTTGTCACGCCTTTTCGGTTTCCGTACCAGCATTAAATGCATTCACATGGGGGCCGGTTCAAATTCACTCAACCGTTTTCCCCCCATTTCTTCCCTTATAAATAGGGGTAATCATACTCCGATCGACTCTATTTGCCATTTTTTCCTTCCCCTTGCGCATTTTGCACTCCCATTTCCTTTGTGCACTCGCATTTCCATTTCCCGGCGACTTCCGGTGTCCCATCTCCAGTTCCCGGCGAGCCTTCCACTCTCCCTCTGCCTCAATACCATCAGTAAGTTCCTCTTGCAATTTCTCCCCCTTTCACAGCGTCTCTTCCGTCCTCTGCTACCCCTTGCTTTTTATGTCGGGTTACTCCGGCAACACTTCCCCTGTGCCCAGAATCATCATACTGTCTTCGCCTTCTGCCTCGTCTTCATCGCCATCTTCTCCTCCTCCCCTCTCTCCTTCTTCGCCTGACTCCGGTCCTAGCTCCCTCTCCCGCATTCCTGATTTGCCAGAACCTCTGGCCGCGATGAGCTCCCCTTCTGACCATTCCCCCTCAGCTCATTCCCCTTCAGCCCGGGAACTGGAGGAGGTGGCCGAGCTCGATGCTTACCTCGGGCGGTCCTCCACTTCTTCCCCCAAGTCTCCCCATGGCTCTCCTGGCGGGGCCCAGGAGGGAGCTGGGGATGACAGGGACTCTTCCGAGGGGACCCCTGACAACCCGCAGGGGGTCGCTCCTGAGTTCAACTTCGGCCACCCCGACCACGAGGAGGTCACCATCTCACCCGAGGCAGTGGCCGGCCTGGTCAGGACCTACTCCATTCCCCCGGCCTTCGAGCCAAGGGCTGCCGGGCCCGACGACCGAGCCTGCCGACCTCCCCATGGCTTCGTAGTCATATACAAGGAGCAATTGATCGGAGGGCTCCGCCTTCAGGTTACTCCAGCCCTGGCCGAGGTTCTGAGCTACTTCGGACTCAGGATCACCCAGGCTCACCCCAACTCGATCAGGATCGTCATTGAATTCCTGATCTACTGCCAGATCTGCTCCATTCCTTACTCCCTCTCCCTCTTCCGAGCCGCTTTCGTCCTCAAGGCCTCCTTCCCCGGATGGTACTACTTCAGCCGCCGGGCCGGGGACCAGAGCCGGGGGGACAAGGGCTGCCAGGAATTGTTCTACAAGTTCCCCTCCTCCGTCAAGAACTGGAAAGGGGACTTCTTTTTTATAAAATCCATCGGCCTTGACGCCACCGCCTGGAGGGTCGGGGCGGTCAAGCTCGACCCCTACCCCAAGGACCTGGACTATGAAACCCTCTCCCAGTTGCTGAACTCTAAGGTGAAGCTCACGGCCACCAAGTTCTCCAGCGAGCAGATCTCTGCCGCCGGACTGACGGGGACATTGTCCGGGTCCTCGGGCGAGGTGGAGGCCTCCCCTGTCAACCTTGACGCCTGTAACGCTGGCCCTAACCCTGTAGCCCGTTGCATTTGCATATATATATATATATAAGTATACTGACCTGGTTGTTCTTTTGCAGTGAGGAATCTATCCAAGCTGTTGGGTGCGCCCACTGAGGAGGCCACCACCATTTCTCAGCCAGAAGCTGCCCAGGAGGGCCCTGGGGCGGCCTCAACCGTGGGGGGCAGCCAAGCCCCCCAGAAGGAAACGCAGGAAACCCCCTCCCCCACCAAGAAGGCTGCCGGCAACAAGAAGAAGGCAGCCAGGCAGAAGAGGGGGCGAGGGGACGAGCCCTCCCAGCCCGCGAAGAAGCTCGCGATGGTTCCAGCTCAGCCCCCTCCGCTTGCACTGGCCTCGGGGGGGCCAGTCCATCTGGGCGTGGGCTCCGCTGAGGAGCACGCCCAGGAGTCGCCCTTTCCGAGCTTGTGGCACTTCCGCCACGTCGCTCCTTTGAAGCCGGGCCAAGCCCCCACGATGCATGACCCCCGCCACTTCTGCCCGTCCTGGAAGCTTTCCATCAACGACCGAGCCCAGTTCCCCGAGGCGGCTCGCGAGCTGATGGTGGGTTCGGTCCTTCCTCGCGACAAGAGGTGGATGGAGCTGGCCGACCCTTCCGAGCTCCTGGACGCGTATTACACCGCCCAGGCTCAAGTAAGTCTAGCCCTAGGGATGGTTTTGCCTCCGTGTCTCGGTTAAGTAGTGTGTCGTGCTGACCTGCTTCCTTTCCCCTTCAGGCCAACGCCGCTGGCACCTCCCTAGCGACCCGCTTCTCCGAGCTGTCCCCCGACCTGGAGACGTTGAGGAAAAAGAACCTGGAGGCAGAGAAGGGGCTGTCCCAGGCCCTTAAGGAGGCGAGCTCCCTCAAGACCCAACTGGGCAAGGCCGAGAAGGAGCTGGACACAGCTCAGGTCCAGCTTGCCTCCACCAGGTCGGAGCTCGACCAGGAGAAGGCCAGTGTGGCCAAGCTGAAGGAGGAGCACGCCATCGAGCTCTCCGGCACCGTCAGCCGGGAGCGGAAGAAGGCTGTTCGGGAGTTCCTTACTTCTGAGCAGTTTGAGGAGGACATCGCTCACCTCAACCTGCCCATCCTCCAGGTCGGCTGCACCCGGGCCCTGGACCAGGTGAAGAAGCTCAATCCTCCTGGTCTCGACTTGGCGAGCTTCAAAGACTACAACCCCGCGGCCGAGGCGAGGCTGGACTGGCTCTTCGACGGGTACCGCAAGGGGCACTCCCTGAAGGAGCTAGTCGCCCGGACTGACACTGGGGCCGTGTTGGAGGAGGTTCCCTTGGAGGAGGGCGGGTCTCCTGGCCGAGCTGCCGGGAAGGAGCCAGTGGTCTAGGGCGGCGGCCACTCCAGAAACCCTTTCCGTCTTTTTATAAGGATGTGACCATGCTCCAGTTGAAAATGCTCTTGGGGGTCCATCCGAGACGGGAAGGTTCCGACCGGGCTCCTGAATAGCCTTCACCGTACGCCTCTCAACATGCTTAAGGTGTACTTTCAGCTCCCACCCAGGTCGGGCCACCAGCAGGTAGAATAGACATCGAAGGGGATTGCCAACTCGGAAGTTTAGCGGTAGATAGGCAGGGCGCTTTGTAATAGATAGACTGCTCGCAGACTCTGTAGTCCTTGTAATAGATAGGCTTCGAATGCATATATAAAACTTGAGAAAATTTATTCTGCATTTCTTACCTGCTCCCAATTCTGCCGTGCCGACCTCTAGGGGTCGAGCATCAGTTTCAATTCAAATTCTTAATCGTGCCGACCTCCTGGGCCGTGCGCTGACTTAGAAGCTTGGGAGGATTTAACCCATGCCGACCTCTTGGGCCGAGCACCATACCTCGATCGCGCCGACCTCTTGGGCCGAACACTAAGTTTTCACGTTTTTGATCGATCATGCCGACCTTTGGGGCCGAACACTAACTTGGATTGTCGGGCTTCCGAACCCAGAATCCTTCCAAGTTTCCACGTTTTTGCTTGATCGTGCCGACCTCTTGGGCCGAACACTAACTTGGAACCGTGCTTACTAACCCTAGCCCCCCACTAGGACATTTAGCGAGGCATCGCTAAGTGTGCTAGTGTAAGGTACAAACTTTGAGCTTTCGAAAGGAAACAAGTACAAGGGAAACCTAGAACAAGTATAAGTGCAAACTGTGAAGTCGGCCTTTTATTGAATGATAAAACAAAAAATTCAGATTCCAGAGCACAAGCAACTGGACATTCTGGTCTACCCTACGCTACAAACAGGCGCAGATTGGAGAAGTGCCAAGTACGGGGTACCTCAGATCCGTCTACGTTGGCGAGTTTGCAGTAACCAGCTCGGCCTACCTCAAGGACCTTATAGGGGCCCTCCCAATTTGGGTCGAGCTTGTTGGAGTTGTGAGCTCGGCTGACAGAATTCTTTCTTAGGACGAGGTCTCCGGGCTGGTACTGTGTAGTCCTCACTTTGGCGTTGTGATAGCGGGCAAGCTGGCTTTTATACTTAGCCATTCGAACGGCCGCTTCCGCACGCCTGACTTCGAGCATGTCCAAGTTGCACCTGAACTCTTCCTCATTGGATGTTGCCACGAAGTTCTACGTTCTGGGTGAGGGAAGACCGACCTCCGCGGGCACCACAGCCTCGACTCCGTAAGTTAGGGAGAACGGGGTCTCGTGGGTAGCCGTCCTGGGCGTAGTGCAGTAAGCCCAGAGGACACTGGGGAGCTCATCCAGCTAGCTCGATTGGGCGGACCCCAGTCTAGTCTTTAACCCTTGCAGAACAGTTCGGTTAGCGTTCTCCACCTGGCCATTGGCTTGGGGGTGACCGACCGACGTGAAGTGTTGGTGAATTTCGAGCTCAGCGCACCAGCTCCGGAAAGGGTTCTCGGCGAACTGGCGGCCGTTGTCGGATATCAGGACGTGCGGAATCCCGAAGCGACACACTATGTTCCTCCAGAAGAATTTCTGAATTGCCTTTCCAGAGATGGAGACCAGGGGCTCCGCTTCTACCCACTTTGTGAAGTAGTCTATTGCCACCACGAGGTGCTCATACCTTCCTGGGGCTCGGGGGAAGGGACCCAGGAGGTCTATCCCCCATTGAACAAAGGGCCAAGGACTGTGGAAGGGGACCATCTCCCGAGCTGGCTGATGGCGCAACGAAGCGTGCACTTGGCAAGCTCGGCATTTCTGGACCAGGTCTGCTGCGTCTCGGAAGACGGAGGGCCAATAGTAGCCCAAAAGTAGGCACTTTTTGGCTAACACCCGGGACCCCACATGTGCCGCACATATACCTTCATGGATCTCACGCAGAACGTAGTCACCTTCCTCGGGCGTCACACACTTTAGCCAGGGGGACAAGTACGACCTCCTGTAGAGGGTTCCCCCGGCGTAGGCGTACTTGGTAGCTCGGATCTGGATTCGGCGAGCCTCGGTTTTGTTCCCAGGGAGGGCACCCGAGCTGAGGAAGTCAATAAGGGGCGTCATCCAGGTAGCCGGGCTATCTATAGCCAGGACCTGAACCTGATCGATACTTTTCTGCTTCACCACCTCTACCAAGACCTCCTTGCTCAGATGGGCAAATGAGGAGGATGCCAATTTTGAAAGGGCGTCTGCCCGCTTGTTCTGGGACCTTGGCACCCGCTCGATTTCAAAGGTCCCGAACAGGGCTACTACCTCCCGTACCTTAGCCAGGTATTTTTTCATGACATCGTCCTTGGCTTCATACTCCCCGCGAACCTGGAGGACGACGAGCTGAGAGTCGCTCCGAACTCTGATCGCGGTGATGCCCATCTGGTGGGCTATCCGCAGTCCCGTCAACAGGGCCTCGTACTCTGCCTCGTTGTTAGACGCTGGGAAATCAAACCTAAGAGCGTAGGTCAGCTCTTCACCGGTAGGCGAGGTGAGCAGTAGGCCAGCTCCGCTCCCCTCCTTGCTCGAGGCACCATCCACGAACAGCACCCATGGTTCCTCCGTCTGGGCATCCGCAGGTGCTGGTTCTAGCTCGGCCAGTCTTAAGTTAGCCCCCTCAGCCAGGAAGTCTGCCAAGACCTGAGCCTTGATCGCGGTGCGAGACCGGTAGCTAAGGTCGTGCTCGGCCAGCTCAACGGCCCACTTGGTCATCCTGCCCGAGACCTCGGGCTTGGTGAGTATCTGCCGTAAGGGCTGGTCGGTCAGGACTACAATGCTGTGAGCTTGGAAGTAAAGGCGAAACTTGCGAGCAGCATGCACCAAGGCAAGAACCAGCTTCTCGGCCGGCGAGTATCGCGTCTCTGGCCCCTGTAGAGCTCGGCTGACGTAATACACCGGCCTCTGAGCCCCCCCGTCCTCCCGCACCAAGACCGCACTGACGGCCTCGTTGCAAGCGGACAGGTATAGGAGTAGGGTCTCCCCCAACTCCGGGGCGGTCAGAGTTGGTAGCTCGGCCAAATAGTCTTTCAGGTCGGCGAAGGCTTTCTGTCATTCCTCTATCCAATGAAAATCCTTAGCCGCCCTTAAGACTTTGAAGAAGGGCAACCCTCGGACCGCGGAGCGCGAGAGGAACCTACTCAGGGCGGCCAACCTCCCTGTGAGCCGTTGGACTTCCTTCACGTTCCTTGGAGGAGCCATGTCCATGATGGCCTGGAGCTTATCCGGATTGGCCTGGATTCCGTCTCGGGACACCAGGAATCTGAGGAACCTTCCCGATCTGACCCCAAAAGTGCACTTCTTCGGATTTAGGTGCATCCGGCTCTCCAGTAGGATGTCCAAGATTTCCCGCAGGTCGGGTATGAGCCGCTGGTCAGTTCGACTTTTGACGATCATGTCGTCAACATAAACCTCCATGCTTCTGCCGATCTGGTTTTGGAATAACTTGTTCACCAGGCGTTGGTAAGTAGCTCCTGCATTCTTCAACCCGAACGGCATGGTCCTGTAGCAGTAGGTTCCCTCCTCGGTGATGAAGGAGGTTTTGTCCCGATCCCCTTCAGCCATCTCTATCTGGTGATATCCCTTAAAGGCATCCAGAAAGCATAAAACGTCAAAACCCACAGTAGAGTCTACTAACCTGTCGATTCTAGGCAGGGGAAAGCAGTCCTTCGGGCAGGCTTTGTTAAGATCCGTAAAGTCTACGCACATCCTCCAGGTCTGGTTCTCCTTCTTGACCAGGACGGGATTGGCCAGCCAGGTCGGGTAGTAGATCTCCAGGATGATCTTGGACTCAAGCAACTTACTGACCTCCGCCTTGATCACCTCATTTCTCTCGGGGGCAAAGCTCCTTTTCTTCTGGTTCACTGGCTTGAAGTGAGGGTCCACGTCGAGGTGATGGACTGCCAGGTCTGTCGGGATCCCGGGCATGTCTTCCACCGTCCAGGCGAAGACCTGGGAGTATTCCCTCAGCAGAGCCTTCAAGCCGTTCTTCTCCTTGGCGGGCAACAAGGCTCCAATGCGGAGAACCTGGTCGGGCCGATCCTCTCTTAGGGGGAACTCCTCAATCTCATCCTGGGTGCCCAGCTGTTGGGCCTCATCCCCCGGGATGTAGGGCTCCAAACAGGTTGTTTGGGCGACCACCTTCTCCTGCCCCCGGAGCGTGGCCAGGTAGCAAACTCTGGCCACCTCCGGATCACCGTGCACCTCGGCTATCCCACCTGGAGTAGGGAACTTGACGCTGAGGTGGAAGGTAGAGGGGATAACCCTGAGGGCGTTCAAAGCAGGTCTCCCCAAGAACACATTGTACGGGGACGACTGCTTGACCACCACGAAGTTGACGGGAACTGTCCGGTATTTGGGGGCCTGTCCTACTGTGACCATCAGGGTGATCATTCCTTCCGAGCTGATGGGTGGTCCGGTGAAGCCCACCAGAGGTGTCCGGACCGGGGTCAGCTGGTCATCCCTTAAGCCGAGCTCCTTGAAAACCCGGTAGAACATAATGTCGACCGCGCTACCTTAGTCGACATACACCTTCTTCACCCGATAGTTGTTGGTGACAATGTCTATCACTATAGCCTCGTGATTCCTAGACGCTAGGGGAACCGCATCTCTTGGTCCGAAGGTAATCTCCTCGTCCATGCGCAAACGCTTCAAGGAGTCATCCCCTTCGGAGGGTGGTCGCTTGTTCCTCCGAGCGGCATGACTGTCCCCTCCTGTGGGGCCTCCAGCAATGGTGTTTATCACTCCCGCCAAGTTCTGAGTGTCCTGGTCGGGAGAGTGGCCCCGATGAGCGTCACGCCGCTCAGGGCGGTCGCGCCGCCGTTCCTCGTGCCTATCCCCGTAGTGGTTACGTCCGAACTTCTGACCTGGTCGGCGCACGAACCGCCCCAAAAATTCGCGCTGGATCAGGTCTTCTATCTCCTTACGCAGGACCCAGCATCCTTCCGTGTCGTGTCCGACGTCGCAGTGAAAGGCGCAGTACTTGTCCTGGTTCATTTTGTTTCGGGGCGTCCCCATCTTGGGTGGCCGATCTCCCAGTCCTTCCGCCTCCATAACAGCCAAGATTTGGGCTCTAGGCCGTGTTAGAGGGGTGTAGGTCTTCTCTGGGAGTGGCGGCAGAGCAGGGGCCTTCTCCTTCGAGAGCCGGTCGAAGACGTTCTTCTTGGACAGGACGTCCTTGCCTTCTGGGGGGTTCGTCCGGCCTTTGCGATCTCCGAGCTCCCGATCTGACTCTTTCTTCAGGCGACCTGCCTCCTCCGCATTAGCGGCCTCGTGCGCCCTGCGTAGGAGCTCCTCCAGGTTTGCGGGAGGCTTCTTGGCCAGGTCGTAGAAGAGCTCCTCTACCCTGAGTCCGTTTGTGAAGGCGGCCATCACCACTTTCTCGTCCTTGTCCCTGACCTGCAAGCTCTCCGCATTGAAGCGGGTCATGAAATTCTTCAGTGTCTCGTCGGGCCTTTGCCTGATGGACATCAGGTGGGTCGCATTCCTCGCGTAGACCTTCGAGGAAACGAACTGGGCTGCGAACTGCCGGGCCAACTCTGGAAAGCTCCGTATAGACCCCGGTTTCAGTCCCTGGAACCAGAGCCTTCCCCTTCCCCTTTAGGAACATAGGGAAGGTCTTGCAGCGGACCTCATCCGCGGCGGTTTGCAGGCGCATATGCGTCAGGAAGACCGAGAGGTGGTATTCCGGGCCTGTAGAGGCATCGTACATCTCAATGCTCGGAATCTTAAACCTCCGGGGTAGGGGGTAGTCTTCTATCTCCCGGGTAAAGGGCGAGGTTGCGTAGTTGTCCTCGTATGGCCGGGGTCTCAAGATCTGCTCGAGCTCATCCCGAGCAGGTTCCAGGTGAAGGGGGTCGCGGGGTCGGCTTTTGACAGATCGAGCAGGGGAACGCTCGAACCCATTCCGTGTGGGCCTCCTCGGGGAGAGATCTCTGGGATGGCTCCTCGCGGACCTGTCGCGGGAATACCTCTCGCTGTCTCCGACCACCGAGGCTCGCGGACGGGGAGGAGTTCGTGGTCTTTTCCTCCGGGGAGGTCGGTCGCGCGACTCATCCTCAGAGGGTTCGGGGAATGTCTCATTCTCCTTCCCCTTCGCCTTGGAGGTCTGCGCGCCTCTAGCCTCCTCCCCCTCCTTCGCCTGCTGGATTATATCTTCCAGCATGGGGAGATTCTCCGTCACAAACTGGAAGATCTGCTGCCTGCGCTCCCCTGAAAGGGCTGAGCCCCCGGCGCCCCGAGACGCCTCAGCTTCCTTTCGCTGGGATCCTTCACCGCCCCCCGGGCTGGTGCCTTCTACCGTGCGCTTGGATCGCGTCCTGGCGATCAGCACAATCTCACTTACCTTACGTTTCCCATAGACGGCGCCAATTGAAGAAGCACGGAACTTTCTCGAGGAGAGCTGACCTGATCAGCTCGGGGTGCTGACGGCAGAGCTGACTCCAAGCCTGCAAAACAGAAGAGATGAGCTAACAGAGGGGGCCCGAGAGTTGTCCCCGAGGGCACTCCGACGGTCAAGTTAGTTTTCCGACGAGTAGGGTTCACGGGAAGTAGTAACGACCGGGAGTAATTTGCCTATATTGAGCGTACCTTGTACAGTTGATGTCTGCTGTTATTTATACCTGGTGGGGGAGTCCGACCTCCGCACGATGCGGGACTTGCCCAGTATGGATAGTATCCCGCACTCAGGGGGATTGTCCCCGACCTCTTCGGCGTGGACCCCTGCCCCATTCGCGAGCCCTAGCGGGACGGCCCAAGATGGCTGCCCGGACATCAGGGGCCGTGGCCCGGCTCGGCTGAGCCTGGGCTGCCACGTGTCTAGGCCCAGAACGGGGCCACTGCATATACTTTCATTTTATAATATGGCAGAGCTGCGGTACCCAGCTATTCGATGGATTGGCCATGGATGACTGGACAGTTGATGAATGCCATTTCTCCACATGAGTTATGGAAACGTATTGATATGCAGCATTACGGTATCTAGGTACTCGTAAGAATGCTTTTCATATCCCATATGCAGTTTTGTGCTCTTGATCTCATTTTATAATGGTCCAGTTATAGTGTAAATGAGAGCCATCTTGGGGCTGTTTTATTACCATTTCAATGAGATAGTGGAGTTAGTCTTGAGTTGGTAGGCGCTGTTGGATGTGCTTGCCTTTCACTCATGGACATTGATTTTGTTTGTTTATTCTGTTAAAACATAGCATGAAGCTCTCCTAGTCATAGCAATTCCTTACTTATTTTGGTGCCTCGATTTTCTATCTTCTACAGCCTTCTATCTTGTTGCTTTGAGGAGACTACCAATGGATTTCTTTCCGAGAAAACATGCAACTCAAAACTCTCTTTCCTACAGCAAAAGAAAAAAAGACAACTTAGATATCTAGAGAAAAGATTATTATTGGGAATTGAGAAGTTTGCCATCCTTGGCTGCAATCTCCTTTCCGAGCTATTGGTGAATGCCTACATTTCCTCTCTCACCCCTCTTGAACTTGCTGAAACCAATGTTTTAAAACCCGGATCGTCAATTGAACCGGTGAAATGAAAGGGTCGAGATTCAATCGATCCGACTGGTTCGACCCCGGTTCAATGAATTTAAAAAAAATAATTTATATAAATATATATGCACAAAATAAGACATGCAATAGACTAATTTAAAATTTTATATGATGAAAAGTTTACTATTTTTGAATAACTTGGATTTTCAAAAATAAATTTTTTAAATTCGAAGTTGAAACAAATAAATTTCATCTCAATTTCAATTATATCTACCAAAAAAAATCTTAAATCCAACCCAAAAATATCACAATATTTTGAAATTATACAAAATTCATATCTATGAGAATTTAGACATTGTGAACTTAAATTTTAATTTACATTTTTTAGATTTAGAGATTGCAATTTAAAAAAAGAAATTTGGAGTTTGAAGGAAGTCAAGAGAATCGAAAATAGAAATGTAAACTTGATAAGAAACAAAAAATTAGATAAAAGTGAGTGGTTGTGACATTAAATAATTTGGGTTAAAGAAAAATAATTCTTTTTTTAACTTTTTTCAATTTAATGGACAAAAACAAAATAAAAAAATGGAAGAAAACATCAATAAATTAAAACTAAAGAGATTTGATTAAAAAGGGAGTGACAAAAGAAAAGAGAAGAGAGAGAGAGAGAGAGTTGAAGATTAAAAAGAAAGAGTCATGAGAGGATGAGATTTGGTAAAAAAAAATGAAAAAAAGAAATATGGATGTTTGTTTTATATAAATAAATTATCAAAAAAATCTAATAAGATGTGATGGTGTAATAGTTATTACATTAGTATTATATTACAAAGGTTTTGAGTTCAAATCTTGATAGCTACATTTTGCAAAACTTTAAAAAAAGGGGGAACTTGAAAACCGAAAATCACCGGTTCAATTCGGTTCAACGGTTTTTCACGAGTTGACCGGTTTTCTGACAAAGGCAACTCTAACATAGAATCAGACCGATGCCATGGCTGGTTTGCGGTTTAACCGATCGAACTAGACGGTCCGATCCAATTTTCAAAACACTGGCTGAAAACATAGCAAACTATTTTGGTTTTTGATCTATTTCACTCACTATATTTTCTCTATATATTTAGTTGCTTTAATTAGTCAAGTTAAATTGGCTTTTGTTAATATTTATTTGGTTTTGCGTTAGATTTAGTAAAGAATGCTATTGATGTAAGGATGTTGAAATCGAAATATTTGTCTCGCTTCCATGTTCTAATTATCGTTAGTAATAGTTTTTTGTCCTAATAGACTTTACGAACTTTATCCTGTTTTCCCCTCACTCGATTCAGCCATTGATTTCCTTTTGCACTAATTTTGATATTGGACAATGGTAGGGTGACAGATGTCTGTGACCCTCAAGATTGGTCACAAGATTACAGAAGGCAAGTCAACTGGTTGTTAGGCATCTTTTTTATTTTATTTTATTTCTTATTTTCTTGTGTCTTTGTTGTTTCAAATAAAATCTACCACGGCAAAGTTGGATGTCGAATCAACGCCATTGCTGAAAACCAACGTCAAGCACCAAAGATGGCAAATAGCAAATAAGTATATTACAAATTCTTTTCAATCATAGCAGTCATTTTAACTTGATTTTGCTTATTGCTCTAATGTGGTATGTATTTTTAACAACACATGGGAGTTACAAAAGAAAGCAAGTTTATGTGTAAGGTAAACTATTGCAACATCTCATCTACTGTTACTTCCTTTTCTTGGAGATATTATATTATGTTACTTTATTGGTTTACTGATTTGAGCTTGATATTTGGTTGTAAATCATTTATACTCTTTCCTTGTGAATAAGTTTTCACTTGATTTCTTTTACTAGAACATTAACTTGGCAAATATGCAGGATTCGTACGGAGAATTTAGTATCAATTAGGATTATAATTTGGACTTACCATTAAACTTTTCCCCTGTTCTCTTAGTTAGTTTAGAACTTTATTTATTTTCTAAGGCATTTAATTTTGCTTCTATTGAGTTCCAAAACATGACATTTTATTTGTTTGAATGCCAGGGATATGTGGGAATATCTTTAAGTGTTTTTTGGTGTTCCTAATGGGTTCCGTTTGGATTGGCTTATTTTTCAAAAATAAGTTACTACAGTAATCTACAAACAAAAACAACTCAAAAAACATCTTATCCATACAATATCAAATATTTCAAATAACATTTATAGTAAAAGTTTTTCATATACACTGTTCAGTAAAATATTTCAAAAATACCTTAAAAAACAACTAATCCAATAACCTACTATAGTTTGAACTTTTTTTTTTGTTTAATTAAATTGCTTATCTTAGTTTTTTGATGTACAGACGAAATTTTAACATTGGATGAGTTTGTGCAACTACTCCATGCTTGGAGCTTGGCATTTGTTGAGGTTGTTTCAAAAACAAGACCATCACACTACCCAAATCTGTCCAATTGGAATCTCGAATAGGTCAATTTCTTGGCAGGAAGTAAATTCTCACTAACTTCGCTAACATTTATCTCTATAATGAACTTCAACGTAATGACAGTTAAGGTTTACTAAAGATATTTGTGCAGCTATATACCTCTTGGACTGTTTGAAATTGAAATTGAAGTCGTGAGTTCCTATTACCAAGTTCTCTTTCCCTTGTACTACTTGTTTATCGCAATGAATTTTCCTGCATGCATGTTGATTAAAATTTCGTGTTTCTGGTAAACAAATGAACTGCCACATGCTCTTCTTATCATAAGTGAGTACATGATACTAATGTTCTGTATTTTCCCTTGGCTCCCTACTATTAAAGTAGCTGTGATTGATGCTTCCTCCAGCCTAAAACGTTGAGACCATATGAACGCGTATATATGATGAATCAAAATTGGACAATATATCATATTGTCATTTTATGGCATTGTACTTAGAATATCATATGGCTAGAACTTTTAACGAACCAAATCGAGTTGAATACTTGGTGCTCAAGCTTTGTTTGTACGTTATACGAGCAGGGTTCAAGTGCGATTCGAATATTAACGAATTACAAATATTGTTCGTGTGACGGCCCCACCTCCCCTAGGGCGTACCCCAGGGTTCGGCGGGTCGCCTGCTGAGCTCTCGTCGGGACTCAGTCGTTCACTTCAGTCCTCAATTAAAATCAAAATAAATCATAAGAATAAATATAACGACGATCCAAAACTTAACGCAAAACTTATGTACATTACTATCTCAAAAGGGAGTACAAACATCGAATATACAAAGGTTCTCAATTCTTCATACATCCAGTCCGTGCCAAACGCTAGGGCGAGAACCATTACAAAATCAGAAACTAGTCTAGGTTAGTCTAAACCGAGCTCTCGTCCTTACTCGCCTTCCCCTGTTAAGGAAAACAAACTAAAGGGGTGAGTTAAAAGCTCAGTGAGATTCTATATACAAAAGCAAGTAATTGAACAAGGACATTAATCATGTAATAACAAATAATCCAGAAAATATGTCCAATATAAAGCGATGATAATGAATTCATTAAAAGGGTACAAGCTCACAAGGAGCAATTCGTTTGTTTGTTCCCCATTCATTCCCTTATTCCTCCAATTATTTAAAAAGGCATCTTTGTAAGTGAAACCCCTCGTTTTGACGTTCGTTTGTTCATTCTCATTCACCTCCTCCTAGACGTTGGCCAGGCTTTCACCCCCATCCGGACGTTGGCCGGACTCCACCCGACAACAAGGTAATACTCGAGTATACCAAACGTTCACCCAGATCACCAAATCGCCCGACCGAATCCACTTCTGGCTCGAGTCGATCGGTAACAAGGGCAAGGGCCCAGTTCAGCCAAAAGGCTTACATTCATACGCAACTAGTATTTCAACATTTAAACACCGAAAATCTCATATTTATTTTGGTCGAGTGCGATAAAGTACACACTCACCTAGCAAAAGTTCATTTTAGTAATCATAGAAAACAATTAACATTTAATCAAATGTTCACAAATAACCACATAGTCACAACAATCCACATAGTCATAGAAACAAAACGTATATAGAACACTCACCTATTTAAGCAAAATAATGTCCAAAGTATCCTCCCGGATAACACTCTCAATCGCCAAGAAACCCTAATAATAGCCAAGAGAAAATATTACAGTTAAACCCCTCCAAAGTTTAAGTGGACCAAAGAAAATCCAAATAACTACTAGTACAAAGTGTAAGTATAGTTTTCTAGTCCTCGAGCATAAATTTAAGCAAAATAATGTCCAAAGTATCCTCCCGGATAACACTCTCAATCGCCAAGAAACCCTAATAATAGCCAAGAGAAAATATTACAGTTAAACCCCTCCAAAGTTTAAGTGGACCAAAGAAAATCCAAATAACTACTAGTACAAAGTGTAAGTATAGTTTTATAGTCCTCGAGCGTAAATTTGGGTAGCACGCCCTTTGTATTTTTCTATTTCCAGCCATTTATGGCTTCATTCTTTTCCTCAATCAAACCCAAGGTTACCCACAACACAAATTCATTTCAATAGCCATTCAATAGGCTCAAGACCATACAAGGACAAAAATCAAGCTAATAACAAGTGCGGAAATGAAACTTAACAGAAGACAGATTTGACGGGTTCGTGTGGAATGGACACATCTGAAGCTACGCTTATCGGATTGAAGTGAAACTTATACCATTTTGAAGCTAAGACACAGAACTACAATCCTTATCAAGATCACTTAGTCAAATTTCCAGGGTAACCTAGTCAAATTCCCAGTTCACAGAACCAAATTCTAACTAGTTGGCTAATTAACCGTACTACATTTAAAAGGCCATATCTCAGGCTACCAAAGTCCGTTTAAGGCGTTCTTGGAGGAGTTGAAAAGCTGAGACAGAATACTAAAACTTTCATGTTTTGGCAAATGGCTAAAACAGCACGGATCATAGTGAATAGACACAGTCAACTGGATGAACTGTCTAACACGGATCACTGGAAACATCCTAGAGCAGCGAGGGTATTTTGGTCTTTTCACAGGCTACGTTGCTCCGATTGAGCTGAAATTTTGTAGGAACCTATAAAATACCATTCTCTACAACTTTCATGTTTTATTATAAGCCTAATTCGGCCTCTAACATAGGGTAAATAAACCGGACAGAACTGAAATGAAATTTTCCAGAAATCTGGAATTTTGGGATTCAAAGGAAACTTTCTTCATTTCTTGCTTCAATCACTACCAAAGCCCCTTATATAACCTTAGATACAACATATATCTCCATACAACAAGTATAGGCAGCAAATACCTCAAATCCTAACTCATGTAACTCAAGAAAACATACACTATATCCACCCAAAACATGATAATAGCTATCATCCACCACAAATTTAAGGTGCTAAGCCAATTTAAACAAGATCAAGAGTAAGAAATGTGGAAGTCAGCATCATTACCTTGCTAAAGTGACTACCAAAAGCAACCCTAGCTCTTCCTTCCAAAATTTCACCAACACCCCACTAGCTAAACACTCAAGGAAGGTTTTAATCGGTTTAGTTTTTTGTTTCCTCACTTGGATGATCCAATTTCAAGATGGATTGGGCAGCTCTCCCTTGGGTTTTTTTCTCTCTCTCTCTCTCTCTCTCAGCCAAGATAGCATAAAAATGAAGAAGAAAGGCAGCTCCAAAGTGATAAGAAGGCAAGGAAAAAAAATATCAACTAAGGGACCATAGGGTGGTGACAAGTGTCACCACCAAAGCCATGAATTTTTCTCTTTCTTCTCCTTGTATTTTGGCCACAATTTTCGGTTATAAGGATGAGGATGAGAGAGATATTTTGTACAAATATCAAGGGTATGTGGTGGTAAGAAAGTAGTGGTCAAGTGGTGGGTTCAATCGGTAGTGATCGATACGCGTCGGTTCGGGCCGATTTTCTTAAATCGCGTATACTAGGGTTTTTCTCTTCCTATTCACTAACTTTATATCATTGCTTCTAATTACATATTATTTCTCACCTAAAAGTCACTTTTAAGCACCAATTTGATCCTCACTCGGTATTGAATAGTCATACTACGAAAAACGTGAAAACCCTAATTCGCGCTAACTTAAAACGAAAAAGGAACAACCTTTATTTTCATGTTCATTTGCACTTATTGTGGGGTGATTGGGTAGTAAGGCTATTATAAAATCATAAGTTCCAAATAAAAGGAAGTTTTAAGAGAAATGTGAGGGATTTTACAATTCCAGTGATTAAAATTAGGGTTTCAATTAAAATATGAGAGATTTAAGAAAACCGGTTAGTCACAAGTAAATTAGGGTTTTTGATTAAAATCTTAGGGTTTTTTTTTTTTTGAATTTAGGGTTTAAAGAAGTTGGGGTATCACAGTTCGAATATAATTTGTTTATTTGTATAAATATTCGATTTCTAGGTCGAGTTCGGCTTGTTAAACTATATGAGCCGAATTCAAGCTCAAACTCAAACTCGAATTTGATTTTGAAGATGATCTAATTGTATTTTTAATAAACAATACATTATTTAGAATAAGCTTAATAGTATTTATTGATTTTTAAAAAATAAATAATGCTAAATTGATATATAATTACTATTGTAGTAAAATATAATATATATTTATATTTATATATGTATCCATGAACTATTCAAATAATTACCGAATAGGTTCATGTTTGACTCGATTATTAAATGAGTCTAATATTATATTCGAATTTGATTCGAAATCAAGCATTTTTCGAACTCGAACGAATCGAACACGAGCACGTTTGCAAATAGTTTGGGTCGTTAAAAGCTCGACATGTGACCATATTAGTTGAAGCTTTTGAACTTCCTTATATTAATATTGGGATACCTGTAAAATTTATATCAGGGCTGTCTTTAGTTATTTATAAAGGCTATCATATTTGTCTAGAACATAAGAATTCCATCCAGATGTTTTGACTATTAGGCAATTTTGAATTTGGATTTACAGCTATCCGTATTTCTAGCTTTGAAATGTTAAAATCCATGTTTAGAAGAAATGAGGCATACCCAGAGTATTTCAATTATTACGACTGTTAATATAATTCGTTTTTCTATGTTTTGATTGGCTGATTTCGATTATTTTTAGTTTTGAAGTTGTTTAGGCTTTAGATAGAAATACACAGTCCACGAATGTAGACTTCCTAGGCATTCTTACGTGTAGCGTGAGGCTAAAAAACTAGTCTGTAAGATATACACCAATTAGACTTGATTGAATTGTCCCAAATCCCCTATCAAGTAAACCTTAACATCCAATAATCGTCAAAAAGTGCGAAAGTCAGGTTTCTTAAGAAATCTCTTTTTTCTGCTTTCTTGCATGGTAAAGTGTGATTGATAAGCTGAAATTAATAGCAATCAACTTTTGACTCTGCAGCTATATAAAGGCGCTCGAATGAGAGTAGCTTTTTATAAGAATAACTAAACATAGATGAGTAAAAAACAAGTGCAGCGAATTTTTGTTGCTACCATACTCGGATAGCTCTAAAAATTAACTCGAAAACTATGGAGATCAACATTAACGCAACCAAATATGCAAGAAAGTTAATTTACACATAAAAAAATGTGTTTGGGAATAAATGAATAATATCATTAATATAATAATATTATTATTATAAAAACAAGACTCACAATTTTTCATTCTTTTTTAACTGAACACAATAACATGATACATTACCTATAAGGTTGAATAAGAAACCAACACAATAAGATATCACCGTTAGGCATAATTAGAGCCCCCCCCCCCCCCCCAAAAGTTTTGAAAAATCAAGATTTTCTTCTTTGAAAATAGATTATGTATAAATTTAAATAAACAAATACAAATATTTTATATTATATATTAAGTCTTAGTTGAATTAGAGTTCGCCCCTCAAAAGAATTTTTCTAGTTCCACCTATGATATCACCTGATACAATACTCAAATTACTAAATAAGAAAACTATCTGAAACTAAATGTGATTAAAAAAAAAAGCAGCTAAACAATAATATGAAAACTTTTACGATTATTAGGCCTGATTTAGTATGTCAATGATAGTCAATATCATAAGCAAACTCTTCTTGACTGTTTTCTTCCAATACTGGCCGAATTATTGTATGCCTAGCCAAACAATCTTTGTTTATTTGTTTATCCTTGCATCATAAATTGTTTGAGCAATTGCTTAAAAATATGGATTCTTTTTCGAAGACAGCTTCTGTAGCCATCTTTATGATGATTAACAAATATAATCGAGTAGAATCAGGACAATAAGGATGAACATACATGTGATTTCATGGTTCATGGTTATGAGATAAACTCAATCTCTATTTAATTTACCATGCCCCTTAAATTTTTCTCTTACTAAAAATCACAAATGGGTAGCCAATCATGCGTGATGGAGAACTTTGTGTTTCTTGTATGTTGGATTATGAGCTCAGTGACTTGTTCACCTCTTTCACACCTAATGATGAATGTCATATTGTTCCTTTTCCTACCTCTTAATAGTTGTTGAGCATCCTTTGACCGAAGCCGTCTTACCAACACTATTAAGAGGTTCTTCGTGGAATCTCCAAGTTGTTTCGACGGTAGGGGGAACCACTATATATTATCAATGGTATTATTGTCACATATTTAGTCCATATCATATAACATGTTATTCTGTTTAAAAAGAGAAAAGTTGATCCAGAGTACCATGAGTGCTGATAGCAAACAACATAAAATAGAAAATGAACCACATTCTGAAAATTAATAAAAAAAGGGATCTTAGATAGTGCAATACTTAATAAAAATTTCTATTGAAGTAATAGAGTGCCAAGATGAGATTACAATACAAAGCGATTCGGATAGACTACTACTTTAATCAATGTTGTTAAACTCAGATCGGATAGCGATTCGGCTAAACTACTGGATCAGGGGTCTGGCCTGATTGGTAGACCATTCTCAAAATCCCGTAGATGTCAGTATGATGTCATAATTATTTTATATTTTTAAAAAATCATTCAAAGCGTCCCTCACATTTAGAAGTGGCAATTTGTTCTAAGTCCCACTACCCATGCCCAAAAGGACTTTGGGCGGGATGTATATTGTAATTTGATATTGGGTTTAAAATGAGATGTATTCCAATTGTACCCATTATTTGATGGGAAATATTAGGAAATACTTGGGTACCCATTGGGCCCAAATATCTTCTCAAAAAATTACATTTATCCAAAAATTCATCTTTATTTTTTTTATTTACAAAAATCTGATTATTTTCACTTCCATTTTCTTTCTTTTCCTTTCTTCACTTTCCTACAAAAGAAAACCAATTAAGTAAAAATGATTTCATTTAAACAACTTTAAAAAAAATAAAGATAACAATAAAAATAAAATGAATTGGTAAAATTTTGGCGTCGACAAGAATCAATGGTTTACTAACAACTGTTAGCACCCTCTATGTTGATTTTATACTAATTATTGAACTATCTACATAGATTTCTATATGCAATCCTGTTATCAATTTTTAATCAGTTTCTTCATTTCTGTGCTAGCTTTATTCAGCATTTAATGTGAATTTCTTTTGTATCAAATTTTGGAAATTTTAAGAATGTCAGTAAGAATGAATTTGGTGTTAAAAATTCTTGTTTCTAGTCCTTGTGTCAGACAACATTATGGGTAAAATTGGAATATGGCTGTATATCTATCTTTTCCTTTATTTGTTAATCCAATTTTTGGTTTAATCTACGGAGAAGATATGTTCATTCTTACCAAAATGTTATGTCTTTTAAAAGTAACTGTTGATCGTTCTAGAGTGTAAATGAATTCAGAAAAATATAAATTCACAATAAAATCAAAAGAAATTTAATAAATAAAATTATTAAAGTTATATAAAAATAAAAAAGAATTAAAGGAAAAAAATATAGAAAATAGATTTGGGTATTGGGCGGGATCAATCTAAACCCATCCCAAAGTGATCCTGCCCAAATTAGTCCCAAAACACATATGGGTAAGGTTAGACCCAAACCCATATGATTCGGTTCCATTTCGAATCTAAGCAAATTCCGTCCATCCCGCCCATTTTGCCACTTCTACTCACATTGCACAAAATGATTTTTTTCATCCTTCACTTTTAAAAGTGTATTTTTACATCTCTTACAAATTCATATTAGTCAAATTTGGTCCATATCTAGGTTTTTTACTAGTTTTTTGTTGGAATCCACCACATGCCTTACATGTGATCATTTTTTAAGGGCAAAATTTTCAAATCAAAATTTATATAATCCAATCTATAATCCTTCACATTTCACAAGATGAATTTTTTTGCCCCTCACATTTCATAAAATGAATTGTTTCATCCTTCATATTTTACAAAATAAAATTTTTAATCCCTCATTGACCATGTATATAAATAACTTTTTTAAAACTCATGTATATATCTATTTAATTTCATCTGAATAATACGAATAATATGTAATATATCTCTATTTGATTTCACCTGAACGTACTATTCAGGTGAAATTCAATAGATATATATGGGGGTTTAAAAAAATTATTAGTTTTTCACTCATAGTCATTTCCTTTTATTCAAAAATTAAAAATAAAGAAGACATTTAATCCTAAACATTATCAAGTCATTCCTTTTATTCATGTTCATTCTTTTTCTATTTATTGTTCACTTTTATTATGTGTTTCATTATGTTTATCTTAGATTTAACATAGTTTGGTAGGTTTAATTTTCGCTTCTGATGATTAGCAGACATCCACCCAATAAGAGATGTCCGCGTCTTGAGAGCACGTACTAATGTGGAATTAACTAACTCGACGATCACAAGACTTCGACCAACAAGACGTGCCCACGTCTTGTTAACAAAGAGCTCATATTCTAATTTAAAAAATTTCAACGGATGACAAGGCGCAAGACGTACCCGTGCCTTGAGGGCACGTGCTAATGAGAAATTACTCAACCTCAATATCAGAAGACTCTTAACCCACAAGACGTGCCCACATCTTGTTCCACCAAAGGCGGGTAAAAAAACTAACAATTTTTTTTTTCTTTCTCTTTCTTCTTTCCTCTTTCTTTCTCTTTTCTTTTTCTTTCTTTCTTTTCTTATTCTTCTTTCATTCTCCTCCTTTCTCTTCCCCCCTCCCAAACTACAACCTAGTCACCACTGCTACCATCGAGTCACCTGCGTCACCATCGCCATCGCACACACCACTGATTTCGCCTCAGCTTTGCGCACATCTGCCACGCGTTTTACCGCTGCCCTCGAGCCACCTTTGCCGCATCACTGCCGTTGCTCCACCATTGACAACTGCTCCAAGTCACTACCACTCATGCCGATCTTCAACATTTGTAGTTTGCACAGCTGTCCGCCGCTGCTCGAATGCCATTCGCTGGAAATCGAAGCCATTGTTGTCATTGTCGCTGCTGTATTTCCCTTGCTGCCATTGTCATCTTCAACAACCATCACCGTTGGCTTTCCAGTTTCGTTCGCCAACCGCAGACCGTCATCAGTGCATGTTTTGCCTTGATTCCATTCATAATTTGAAGTGCAGGTAGGTATTTGTGACCTCAATCATTATTTTAAATTGCTGATGCTGTCTGGGCCATTAACAACTTGATAACTTTAATTGCTCCATCTAAGTATCCTACTGACCATTGATTTAGGGTGCTTGGTGCTCTGAATCTAGTTACTTTAACTTGGTACAATAGGAGTTTAGCAAATATTGAATCGGTACACACTTTTAGGTACATTATTGGGTATTGGCTATTTTTATGTTGGTGAATCGGGGTTGTGCACTGGTGATTTGCATATTTTTTGGTTGAATCAATGAGACTGTAATTCTAGTGTGCAGTTTGTTGTCTGGGGAAGTTCTATATTTGTTTGGAAAAAAATTGTTGGGATCTAGTTGTTCCTTTATCTTGGGGTGAATTTGATTATTTGTTGAAAAATTTTGCTTTGGGTCAATTATAAATCACACTATTATGGCTAACCGGCTAGCCGGTTTAGTACTTTGTTGGATGCATTTGTCACGCCCCGAGCCCGCACGCGCCCGTCACGTGACATCCGCTGTATTCTTAAGTCCCGCCCAAAAATACAAAACACATTTAACTAGACTAAACTTTAAAAGTACGAAATAATATAACTAAATAAAGTGTGGTACAAATGTCTATAAAATGTAGTCTATGAATATCCAATAAGTCCGTACAATTATTCTCGGATTGAAATAACAGAAAACGAATGTAAATAAACTAACAACTAGAAGTAGCCAGCCTACCTACTTCTATTCATTTAAAACTAATAAAAGTCATCCTCAGTGTGACAGCCCCACCTTCCCCTAAGGCGAACCAAAGGGGTTAGCGGACTGCCTGCCCAACTCTCGCCAGGACTAACGGATCAGTTCATATCGATCTAATACGTTCCGAGACATACAAACACGCGTAAACAACTCAAAATCGCAAAATAAAAATAAATGAAAATTGGAGCCGAAGATGAACAGTATCGGCCACGTCAGAATCCGGCCGGAATCTGGCAGGATTTCCAGCCGGATACTGGCCAGAGAGCAAGGCCGGATTTTTCCAAAATTCCAGGGCAATCCGGCCACTAATCCGGCCAGTTTCTGGCCGAATTCCTGGCCGGATTTGACCCTGTTTTTCCCGCCAAAAATTTTTCGTTCGCCGTTTGAAATCCGAATCGGTCCGAAATCCAACCAAACATCGATCAAACATATACACATTGAAATTCAACATTTACAAGCCAAAATAGCATACAAAAGCTATCCCACAAATATATATACATGTACAATTCAAAGTTTACAACCCAACAAAGGGGTTGGATCAAAATGTGTTTAGGGTTTTGTCCAAAAGGAGCTATTCAAAATACATATGCACATAAGCTCATTTCGGCAATCCATAATCATCTCCTTTCCAAAAGTATTCAATTTCTTGTAAGGAAAACAAAAGAAATAGTGTGAACTTACGCCCAGTGAGCTACTATCACATAAGCAACAAGGTTCACATAAGCATAACCTTTCATTCCAGTTACTTTATTAAGAAGTAAACCAAGTTGGTAAAAGGATACGGACGGCTCTCAAGAGCCCCTTTCCTCGCTTACATTCTTGATCGGATCTCATTGACTCTCCGTCAATGTTTAAGAGTAACCAACCGTAGACTTCTCTTTACTTCCATTCCTTCCACCCAACATACCCTACCGGGCCCGAACTCCAAACAGTAAACTTTGGTAATACTCGAGTATACCGGAATCAAGAGTCTCACTACTACAAGATTCCATATAACAGTCCCCATGGCTCGTCAATTTTCACGACCAAGCCCTCGCCGGCTCGATTCAATTGACTACCAATGGGGTTGAGCTCAGTAGTAACAGTAATGGCCGTTGGATACTCGTCCAAACGACACCAAAATCCAGTTTTTCAGGTACTAATCAAGTACCACAGTAAACAGTGACAGTCATATATAATACCACAGAGGGTGAGGGCGATCAAGTACACCCTCACATTTAATCAGTTTCAATGGCCAAATAAGCCTTCAAGGCATCAAATCCGCATATAATAAAGCCATATTGTAAACAAACAAGTGAGTAGTACACTCACCAAGCAAGCAAGTGCAATTTTATCAACTTTCGCTCAAAGAGCGTCTTGTACCACCGTCACGTCCTAAAACATTCAAATAAGCATAATAAGACTCGATTACAAGTCATAACCAAGTCCACATACCACGAAAATAAGGTTCCACTAGAATGTATAAACACTAGAGTAAACCAGGGAAATCCGGAAATGGAATTAAGCTCTAATAAAAAAAAATAGTTTTTGACATCATTTTGCGGTTTTGGTGCCATTGGCACTACAAGTATCGGATGGAGGTGCAAGACCCACCGTTTCGAAGCTAAGAGATAGGGATACACTGTTACAGAAGGTCACTCAGTCCAGTTCAAAGTGAAACTAGGTCAAAAATGCAGGATACTAAACCAGAACCGCAAAAACAGGTGAACAAACCGCATTCTGGTTAACGAACCGTAATTCAGTCTACCTAAGTCCAAATCAAGTGATTCCAAAGCCATCCAAACACTAAGACATCAGGCTGTATTTCTTCAGAAGACCTCAACGACCAAATCAGTCATATTCCCAATCAAATTAGCCAATTACAGAAGCAATTCTCAAGTTCGGGTAGAAACAGGGCAGCAAGGATATTTCGATCTTTTCACAAGTTACGCTACTCCGATTGGCCTAAAATTTTGTAGGTATCTCTAAAATGTCATTCCTTACAACTTTCATGTTTTAACCCAAGGCTAATTCAGCCTCTAACTATGATTAACAGTGCCGGGTATAGTGAAGGAAAATGAAACCCTAACTTTCCAAATTTCCTTCCAAAACAGAAATTTTCTGCAATTAACCACACTTTCCACCTTCTAGTTTGCTTAAATATCATTTTCAATCATCATACATGGCCACATAGTAATAATCATATGAAAATAGAAAAATCATCAATAATTATAAAACTTCACCAATTCAACTAAAAATCATGAAATAACACCAAAGATCATCACTTCAACTAACATAGGTCACTAATCAAGCATTATTGGAAAGACAAGGGTAGTCCCTTAGTCACTCACCTTATAAGATAAGAAAGGAAGCAATTTAACACCTTAGCCTTCCAAACAATTTCACCAATCACCTCACAATCACGAAGTGGAGGGGTTTTATGGAGCAAACACAAAATTAAACGGTGGAACTTGAAGATTGAGCAAGTTTGGAGCAAAGAAATTGGAGAGCTTTTCTTGTCTTGTTGCTTGAAGAGGGCCGGCCACAAGAAGCAAATTTTGAGTGCTTTTTGGTCAATTTTTGAGTTATTTTAACCAAATGGTAAAAGGGTGAATAGTGTTCAAAAAGGTGAAACCAATGTCCAAGTGACACTTGTCACTTCAATAAATGCATAGCTATCACTTTGTTTCCTCTCACACCAATCCAGTTGGTAACCTCTAATTATCTCTTAGCATCCGATAATTTAACCCCAGTATCCAAAACTTAACCTAACTGGCCGAATTTTTCCAAACTTTTCGCACTAGCGGGTCTCACGTCCAATATATATTCTTAATTTTTTAAAAACTATCCGATACTAGAAAAATCATCTAAAAACTATATTTACTCATAAAAATTATCGGGAAAATTTTTCCTAATAAAGAAAATGCAGCAAACATGCCATTAAAGAGAATAAACCCTAGAAAAAAATGAGAAAATTACGGGTTCTCACACTCAGGGTCTTCTACGTAAACCAATTCATACTTTTCAGAATTTGCAAGGATGGTAAAAGTAGGTTGAGCGACAAATCGTTTAGTAGGTAATATTTACCTCTTTGTTGGACCATGCACTCATAACTTTATAGATTCATATATAGATATAAATCAAATAATTTGCACATCGTTCATGCCCACAACCATGAAAGAAATGTTGTTTATAAAACATTCAGTAGTAACGAGTAGCAAGCAATTTAAAAACATCATATTGATAACTGTACATGAAAAATCATAAAATAGTAAGTCATTTCATATCAATTCACAAGTCTCTTCATTTTAGTTCATAAATCATTCCATATCAGTCATAAGTCTCATATCAAATTAGCTCATAACAAGTACATGTGATGACCGGCAACTGAGTACTCAACCTAGAGATTAAACCTCTTCTAGGTGGGCGACCAATAGATTTCATGACTACCGATTGGTCTCTTTTTATACATTGGTCAATCGACCGGACTTTATACCAGGCTACCATGACCTTGTAAATTGGCCGAACTCTATACTAGGCTATCATGATTTTGTCAATCGGCCGGACTCTATACAGCCTACCATGACAATTAGATAAGACTATAGTCCCTACCGTCTATTCCATGATTGTTTTGAGTTTTACTTGTCAAAAATTCATTCCACATGTCACATACATAGATCTTTGATTTCATAAAAGATTCAACTCGTTTGGTATATAATAACTTATCAAAACATTTCAAATAAGTCACATGGTCCATTTTGTATAGGAAAATATAACTTTCATAAATATCCAAATAAAGCATTTAATCAAACACATTCCGAGTCAACACAACAAAATAGGATGGAAAACAAAAATTTCATGTTGCACCTTTGAAATCTCAGAAGGGTAAGTACCACCTACCTTTGTTTGGCTGCTCAAGTGAAACTACTTTATGTCTTTTAAATTGGTGTCATACCTATCAAATGCATAGATTTTCTAATTAGTTGTTATTTCCTATAAATGCATAAATATACAAACTCTGAGTAAGTCAAAGATTCATGTCTAGACCATTATATGAACCCTAACAGCATTTTCCCTAAATTGGATGATTTCTATTTTTAGAAAGTTTCCTAATTTGGAAAGTTACTATTTTTAGAAAGTTCTCTTTTTTGTAAAGTTTCCTAATTTGAAAGAAAATAATTATTTATTGTCATGTTTATTATCTTGCCTATTATCTTACTATACATATTTATAATTTATAATTATTCATTATTATTATTATCATTCTTGTCGTCGCTACTTTATTTTATTGCCACTTATACATTTGTCAATTAGTTATTATTACCTTTCCCTTCATTTTTACCTTTATGCGTGTGTAGGTGTTATTATTATTTATATATACGTGTGCATATGTATATATATATATATATTGACTTATTATAGTTATTGTCTTAGTTTGTTTCATTCGTATTTATATTTTTATTTTCGTTTATATCCTTAATTTATTTCCTCCATGTCCATATTGTTATTATTCTTACTATCATTGTTTTATTAATTATTATTTACTATTATTGTTATTATTATTATTATTAGTGTTACTGCTAGAATTATTATTATTATGATTTTGAGCGTTTCGTTTAACAATCTAGAACTTATTTTACATTGTCTAATTTAACTTAATAAGGTTAGATTAAAATGTTTTATATTTCCATTTAAGTATCTTAGACGTAATTAATTAAGTATAATTTTTCATGACTAACCCTTCAATTTTAACAATTATTTTAAATTGGGTCCTAAATTTTAATACTCACGATAAACTATAAAAATGGACTAGTTATATTTAAAAATTTATTTATTAAACATTTACTAAATTTTATATTATAGTTTCGTCCAAATTTAATTTGTCACTTTCCTTCCTTGGGTTGGACCCTTCGACCATGGTCACCAGAAAGTCCGGCGACCCTTTGTTTTCATTGGTTGGCGAAAAAGGCTAACCATGACTTTTGCCTATTGTCGCCAGCCAGTGCTGGCGACATCATCTTTCAAATTTTTTTTTTAAAATTTCTTTTCGGTCGGCTAACCTTTGCAATTCCTTTCTCTGCCGCTAGTGATGGCAGCCTCCACTTTTTTTTTTGGCCTGTGGCGTTGTTTTTGCAACGGCTAGCCAAAACAAAGCAGCGGTAGTCGCCGCTGCTCTTCTCTTCTTTTTGTTTTCTTTTCTCTTCAACAGATTTGGGCAATCTATTCATCCAAAGATTAAAATATAACACTCTATTTCTACTAATCCAAGTATGAATCCTCCTAAATCTCTTATAGAAACCTATATATCTACATATATATAACAATAATATCTATCCATAAAATCTCTAGGACAATTAATGTAACTACTAGAAGTTAAAAGAGAAGTTTTGCGTGAACTCGGGACTTACAAGTTTAGGTGTCTAGTCATCTAATCGATTAACGGTGTCGCCTGCTTCTCTTTCTCTACTCTCTAACGACTCTTGCTCTAGGGAGGCAGATGAAAGAAAGGTAAAGATGGTGTTATTTTTCTTTCTAGGGTTTCAATAAAATCCTAAACCCTAGTACCACCCACTAGTAGGTGATTTAGATAAGAGTTTTAGTTTATTAGGAACTCTTATCCCATCCTATAGTTATTTTATTTTTTTTCTTTTACGTATAGTAATTTTACCTTTTTAATTAATTGGGAAAATAAAATAATAAAAATAGGTGCCAAAAAAACGTGAGTTTTACATTCTGTCCCTTTTACAAAAAGTTTCATTCTCGAAACTTACGTACCTTGATAAAAAAGATATGGGTATCTATTCCGCATGCCCTCCTCTAATTCCCACGTTGCTTCTCGTGGTGTATGGTTCGTCCATTGCACATTGACGTAGAGTATGGTCTTTCTCTTTAGAACTTAGTCCTTCCGATCCACGATTCTTAAAGGAACTTCCTCCACTGATAAATTATCCCTCACCTCGATGGATTGATCTTCCAAAATATGGCAAGGGTCTGATACATAACTTTCTCAGTTGGGAGACATGAAAAACATTATGTATCCTTGACAAAGCAGGTAGGAGAGCCAGTCGATACGCTAGAAGTCCAACTCTATCCAATATTTCATAAGGTCCTGCATACCTCGGATTTAACTTGCCACTTCTTCCAAATCTCATCACTCCCTTGGTAGGGGATACTTTCAAATACACATTTTCTCCCGGTTGAAACTCTAAAGGTTTCCTTTTGGAATCTGCCCAACTCTTGTTTCGATCCTGAGCTACTTTTAATCTTTTCCGAATAATTTTAATTTTCTCCAAAGTTCGTTCCACCAAATCAGGGCCAGTGATCAGTTTCTCATCTATTTCATCCCAATATAAGGGGAATCTACACTTGCACCTATATAACGTTTCAAACGGTGCCATACTTATACTGTTATGATAACTATTATTGTACGAGAACTCCATTAGTTTCACCAACCTATTCCAACTATCCGTGAAGTCTAGAGCACAGGCTCGAAGCACGTCTTCCAGAGTCTGTATGGTTCTTTCCGACTATTCATTCGTCTAAGGGTGGAAGGCGGTACTTAATTGCAGATCAGTCCCCATAACTTCTTGATAGGTCGACCAAAATCTAGACGTGAATTTAGGGTCTCGATCAGACACTATACTCACTGGAACACCGTGAAAACATACAATTTTCTCCATGTACATCTCTACCAACCTCTCCATTGTTACTCTATTCGATATTGGTAGAAAGTGGGCAGATTTGGTTAGCCGATCGACTATCACCCAAATGGCATCATTATTCCTGATTGCCCGAGGCAATCCTAAAACGAAATTCATTATCACATGTTCCCACTTCCATTGGGGAATCTCTAGGGGTTGCAATAAGTCGGCAGATCTTTGGTGCTCAACTTTTACTTATTGGCATACCAGACACTTCGCCACATATTCGGCTATTTCTTGTTTCATCCCATTCCACCAATAATTCCTCTTCAAGTCTTGGTATATTTTAGTTCCCCCAGGATGAATCAAAAATCTCGAATTGTGTGCCTCTTTTAGCAATTCCTGTTTCAATCCTTCATCCCTTGGCACACATAATTTACCATCATTCCACAAACTCCCATCATCTTTCAATTTGAACCCATCAAAAGGTTCCACTATAAGTTTTTCCTTAACCGTTGCAAACCCGTCATCAGAATACTGCGTCTCCTTAATCCTATCTATTAAAGTAGGTGCGACCACTAGGGCAGTTAGCATTTGAGCTGTGGAGTCCACCATTTCCACTTCAAAGTTTTTCATCTGATCCTTTGCCATGAATTCTTTTAATACCTTTGACCTCGTACTGAGGGCGTCTGCTACCTTACTTGCCTTGCCCGAATGGTAACTGATTGTCAGATCATAGTCCTTAATTAATTCTAATCACCTCTTTTGCCTCATGTTCAATTTCCTTTGAGTGAACATATACTTGAGACTCTTGTGATCGGTAAAAATCTCACATTGCACATCATATAAGTAATGCCTCCATATTTTCAATGCAAATACCACCGCTGCCAATTCCAAATCATGCGTTGGATAATTCTGCTTGTAAGGTTTCAGTTGGCGGGAAGCATAAGCAATCACTCTCCCATTTTGCATCAAAACGCACCCTAGACCATTTTTAGAGGCATCATTATAAATCACAAATCCTTCAGTCCCAGAGGGTAGGGTAAGTATTGGGGCTGACACTAGTTTTTCTTTTAACTTCTGAAAACTTGTTTCACACTTATCTGTCCATTCAAACTTTGCTCTCTTTTGAGTCAACCTAGTAAGAGGCATAGCAATGGTGGAGAATCCTTCCACAAATTTTCGATAATAGCCGGTCAACCCTAAGAAACTCCTCACTTCGGTTACATTAGTGGGTCGTGGCTAATCGACAATTGCCTCCACCTTCTTTGGGTCAACAGACATCCCTTGACTTGATATCACATGTCCTAAGAATGCCACACTCTTCAAACAAAATTCACATTTACTAAACTTAGCGTATAGTTTCTCTTTTCTTAGTATCTCTAGGATTTCCCTAAGATGGGCAGCATGACTTTCTTCATTTGGGGAATACACTAAAATGTCATCAATAAAGACAACCACAAAAAGGTCTAGTTGCGATTTGAATACCCGATTCATCAAAATCCATAAAGGCTGCTGGAGCATTGGTCAATCCAAAAGACATTATCAAAAATTTATAGTGCCCGTACCTCGTATGAAATGCACTTTTCTGGATGTCATTGACTTTAATCTTCAATTGATGATATCCCGATCTCAAATTTATCTTAGAAAATATTTTAACTCCCTTCAATTGATCAAAAAGATCATCTATCCTTAGAAGGAGGTACTTGTTCTTTATTGTGATCCTATTCAACTCCTTATAATTGATACACAATCTCAAACTACCATATTTCTTCTTTACAAATAGTACTGGTGCACCCCAAGGAGAAACACTAAATCTAATGAATTTCTTATCCAATAATTCCTGTAATTGCTCCTTGAATTCCTTTAACTCTGCAGGCGCCATTCTATAGGGTGCCTTAGATATGGGATTCGCCTTACGTATAATATTTATTTCAAACTCTATTTCCCTATCCGAAGATAGACTGAGAAGGTCTTCCGGAAACACATCAGGAAAGTCCTTCACCACTGGAATCTTTTCTAAAGGCGTCTCCTCTTTCTCCATATCTACAACATAAGCCAAATATACCTCACATCCTTTTCTTATTGCCCTATACGTCTGCATGGCAAATAGAAAAGGTAACTTACGAATTTTCCTATTCCTAACATTTTCTTGGTATGAGAAATCCTTCTCGTCCGATTTTATGAATAATACCCTCTTCTTCTTACAATCGATTTGTGCAAAATATCTAGTTAGTCTATCCATTCCTATGATAACATCAAAATCACTCATATTTATTTGTACTAGATCCACTCGTAATCTCTTATCCTCCAATTCCACACTACAATTTGGATACCTAGTATGAGACACTAGGATTCTATTTTTTGGAGCAGCCACACGGTAGGGATGATCCATCCATTCAGGAAATATGCATAAGTACTTTGCAAATTTTTTTGCAACAAAAGAATGACTAGTTCCACAATCAAATAGCACGTATGCAGGCACAGAATTAATTAGAAGAGTACCTGTGACCACGTCGCCTGACACCTCCGCCTCAACGTCGGTCATGGCACGCATCCTCGCGTTAACCTTTGGCTTCTTATCAGTGAGATTGCCACTCTTATCTCCTTCCACCTTTCTATTTGGAAAATTCATAACCCTATGCTCCTGCTGTCCATATTCAAAACAAGCTCCTGTTCAAATTCGGCATTTCCCTCGATGTATCTTCCCACAAGTTTTGCATGGAGGGAAAGTTGTCTTAAGTCGGCATTTTCCCCGATGCATCTTCCCGCAAGTTTTGCACACAGGGAAGGTATTTCGTCCAGTTATCTTTAGTAGTGACCCACGACTTTTCTTAATTAAGCGGAACCGTCCTCCAGGTTTCAGTGCTCCTGACATTGCAAGTTCATTTTCTTGTTTAGCCATTTTATTTCTACCATCTTCATCTAATCTCTTGCAATCAGCTTCAGCTTTAACTCTGGCGTCCAACACGTCATTAAACGTAGGGGTGTAAGCGGTGTTCACCCTAATTTGAATCCTACTCAACAACCCTCGTATAAACTTATATTTCTTCAACTCAACATTCGCCATTGTCGATGACACAAACCTTTCTAGCACCATGAACTTATTCAAATACTGCACCACAGATATCCCTAATGTTTGTTTCAAATTTTCAAATTGAGTGATGACCATTGTTTGAGTTTATTTACTAAATTGCTGTTCTCATGCTTGAGGACAAGCATGGACTAGGTGTGAGGGGAATTGATATGTTGAAATTTGTTATTAACTTTTATGATTCATTTCCCCTTTACTCTTGTCAAATATTGTTTTAATTGTCGGATTCTACTGATATTTGGTTAACTGTGCTAATTGTAGGGAATTATGTGAGACGTGATAAAAAAATGAGCAATTTTCCAGCATTCCAAGAGTTAATTTGATGGTGACGCATTTGGGACCTATTTCCAAGTTCAAGTCGAACTTAGGGCAGTTTTTGGAGGAAGATTTTGAAAACTTTAATTTTCATTATTAGTTCTAGTATTGAATTAGGGAACCTGGAATATTATCTTTAGTAGTTACCTTTTTTCTATTTAGGAAACATGTTGTCTTATTGGTAGTTGATACCGAATAGCAAAAACAAAAAGCAAAAGCAAAAGACGGACCGTTTGATTAGGAGTTGGCCAACAACAATTTCGCGTGGTGACTCTTTGGGAGCATTAGCATACAGCCGTCACCTGTTTTCCTTTTCCTTCGTCTTTCGTTCATTTTTGAAAAAAAAAAAAACAGAGGCAATTATTATCAATGGAGTCTTGCCCATTTCCCTCGATGATGCGTAGTTAAATTATCTTTCTAGCCCAAGGATAGCTTGAAAACTTTATTCTACAAACTGTGAGATTGAATCAATTACACTGTTTCTTTTATTTGTTGGTATTAGTTTGTTCTTTGGTTTTAATATTTATGATTACTATGTTATTCGAATATCAAAGGGCCGAATATTTGAATTGACTTGATAGTCGATTGGTAATTGAAGCGATTTAATCCGTAATTGTTACATTGCTTTAATTCTGGTAGCAACTGGTATAATTAGGTTTGTGTTAGGGGAATGAATAATGTAACTTAAAGAGACCCTCATAGCTTGTTGATTGATTAGAATTAGGCTTTTCCAATTATTTATGCAATCGAAAAATTAAACTTCTATGGTCGTACTTAGGTTTGTTTTCTGATTAGAAAAATAGTCAACAGTCATAACTTGACTGTCGACAAAATAAGAAAGAGTTGGCTTTTATGCTAGAGCTAATTTATTAATAAATAATTGGATTCATCCTTGCATCTATGATCGGTTTATCTGACAGTTATTCCTCTGATTAAAGTTTTGCTATTATTGATTCAATCTTATTTTATTTGTGTTATTTTTATTTTATTAAATTTAGTTGGTTAATTCCGAATATCTCCAAAACCCCTTTTTTTTTTTATCTTAGCCAGAAAAGAAATTAAAATTTTTCAATCCCTGTGGATTCGACCCTACTTACCGCTATATACAAAAAATTATATTTTTTGTTGAGTATGTATTTATTATTATACAAACTCGACACCTGTCATAAAGGCTACAAATATTGAATAGATTTATATGATGAAATCAAATAGATATATATATATATATATATGTGGGTTTGAAACAAAATTGTTAGATTTAAACCCATATAGATTATATCTATTGAATAGCATGCGTACAACTATAATTAGTCTGTTTAGGTGAAATCAAATAGAGATATATTACATGCTATTCGTACTATTCATGTGAAATCAAATAGATATATACATAAATTAAAAAAAAATTATTCGTCCACATAGTCAATGGCGGATGAAAAAATTCATTTTATGAAATGTGAGGAACGAAACAATTCATTTTGTGAAATGTGAGGGATTATAAATCGAATAATGTAAATTTTGATTTGACAATTTTTTTCTTAAAAATGATCACATGTAAGCCACGTGTTGAATTCTGACTAAAAACTAGTCGGAAACCTAGGTAGGGACCACATTTGATCAATGTAAATTTATAAAGGACGTAAAATTATACTTTTAAAAGTGATGGTTGAAAAAAGTCATTTTACAAAATGTGAAGGACGTTTTGAACGATTTTTTCTTATATTTTATAAGTTTTAGAAATATTCAAATTAAGTTCTTAGTTAAATTCGGTCAATCATACAAAATGTTCCAAAAATATTAGACTTGTAATCAAATATACACCTAATAATTATATATAAAAATGTAAATTTATGACTAAAATATGTCCATTTTCTAAAACTACTTGAAAAACTAAATTAAAACAAATTAATGCAAGTTGGAATCACTTATGTTAAATTAATAAGATGATAGGGATAAAACGTCTTGATTTAGAGATCATTTAGGAAAGTGAGTGATTTTAGTATTTACACTAAGTGGATGGTATTTTCACACACCTATTAATAAATGAAACTATTACAATTTAGGTAACTCAAATTATTTTTTGGAAAAACAAGAAAGAAAAGTTTGAGAACCAAGTCAACCAGTCGAATTGGGTCACTGGTTTAGTCGATTTTTTACTATTTTTACTGATTTTTTACCAAAGCGATTTTGTGCTACAAATCAGCTTGGAGTTTGATTCGGGTCTAACAATACTGACTTTAGTTATTGAGGCTACTTAGTCTGTAATATGCTAAACCATCCCTCAATTGCAATGTAACTTTATTAGCCATTTGCTTGGATCTAAGTTGCATAAATGGATTTCTAGATTGTATTTCCTAAATAAAACTTGTTCTTGTTGCCTGTAATCAGCTTTGAGTAGTAGCTAATTTAGAATGCAAAAAAGTGGGTTCATATTTGAGAAAGAAAGAGACTTTAGTTCTCGAAATATCATGGCTAATTACATACAAATATGCTTATTTCACAACATTAATGTCTCAAATAGTACTAAAACCACAAATATCCCAAGCAAAATGAAATTCTTCATAATGTGAGAAAATAAAAATTTAAATGTTAATTGAAAAAAAACCCTGATTTTCTAATGTGTTTGAACTGAAAGTTACTTCTTCTTACTGTAAGGTAGGATATTCTGAGGAGAATGGCTATTAATTGTAGGATTTTGTTTTAAATTGGATAAGAATAACAAAGTGTTGCAATGGGTTTTAATTTTAGGAGAAATTGACCAATTCTATTTTGCTACCCAAGTTAATGGAAAATTGTTTCTCACCCCTATTTGAGAGAAATTTTTTTTTGTTTTTCTTTGGAGCTGGTTGTAGTTCCTATAATATCCTTGATTTTTTTGGTTGTTTTTAAGCTGGAAATACTTTATTGGTTGCATCACCATACAAGGATCAAACTGGATATAGAATTAAATGATGTTACAAAAGAAGATGAAGGAAAAAACATGAATAGAGGCCATCATCTCCACCTCATTGGAACTAGAAATCACCCCAAGGATGCCTTCGATATCCAGGGGTCATGCAAAGGTTGGTGATGGAGCAGAACAATGATGGGTGACAAGTGAGACTGAAGGTGAGTGATTTGGGAATATGATGGATGCCGAATATCATGTGAAGCAGACAAGGCTAATAAAAATTTTAGCAATGCAGTCCCTGTGTAAACTCGAGAAGATGCTCTGGCAACTGCTTCTTGTTGGTTATAACAAGACTACTGTAAAAATATGTGCTTGTGATTTTAGTAATCGTTGATGCTGCCATCATTTATAAAAGGGTAAAATACAGCTTACCACCTTTGGTTTTGTGATTTTTCACGTAACCTCTCTATGTTTTCAAAAGTTAAATGTAACTTTCTCGTAATTTAGATTAAAGTGTTAAAATGACGAAATTTGTATTCTATAACGGAATCCATTGAAATGTCAAAGGAAAAATCACCAATTTAGTCCTCAAACTATTTCACTAAAGCCGATTTGGTCCCTTAACATTTTATCGTATGCATTAAGTCCTTTAACTAAAATTCTTGTGCCAATTGAAGACATATACGGTGTCGCCACCCAAAACATATATTTCTGTACCCAAACCAATGGCGAGGCGGGGGCTTTTTTGGAAGTAAAAAGTATGATTTTCTACGAGAAGCAAGATACCATTGCAGGATGTTTGATGCAGCCGGAAATGTTTTTTATTTTTTCCAAAGAAGGCCCCACGAAGGGGGGTGGGGGGGGTTGGGAGGGCGATGGTCTTTCAAGAGAATTGAATTGTGGTTGATTAATTTTTTCTGGTTAATCAATAATTACTTTACAGTGGAGAAGGATCCATCAACAGCAGCCATTTTGCTGTGAGAATGCTTTCATCCAAGGCATGCAGAAAAGAATAAGTAATAATAAAAATTGAATTATGACTCTGCAATTAGAGATGAGGTATCTGTCTCTTCTGTCCAGCTGGAACTAGGTTCACTCCAGGACCGTGGTCTTACTCCCAGCTTGAAGAACAAGATCATTTCAAGGGCTTCAAAAACCTTGTATGTATCCAAAAGCTCGTTCCAAACGCCACTTACGATGCAGTAATTGCTGTCATATAAAGGACGGTGATGAGCTCCGTGCTCCGTGCATTGATCTAGATACCAGCACTCCAGCATCTTGCAGTTCCACCACCAGTGGGTGAAGCTTGCTCTTTGTACTGTAAGCCCAGGCATGGAACTGCTGGCTAAACATGATTCAGCCTAAGCAGACACCAACAAAACCATGCAGCACAGGATCATTGAAGATAAGGTCTATAGGGAGAACTGTGAAACTAACAGCTCGAGCTAGAGCATGCAAGTTGTTAGCAAATTGGCGCCTTGTGATGATCCACGGCCGTTTGTGATGGCCTTGAAATGCTTCAATTTGACTACCAAAAACCGGGGTGTTTTCATCGCCATAGTTATCAATGCCCCAGTGGTAGACTCCAGAGCCAAGGTCTGCCAGCACGTAGCCGACTAGCCCTGCTAAAATGGGCTGTAGCCAAATGCCCGAATCAGCTGCACCAGTGACCGACTTGGCTAGAGAAACTAGCACAGTCGTGCATCCACTTGCCACCCAAGCACGGTGATACCATTTTGATTTCAAGATTGGATCTTTGAGCATAGAAGTGGTTGTGACTGGGGAGCTCGGTTTCAGTACTGGTGGTGGATCAGTTGATTGCAGGCTTGGGTCATCAAGTGCAATGGTAGTTGTGGCTGGATTTAGTCCTCAAATTCCGTAGAAAATCTTGCTTCCTGTAGAAAAATCGTATTTTTTACTTCCAAAAAAGCCCCTGCCTCACCGTTGGTTTGGGTACAGAAACATATGTTTTGGGTGGCGACACTGTATAGGTCCTTAATTGGCACAAGAATTTTAGTTAAAGGACTTAATGCATGCGATAAAATGTTAAGGGACCAAATCGGCTTTAGTGAAATAGTTTAAGGACTAAATTGGCGATTTTTCCAATATCAAAAGTATCCCTATATGAAGTTAAAAATTATTTATTAACCATGAGAGATTATGCATATATTTTGAGAACCATAAGAGGGTTATGGAAAAACATTAAATCATAAGGGAGTTATATGATAAATTATAAAACCATAAAGAGGTTATATAATAAAATACAAAACCATATGGGGTTAAAGTGTCATGCATAATATATTTATATATTTTGGTTGTTTCAACCATTTGAATTTTCAAACAAAGATAATTTTAGGGTAAAATACACTAAACCTCCTTGTGGTTTGGGTTATTATCATAAAGCCTCCTCATTATTTGAAAACCCCCAAAGAACCCCCTCATAGTTTAGAGTAATTTGGATAATGAACGGAAATCATCCAATTTGACGGAAAAATATGAAATTCCAATATTAACCTTATTTCAACGTATACTAAAAGTTAGTTCAGGGTTTACATAAGATTTTAAAAAAAATTTCACTTTATTTGAGAATAAAGAAACATCAAGTGGCTCATTTGAAAATTTCAAAACTTATCATCTTCTCCAAATCTCCACTTTTTCCTTCAACAATAGTAGAATAGCCACCGATTACCACTGCATCTAAGCTCCTTCCATGGATAATTGATCTGTGGTTTCTTTCTTAACTATAATGCAAATGTCCGAATGGTGATGAACTAAACAACATTATTGCTACTAATTTTCTTTGAAAACAACCTGTATACCAAAAAAATTCACTAATTTCACTAAAATAAATTCCCTAAATTCGCCATTATCCTACTTAGTACTGCTGCCAGAAAAACTTACGGCTACCCAACTTTCAAAGTTTCCCCAACAAATCGACAACAGTAGGTGAGAACTAGCAAAAGCCCAAGGTGATTTATCTACAATTAAAGAAGGGGGTCTTCTGCACAATCGTAGCCATCAAAATTCATAACAGGGAGCCCCCCAGAAATCTAGATTATCATCAAGGTTCTAACTTTCCAATAACTCTTCCCAGAAACGCAAATTTTGATCGGACGGGCAAAAACAAATCTTCCTCTGCAGCATAAGTCCGCACAGTAATCCTCCACCACCACCCTCATTTTTTCAGTTCCTTGAGTTTTCCGGCCACCTCCGTTCCATTCTTTCAAAACATTGGACGCCGTCGACGAAGACGACGTCGTCGATTCAGCACCATCCGACGACAAGTCCAACAACAAGAAGTCAAAGTCACAAGATTCTCCACCACATGACTGCATGCTCCTACTCGATCATCCTCCTTTTCTTTCTTGATCTCAACACCCATTAGATCACCGAAACTAATTGCCGACGCACCGCTGAATATTTCAAAATCGGAACAAGTGCTGCTGCAAATCGAAGTGGCGATGTTGAGGACTCCGTGAAACCTACCGGAAGGACGCCAGATTTGGACTGCAGTGAACGCCGGAGTTCCAATTGCGTCGGCCAAAGAGGGGAATTTCCGGAGGCAACTACTTAGTAGAAACCGTACAGTGCTTTCTGGTTTGCTGCACCAGTAGGGGGGAGAGAGAGGGAAAAGAAATAGAGAAGGAAAGAAGAAAAAAAGAAAGTAGTTTGGAGCCCCTGGTTGGATAAAGGTTGGTATTGATTTTGCTTCAGTTTTTCTGCCCCAGATGGTTCAAGAGAAAGAAGAAAAAGGAAGAACAAGGAAAAAAAGAGAAGGAAAGAAAAGAAAATGTAAAATTACCACATTAATCTTGATGTATTGTTATCACACTCGCTTATCAAGCATGTGTAAGTCACTTCCCGTCAAATTGGATGATTTTCGTTCGTTGCCCAAATTAATCCAAACCACAAGGGGGTTCTTTGGGGGTTTTTAAATAATGAGGAGGTTTTATGATAATAACCCAAACCACAAGGGGGTTTAGTGTATTTTACCCATAATTTTAACATTTTTATGGGTTCTGTTACAGAGAATCATTTCCGTCATTTTGACGTTTTAGTCTAAATTATGAATGGACTAGATATAACTTTCAAAACTATAAAGTGTTATGTGAAAAATCACTAATCCACATGGCAGTAAAGTGTATTTTACCCTTATAAAAATAATCAAGACCAACTCCTAAACCAAGAATTCAGCAAAACAACAGATGGAAACGCTTGATACAAAAAGTTATTAATAATCAATTCTACACAGCTAGAAAAGATGAACAAAAACTGACTCTATGGTTTTCTTGCTCTGCCCAATTTTCGAACACAATAATAAGAAAGGTGACAAGTGCTCAAGAGTATAACACAAATCCTCCATCAAGTAAGTCTTTAAGTTGAGAATAGTCAATCAATTCTCAAATAATTATTGAATTAACCGCCACAAATATTCTTTTTTTTCAACACCCCATCAAGATATTAACGTTCTTCAGTAACTTATGGTCACCTTCTAGGCTCATTCAAATTTGTAAGCTAATTGGCTATAGGGCTTGGCTTTTACATACATAGTAGGTTGCGAGAACTAGCAGGGTTCGGTGGAAAGCTAGTAGGACGGAGGGAGGGATGAATGGAATAGAAAATGGACTTGAAAAACAAAAGAAAATGAAACAGGAAGGAGGAGAAAAGGAACATTACATAACCACATATAGCTTAATCAAATATGAAGGACCACTTTAACAAAGAAAGTTTTATACAATGCGACCAATATGTAAACCTAGGATAATTCTTGCATTATGAATGGATCCGCATGAAACGCCTTGTTCCCAATCTTCATCCTTGACCAGTAAGCTCAATGGCCCGCATTATCTATTGATGTGTGTTACCTTCTTGATTTGGACTATCACTCTCATAAGAAGGAATTTCATGCTGTTCGGAAATGGTTAAATTATGCTCCATGCGACTTGAAAAGCTTGGATTTGTATGTGGAGAGGCTTGCAAAGAAATTGTTACTGGACTTCCTGGACAATGTGAACAGCATGAAACTTCCTTATCACCACCTGTGGTTGTTTTTGCAACTCGCATATCAGGTTTCCTGTATGTATGTCTGGTGACATCTTTGCAGTCAAAGCATCTTGACAAACCAATGATTTTGTCCCACGTTGAAGAATTATAATTAGTTACGACATTCCAATGCTCATATAAGAACATTGTCCAATGGATTATGAAAGCTGAAATAGCTGTTATTCCCATGATTAAAAATAGGCCGCGAAAGCTCCCTATGTCCAAGCTGCCAGGAGTGGAAGATGCGCTGTAGTCTTGGCAGCTGGATGTTTCCAAATGCCATTTTTTCTCAATTTCAAGAATTTGACTGCCCTGTGTAACATTCAGGATCGCTCTTGAAACGTCAGGTGCAAGAGGAGATCCAATTGGAAATGCCTGTTAGTCATGAAATTCAGGAAACAGACAGTGAGTGAAACTTGTAGGAAAAGAAAATAGACTAAGATCAGTAGGCAAGAGTGAAAGCATGTGGCTTACAAATCCGAAACCGTCCGTCTTATATTTTGCTTGAACCATGGTATATTTAGAGCAATATGTACCAAGTATAAGCTTCATATATGGAATCCCATCAAAAGCAGCAGCAATGCCCCCATTTCTGCTCCCTTTGGTAAAAAGATCATTTAATTCCTCTGGAGAGTGGTAAGCTACAAGTCTAGACTCATCAAATCCCATTTGAAGCAGAATTTTTGAAAGATACGAAACATTTTGGTAACCAACATACGCCCTGGTCTTGATGAGCTCGTCTACACTTGTTATAGTTGGTTGGAGTTGTTGTACTGTTAACCTTGTTGTAAGGCTGGCTGTATAGCTCTGGGTAAGTACAAACACAACTAGGAACCAGATGACCAGCACGAACCTGGCCAAATTACTTACTATTTTCTCCTCTATGAAAAACAGATAAATAAACAACAGAAGAAATTTCAGTAAACACCCAACACAAAAGTCAAGATTAAATGATTTTGTAAGTTTAGAAACACGTTGATTTCCCTACAATTTCATGAATTTTTTTTTCTAAAAGATGTGGAGTTACCAAGTAAAGACAATAGGGCATGAATATTATTACAAACCAAAACTACCAAAATACAGGGAAGAAGGAAAGTGATGCATCCTCTTCATAGTAGAATATTACATGCTACTATGTGAAAAAAAAAATGTGGAGAAGGATGAAAACTTACTATGTGCAAAAACCATGGTAGAGAAGGAGAACCAGAGGATCATGCCAATTTGATGCAAAGGCGGTCCCCTGAATTCATCATTTATTCTATGTTCAAGAACCCAAATAAGAAGACCAATAGCGACAAAAGCTAAAAAACTTGTCAGCCAAAGATCCCAAGTTAGTGGCTTCAAAAATATCCATGTATTTCTACTTTGGTTGTCTGTGGGAACAATCATCCCTATCCCAGACTCAGTATATGCCAAAGAAAAGTCAACATACAGCGACCTGTTTGCTGTGATTGTTATGTCTCCAGCGACTGCATCAAAATTCTAGTAGATGAACATGAAGTACGATTCAGGACTCTGCCTTTTATGAACTTAGCAGACGAGCTATAACTATTAGCAAACGTGATATGTTATTATATGATGCTTTGCATGGTTCAATATGTGTCTCTTGTGGTAAAGGTTGACAAAACTTCAAAGGGTTGTAAATTTTGATAGATGTCTCTCACCATTGTTGTTTCTTTAGCAGCAGCATCATAAATTGAAAATTGACATCTATATTTAATATGTTCGCAAACTAGAGTGAGTAAGCATACAAGACTATGTGGTTTGTTTGTAGAAAAACTTCTTAAAAGTAGTTGTCTATGTTCAACCAAAATGGATATCTCTATGTTGCCTGAAATAAAAATGTATTACTAGTATAAGAGGGAGAGAAACATTACCCCTAAATAGACTTGGTACACCAAGTCATTGTAATTTCCAGCACTCATACCATCTGAAGTTGCAAAAGGAACATACTCATAAGGGACAGCATATGGTAACAAAGCCATTACTGCATCAAATATATCAATGCAATATCCTTCGACCATGGTTGTATTTGTCTGGGAGTTTCTTGTAACCTTTACAAGTTGATTAAATCGAGAATTCACTGGTACACCGATCCTCAACTTCTTCCCATTTTTTGGAATTGCCCAGCCCTTAGGAGGAGTTGCAGTGTCACCTGGCCACAATATAGTTCCCAGTTTCTTTATAGGTATAGGGTTTATCTGCCTAACAATTCCTTTATCTGCAGTCCAGACGCCAATTTCTTTTACACCATTACCAATGACGTTTACTATGTCATAAACTGGAGATTCAAGTTGTCCGTCAACTATATTGAAGTCTCCACTTAGGCCTTGAAATGCTGTGCCTAACATTGCCTGCAAAAGCTTAGGACCATTTCTAGAGACTCCAAAACTTTCAAGGTCTGTAGAGTTGCCTGAGATATCTGACATTTGATCAAAGCCAATGTTTGAAACTCCTGCTTCCTCTATTGCCATTGCGAGTGCTGTCGCTGAATCATATGCCCATAGCCCAAAAACATTCAATTGAGGATTGACGATGTCTGGATTGCTTTGTTGAAACTTCAACTTCCATCTTTTAATGAAGCTTTGAAGCTCTGCAGTATTAGGAACATGTGGCCTCACACCTAGTACTCCTTGCATGGTGTCAATGATAGAAGGATCAATTGAATTAAGCTCATCTGTTAAGGCATCAGTGCATATCCAAGCATACCCTGCACCCATCATTCCAAGTTGTTTTGCTTTAGCAAAAAGCCGAGAGCCAAGACTGGGCAGCAGATGAACAATGAAAACTCTAGTCTGGATGGTCATTAGCTTGTGAAGCTCTGCAACAATTTGCTCATCCGTGGCTAAAGAAGGAATGACACTGCGATAAGGGATGCGTGCTTTAATCTCATCGAAGGCATCTGTCAAGAATGGTAAAATCCCTTCCCCAAGCTGATTATCAACGTAGATTGGCACAACTTCTCTCCATCCAAAGGCCTTGACAATTGAACTGATGGCTTTTACTTGAGATGAGTCATTTTGCGTAGCACGAATGAAGTATGGACTGCTAAGTGGTGAAAGAAATGTGCTTGTTGTAGAAAATGAGATGATGGGCACACGAGCTTTATCTCCAAGATCATTTATGAATTCTGCTTGTGTTGATGACACCGGCCCCATGATAGCTTGCACTTCAGTATTTTTTAGTAGGTCTAGAGCTGTACTTTGCACAAGAACAATCAATTAATTAGTTAGTTCACTTTTGAACAGATGTGTCAGCTTGCTACTGCAACTGCTAAATTTGTGATGATAATTAAACATAACAAAACTGAAAATAGAATGATCCATTTGTAGATGAACAACTTGATGATCTAGATTATTTCAGTCTATTATCATATTGGGCTCCTGCTTTGGTGTATAATAAAGAACAGTGCTAATCATGGGTCCTCATTTCCAGAACTGAAAACTTGAAGGCAAAATGTAGTCATTGGTTAGACTATTATTCCTGCAAAAAATGAGAGCAGGACGTGGCCTCATAATAGACAAAACAAAACAAATTCTGAACGATTACTTGTTTGTAGGAATGAAACTTAACATCAGAAGTAGAATTCCTAGCTCTACAATGTGATAGATGGATTAGAACAAACTGTAGTCAAAGAATTAATTACAAATTATCCCCTTGAACTTTCTTTGGATTGCAAAGTGCTCCCGAACTATCAATTTCAGCACAATACATCTTCCAATTGTTAATTTTTTCCTTTGTACTCCATTCAACTCGTTGTCACCAAAATTGAATGAGTGAAAAATCGTTGATGTCTATGGATTTGGTCAAGTAACTAAAGCGCCTTTTTTTTGTCTGGTCTATAACCAACTTATACAGTCGTATATATGAAGAGTTTTGTATAATGCTGAAATTGATACTTTAAAGAAAACCTAAGAAAGTTCACCGTGTATTTAGCTCTAATTTAAAACCACAAACCATTTTCATTCCCTGAATCCCCGGTTGTCAAGGCATATGTTTTGAAGCCTCTAAAGCACCCTTTACTACTATAGTAAAACTTGCCTAGAAGAACGGAAAGAAAGAAATAAAGGGGAAAAAGTCAAAAACATGCCTGCATGCAACTTGTCTATTGTAAAGTCAATAGTATGTTTGGATATTAGATTGTTTGAAATATTATTTGGAATAATTATTATAGTATTTTTTGGAATGTGATTTATGTGAAATAAAAAAATGATTGAAAATATAAAAAGTTCATTAGAGATTATACTTGTGATGAAAGTAAAATATGTTTGTTGGAGTCTTTAGCAAAGTCAAAACATATTTCTTAGACCAATTTATTTCAATCAAATCATTAAGTAATACTAATGGAAAATCATTTAAAATATCTCTCATATTTCGTCAAATGAATTTTTTTATCCTTTACTTTTAAAATAATAATTTTACGTCTCTAACAAAAACAAGTCAATAAAACTTGGTCCCAACCTAAGTTTTCGATCATCTTTTAGCCTGAATCTATTACGTGATCCACACATCCTTATTTTTTTTTAGGACCAAAAAAATTAGATCCCATTTGTATATTCATTTTTCCCTAAAATAGCAGAATCTAACCTGAATCATATCTATTTTTCCCTTAAAATTGTGGAATCAATCTAATCCATATTCAATTACCATTAAAAAAATGCGCTCTGACTTTTTGTAATAAAAAATGATTGCATGGGGAATCACATGGTGATTTTAGATTAAAAGGTGGTCAAAAACTTAGATTGAGACTAAATTTTATTAACTTCAATTTGTAAGGGAGGCAAAAATAACATTTTCAAAAGTGAATGACCAAAAAATTTATTCGAAAGAATGTGAGGGACATTTCGAACAATTTTTCCTAATAGTAAACTATTTTGTATAGTCAACCAGCCGTGTGGATGAAAAGGTAGTTGGTCCTCGAATTGCAGTTTCCCAAATGTCATTTTAGTATTTTGCTGATGCAATGTACTAATTCCTTGGATGAAAATATTTCTACAAAGAATCGGAAAAAATGGAAAAACCTCTTAAATATTGGATGTAAATTGCTCATTGAATGGAATAATCTTTTTACTCCTAATTTGGGGATAATATTAGAAACCTCCCCTAAGGTTTCTCTTAATATCACTTAGTACCCCTGAAGTTTTAAAAATATCGTTTACCTCCCTTACTTTTGCTTGTTATATGACAAAATCTTTAAAAACTCTAACTACCCTTTTGCTCCTTTTGTTAAACAAAAATACTTTTAAAACCACTTTGTTTACTAAAAACTACAATCTGAAAACCAATTTTAAATACTACCACCACATCACAAAGCCATAACTTTTAAAAATATAAATTTAAAAACAAAAAGATACTTATAAAGAAATATATTAGCACCGATTCAACTTTATATGATGAAAAATCAATTTTTTATGAACTCTTTTTTTTCCCAAGCTCTTCTCAACCCATGACCCAAGCCTTTAACTTGTACTAAATCGTTACAAAAATCAAATCAAAATAGCCAAAGAAATCAGACCATACTCTAATACAATCACTCAAAAAAAAGATAAACAAAATTCACTTTATGATAATTAAAAAAAAATCATATAGCCATCCAAAAAAATAGACAAGATAGAAAGTTGGAGAAAGGGGAATAGAAAAAAGTGACTTTTTCTTTAATTTTTTGAGCTCCATTTATTTTATATGTATGTTATGTATGAAGTGAGGGTTAATATAGTCATTTTGCAATCATCAAAGGAGGTAAGCAATAATTTAAAGACCTCAGGGGTGCTAAGTGCTATTAAAAAAAGCCTCACGGGAGATTTCGAATATTACCCCACCCCCCCCCCCCCCCCCCCCCCCCACAACCAAATTTATTATTCCATGTGTTATCTTAGCATTTATCATTTTCCGCTTAAGGCAAGATCTCCATGGCAGGCCTAAAATATATATATGAAAAAAAGGATAAGATGTCAATGGCGGCCTAAAATCAAATGCGATAGACCCTTTTAGACGCAAAATGTTGCGTTGGCTGAAGACCTTTAGCAAATACCTCAGCCTGACTGCTTACGTTTTCTAAAAGTAATTTAAGGGTTGCATTGATTAGAAAAGTCAAACAAATTAGTTTCAAACCTTTAATGGTCAAGGCCAACAATGACATGAAGTTCAAGTTAGCATGTGTAATATGCTGAAAATTTATACGTAATATAACAAACTTACACGTGTCAAATTTTATTTCAACAAGGAACGTAAAAGTGGGATTGGTATCAAGACAGAATTATTCGTTTTCGACGTTTTAGCTTACTAAAACTATTCTTTTACACAGTTTATCGAACAGGTAATGGGCATAACATTCTGTCATGTTGGCAATTTGTCAAGGATATTTACCCACACTCAACAGAATGATTAACTAATGTAGAACAAATAGCTCATTAACTCAAACAAGAAATGAGTATAGAACTACAACTTCACCAGAAAGTCAATACACAAGCCTATGCCACAGTAACTTGACAACTTGCCCGAGTGTTTGGGAATACCTTCTGAAAAAAATTGTATAAAAAATTCCAACGAGAAAAGATATCTTATGTGCAAATTACAAACCCATTCACAAGATAAAAGTTTCTAGAGATTTTTATTATTGCAATTCTCTTCCGACATATTTTTTCGCTGATTAGTTCCTCAAGGTTGCAGATTTGTGTATGAGAAATGGGAGGGATTTGGAGATTTATGTTTACTCCTTTTTTATATCGCTGCATGTGAACAGAGGGAAAAATAAAAAATGAAACTGGAAAACTGTGACGGAGGAGGCGCGTTATAATCAAATGATGTTTCCTAGAACGGAGGAGGTGCGTTAGCTTTCAATTTAAAGTTGGTGGTGAAATCGGGAGCAATGGAAATTGATTAAATATATGATGTGAAAAATGGTGGACCCTTTTATCTCATTTGGAGTTTTCCCACAAGTCAATAACCAGCTTATTAGGCTTGTCCAATAGTTGACCAGGTAAAACTTGCCAATGGGGAAGAGCTAATCTACGAAATAGTTAGTGGTCTAGTTCTAACCTGACTATTCCACCTCTCCCTTGTTTCTTCCTCCCTCTGACATCCTAAATCTTATGAGTAAGCAAATTTTCTTGCAGAAACAGATATTGGAAACGAGTTTGCTTGCGAGAAGTTTAGTGTACAACGATATGTTGCTAAATTGGAATCTGGGCCGGAGATTGAAAGAACAGAAAGCATTACCTGCAGCTGCAGCGCCAACCACATCTTTCTTCGAGTCCCGGTTGTTGAGGACAATCCTAGTCTTGTAGTCACTATGGGAGGAATAGAAGTCTGAAAGAGCCATGGAGATGCAGCTCAACCCCATCTTTCCAATCCATGTATCCATGTCTAGAACCACTCCCACATTCACGGGAATTGTTGTGTTCTTCTGTGCACTGACAATTTGCGATGGTAGAATCAGCACCCAAAGAATTTGTGGGAAGGAGAGGAGAAATGCATGGACGTTGAGATGTTTTAGTTTTTTCGGCATCTTTGCAGTTTGCGAGATTCATGTGTCGGTTATGAGACATATTTATACGACTGAGAGGGTCGGTAGCTTGATGAATAGTTAGAGTATACAAGTGTTTGGAAGAGCGGATTGGACCGTTGTGTTCATCCAATCAAATCATGACACTGGTCCGATTCACTATTCAATGCAAAAATTATTTAACTAGTCAAATCAGATAAAATCGATTAAAAAAAATATTAGACTTTTGAACCGATTCAACATAAATTTAATTTATTTTTAAAAAATTTCATAGTCATATAAGTTAATGATTAAAAGAATAAAAAAATTTTTAAACTAAATTAAACCAATTTGATTCATGAACCGAAAACTTATCCAATTCACTTAATAGTTTGGATTTAAAAACTTGGAATCTACTATTATAGTGTTGCTCCAAAATAGAAGTTTTAATTTTATATAATAAATTGATGCCTGTATAAAGCAAAGAGAAATCAACTTTTGATTGTTGATGGTTTTTGAGAAAACTTATGAAATTTAATATATTTTAGGGTTAATCACATTTAATCCCCTTAAAGTATAATACATTTCTCAGTTTACCCCTTAACCTTTAATTTTGTTCACCTAACCCCCTTGCATTATTTTGACTTTTCATTTACCTTATTTTCCTTTCTTTTATTTCTTTTTCTCTTTTTTCTTTATTTAATTCTTCCTCTTTCTCACAAAAATTTTCACCTTAATGATTGAAATTAAAAAGGAGAAATTGTAAAAATCTATCTTCTCCTTAAATGATTAAAAAAATATTAAAATCACTTTCCTAAAATACATTTTTTTTAGCTTGTCAATTCTTTTAATTTTGGGTTGTCCTCTTTCCTTTCTAGTTTCTCATTTTATTCCCAAGAAAATATCTTAATATAATTATATTATAATCTTATTAATATTATATAGTAATATATTTATATTATATATGTATATTTATAAATGTATATTATATATGCATATAATTATAATATATACATGTATATAATATTAACATGAATCTAAGAAATAGTGAGAATTCTTGATCTCTCTCAATATCTCTCTCAATTTGAAAATCCAGGATTTGAATTGATGTTATATATTTATATTTATATTTATTATTATAATATAATAATATATAATATTTATATTTAATATATAATATATATTATAATATAATATATTAGAATAATTAATATTTATATATATTATTTAATTATAATTATATATTTATATTATAACATCTATTTAATTATATTTAATTTAATTAGTTACAAACTTATAATAATGATATTATTAGTTATATGTGTTATATAATGTATATTAATCTATGTAATATAATTGATATTATCAATTATACTAATAATTATATATGTTTACTAATAGAAATTATTAATTAGTTATACCAAATTTACTAATACATTTATACTAATATATTTAATTAGTGAAATTTCTTCTATCCCATTTATGAAGGGCCAACGAACCAAACATAAACTATAGTAATGATATACATTCTTGGTACTGAACCAAACAGATGTATTGGAATAATTGGCTTCATTTCAAATCCAAGATAAATGAATCCAAATATGAATTCGATTCCAACATGCGAACCAAACGTCACCTAAAGCTATCTGTCATTCACGTGGAAGTGGAGGTCCTTGTTTATTTTTAAAATGGTTCTTTCGTTCTGCGAAAAGCATTTGTGCATGTTAGTGGGTCTGCCCACTATCTGAATTGAGACAAGAAGCTTGAAGGCATTTACTATGCATTTATGAAAAAAACTAGCTTCCAATAATCTGTGGTTTGTCTAAAGAAAACCTTCACTTTGTTTCTAAATGAGTGCTGTTTCTAAACAAAACCTCTAGTGCTAATTTTTAGTCACGAAAAAAGCTTAAAAGCTATGCATGTAATTTGCCTGGAACAGATATAAAAGAGGCACATTATATGTTAATCATCCGATACTAAATTTTTGAACCTCTCTCATTCTACAGCAAGTCCGCCACGAATTGGTGATGATGAACTAATGTCAAGAAATTCCATGATCATAACTCAAATTTCTCATCCGATTTCGTGGGCAGACAATTTACAATACACACCATTGATCATAACTATTCGAATGAACCGTGAGTCTGCCGCCAATCACAGAAGTATCTATGACCAGACATGTCTGTCATTTACTTAAGCAACCTAAGTAAGGTTAACCGTGAGAACAAACATTTGATTATATATACTCCAAAGTGATCGAAACACTTTGGAGCAGCAAGTAAAAAACTAGCTTTGGAGCAAACACTCCAAAGTGAAACAAACTGGAAGCTTTGGAGCAGCATTCAAAGTGAACAAACACTTTGGAGCATCATTCAAAAGCTAGCTGAACCAACTGGAAGCTTCTTCCTGCAATCCATAAAAAATTCGGCAACTCACAGCATTCACTGATAATTAAAAATAGCCTCCATTACTGCTAAGCATTAGGTAACAGTTAAGTAATCTGCCATCTCATTTGTAAGCTAATATCCGACATCTACTTAAATAACATAACAGCTAAGTACAAGAGAAAATAGGTAAAGGCATTTAGTGCCAAAATCTGGTGGTCAAACATGCAATAAAATTCCACCAAAGACAGCAACATAATCATAAATTTAACTGGGAAACAAGCGTCTTCCATAGCAATAACAGAAACAGGACTTTTAAAACTACAAGTTCTGCCCTTGAGGTTCCTCACTGAAGCTAAGAAATAAAGCATGGAACTCCTCATCCAACAATTCTTCTAAGAGATACATTTGCAGTGTTCTCTCTAACTTCAGATCCTCCACTACTCTTTTGGCTATTTCAATTGAATACTTCTCCTTTGCTGTTCTTTGGGTAGAAACTATGAAGGAAAATCTATTGAAGTTGCTCAGTGCCTCTTGGTAGTTATCAGAACCCAACCTTCGGAACTTGGTTCCTTTTGAGCCTTCCTTCTCAGAACTGTAGGCAGCACTACCCAATGGTCGCTTGCCGGGATTTCTCAGAATAGGGCTTCCATCATCATCATATGTTCCCTTCAAATTTGCTAGGTTGATGACAGAACTTGAAGCCACTCCTTTGCTTCTGAGGTTCAAATCACCTCTACGGACACGATGAGGCACAAATTGGGTGGGGGTTGAGCCGAAGATTGAGCACGATTGCCTGTGGCATTTTTGCCGTCCATCATCTCATCCCATAGAATCATCAAATTAGCACTATGTGGGTATTGGAAGTCCACATACTGATGATCCAGCTATCAAGCAAACACCAAGAGATAGTTTATTAGGTAAAAGCTTTCTTAACAGATCAGAATCCAGCAAATATTGAGAAAGGAAATGAGCAGTTTTCAAAAGTGACATTGCTGCTTAGAAAATTCCGTGAGAACAGAAAGTGTCACAAGCCATTAATTAGCAAACTCTCCGAAAGTTTATGGAGGTCACAAAGCCACAAATTTCTGAAAGACTTAACATGGTGTAGTAGCTAAAAAACATAGGTCAGTGCAATAGGACAAAGGCAATTCTCTAGTAGGTACAGACTTAGGTGTTGTACCTCCAAAATTGCACTAAAAGTTAGTGGAAATGTCTTCCAAGGCAAAAGATTGAAGTAGTAAAGGCATTTTTCTAATAAACACAACTTGTATAACCTCCAATCAAATGTTTATTTCGCAGCATCTTTGACAGTGGTTCTGCCAAGAAGTAACATTTTTGTTATCTGAATAAGTCAAATGTTTAAAATCAGTCTCCACTTGATTGAACAAAGTGCTGTTTATTGAATAAGTTACTTGATTGAATAAGTCAAGAAGTATCACTTTGTTTAAGAATAAAGTGTCATTTTGATTGAACTATTTCCAAGCACAAACACACACTGCAATAAAAACACACACTCAAAAACAGTCTCCACTATTAAATAGTTATTGCACAAACACACACTGCAATACACAGCCATCATGTGTATTTTAAATTTTCAAGCACAAAAGAACAAAAAAAAATTGCATAATTTAAACCATCAGTTCTTGAGTGCATGTAAATACTAGACAGAAGAAGTCGTCAGACCAGAAAGTAAACTTCACGGTATCAAGGAACACCATACTTGCCATAAATATCCCCATTGCTCTACTCCAGCTAATAAGCATCTGTGTTCCTCGTCCTATCCTATCCCCGTCTCTAGCTTGGCACAATCACCTCGGAGGTGTGTGAACAATCTCCACTTATCGACCACTTGATAGTACTTGGATTGGGATTGAGTTCCAGTACAAGTTATCCCGCATTCTTGAGTCAAGTAGGTTACCATTGCAGTGTGGTTTGCCAAAGTGCTCCGAGTTGCCTCCCACTTTTCATTTTTCTGCCAATCAACATAGGTGCGGATATACAGCTCCTCTTCCCAGTCTTGCCAGTGTTTCTTTTCAGACATCTATGCATGAACAGAAAATGATTCTCAGTCACAGGTAGCAAAATCCAGGAAATAGCAAAACCCAATTATTTAATGGAATCTGGTTGGCAAAAATTTAAAACTCACCTCAAAGTAGTTTATTAGGCTTTCTTCAAAATCGTTTGAGTCGCACAAAGACCACTACAAGAAAAAAGGGCATTAGTGACAACATTTCCTAGTGATGACAAAAAGTCGTCACAAAATGAGGTTGTTTAGTCACGACATTGAAGGTTGTCACAATTGACTCAAAGCAGCAAAGTTTTTAGTGACAACCATTAATTGTTATCACAAAACTACTTTGCGCCATGGGACTTGGAAGGCGTGAGTTTTGCGATAGTGACAACTTGATAAAAGTTGTCAGTAATTCTACCTCTTTTTTTGACAACTTTTCAGTGTTGTCACTATTTATATTTATTGACGACCAATTTTTGTCAGTAAAACTATAACGTAGTTAGTGACAACATAGTATCATCACTAACTTGAACATCTCCAATGCATTTATTTAATTGTGAGCCTCAATATTAATTTATTTTTTTTAATTTAATAATTTATTAAACTAGTCATAGTTACTCAAATAATAATAGGATTTTAACTGGAAAAAATTAATGAAAGTTTCTAGTTGGAACAACTATATAAACTTTATTACAACTTGAGAAAGAGTACATTTACCAGTTGTTCGAATTTAGCAAAAAATTTTCATCCATTATAACTTTTTAATAAATATGTTAAGAAGTAGTGATTAGAAATATATTAGTAAATTTAAATAAAAATTGAAACTAAAAATTGACTTGGATTGTCTTGATTGACTAGTACCAAATATTTGTTCAAGCTAAACATGAAAAAAAAATGGCCTAGGTACTATACAGTATACACTAGAAAAGGAACCACTCTTACTCCCCACATCCAGATGCCTTTAGTACTCTTTAACACTCTCAATCCCTCGGCCAACCCAACTCCCTTTATTCATTTTCCAAAACCTGAGCAGCAGCAGAGGCGACAATCGGCAGCCGCCGCTGTCAAAGATGCAAATCTTCATGGAAATCCTGATGGGGAAGGCCATCACCCTTGAGGTGGAGTCTTTTGACACCATCGACAATGTCAAGGCCAAAATCCAGGACAAGGAGGGGCATCCCCCCGAAACCAATGGCGCCTCATCTTCGTCGGCAAGCAGCTGGAAACGGCTGTACCCTAGCCAACTACAATAGCCGAAAGGAGCCAGAAGGAGTCCACCATCCACTTCTTCCTCCACCTCCGTGGTGATGCAACACCAAACCCAAGAAAAAGAAGGTCAAGTTTACCAGAAGGCTGGCGGTGATTGAGGGAACTCTGGACTAAATGTGCATTCAATGCTGAAGGGGATCGATGTGCTGTCCACCAATTCTCAAGTAGGTTCTCTCATGTCTCTCCTTGTTTCCCTAATTTTTCCCCAGATTAATTTGCCCTAAATTTTTTCCCCAAATAATTTCTTGCAAAATTTTTTTGGTGGCTAGTTTGAGTCATGGATTTAATCATCTCCTTCTAGTAGAACTGTTTGATCTATAGTTACAATTGCTTAAGTTACTTTTGTACAACTATGGGATGTAGACTTGATCACCCAATTCCATATGTGATTCATGGTGACAAGATTCAATTGGTTTATGTGCGGGTGCGGTTTTGGCTTGGGACTAGGTGGGGCAAAACCTGATGCCTAATTGGATAGTGGTGGAGGGAATGGAAGAGAGCAAGGAGATGATTATGGTATGAGTGGCTGCTATGAGTGGCTGCTGGTGAGAGAAATAGTAGGTTAAGTGGTGCTGGGTGGAGTGGGAATTGGGGAGTGGTTAGTTGATTATCTATTGTGAAATTTTCGTGAGTTGTACGTGTGAGGAACATAGCTGGTAAAATAGCTTTGAGTGAAAAAAGAAATGGGAAATTGTGATTGGGGGTATATTTCCTAACCCAGTGAACAAAACCCATAGCCCGGAAGTTAGGAACTGGGGTCCTTAAACTCGTCATAGTAGTCATGCTATTAACCCAAATTTCTGAGACCTCATAACAGTTCCAACTGCTGTATTTATGTCTGGCACACCCAATGTTATACCATCTTTGCATCAACCAACACCTCAGAAATCACATACATAATGAAGACGAGTTTGAATACTTAGTACTTATGATAACAATAATTAGTAAAAGCCTCGGCTGTAATGTGGAACTTAAAAAGAAGGGATGTGTAAAAGATTCCCCAAGAAAGGGTGCGAAAACTCAAGGAAAAGGAATGAAAAATTTTGCCCAACATTGAAATTTCAACCTCTTGAGACTTATAATGGTCAATAAGTATTATTAAGTCAGCTCTTATGTGACTCTATAGTTTCTCAAGCAATCCTCATCCCCCAACCCCCACAACCACCACCAAAAAGAAAAAAAAAACCAACCTATTTAAAAGGAAGATGAATGATGAAAGTACCAGAAATGGCTACTTTCTTTTCATGGTAGGGGAGGAGTAAGAGACAGAGAGAAGAGAGAGCAACTGAACTTTCATTTCTTCTTGTGATCCTTTAATCTTTTTCTTGATGATCATTAAGAAAGTGAAAAATATTGGTTTATCAGGCCGTAAAGATATTTATAGTGGTATCATGTAGACTTCAAAAACATTTTCTGGTTTTATTGATTATATTAGTGTACTTTCTCAGGAGATTTGATTATGAATGCTAGAATCTTTATACCTATCCCCTTAGAAGTCTTTCGGTTCACGTATTAGTGTTCCTAGTAGGATGTGCATTTCCAAACCATAATGATGTAAAGTCTATTGTAAAACTACAGCATAACGTCTAATGACCGACATATAGATTTCTAAAACTACAGTTATAAGAACAGACCTAAAGGGCTAAGAATTTGAACCACTACTTGAACAATCCAGACCAAGCTGATTTCGACAATAGATTGAGCTGTACTGACAGATATTACAGTTTTGTAAAGTTTTACAAAGCTCATTAATAATGTTTCCTTTGACTGCACTACCTTTTCTAAAAGAAAAATAAGAACCTGTACTTCTATAATCTTTGGATTCAAAACATGAGGTGAACAGAATTTTAAATTGATGTTGACCCAAAAAAAAAATCCAAATTCATGGATGGCACACAGAACAAGAATATGCAATAGAAAATGGCATTAAACCCCATGGCCTTACCCCGGAAAATGCTATTCTTTTTCATTACTTTTTTTTGTCAAAAGATATTCTTTTTCATTACTTACCTATCCCTAAAAACGATTAGATTAAGAAACCTGCAAAATTGTCCGTATGACAACTTCCAAATATCTGTACAACCAATCAAATGGACCGGCACATTTTTGTGCAGATGGCAAATACAGAGCAAGCCAATTTTACATGTATCTGATGAGCAAGATGTCAATTACAAAGTACCAACAGCAACTTATGGAGAAGCTGAGTTGGAAATAACAGTCCAATCTCAACAGCAACTTATGGAGAAGCTTGTGAACCAGCAAAGTGAAATGCAAGATCTCCTTAAATGTTTGAAAGCACAGCTGCAAGCCAACAAGCAAGACGATGAAGGCACATCTGAACATACTGATTGGTAAGCAATTTTCAACTATATAAACTTGCCTAAATTGAGTTATGTTTTCAAAAGGGACATTCTTATAATTCTTCAGCCAATGTGAGACTCTAAATTGTGACTTGGACATATATTTATTATAGATTTAATGGCTACTATGGTTTAAAAGTAACATAAGTTATTGAAAATTAGTTCTTGGTATGTGACAATATTAACTTGTGACATCAAGCCTTAGGATTTCAGTGAATGCTTCTTACTTTTGTTGTTTATTTAGAAAATTTGGAGACTGTTTTGCTTTTGTCACCTGAATTGCAATGTTGATGTCCTTTGGCAGATAAATATTAAAATAAGGAAGTGGAATAATTTTACCCGTATAATCCTTGGCTCTTATTGAATGTTATTAAACTTCCATCCTCTAGTAGACTTTGTTTCCAAACTGCCCATATAATGTCTCTTTTTCTACTATTTATACAGAGTCTATCTAGATGAGACTTAAAACAAATGATTCACTTTATTTTTTTGTGACTCCTTAACTAATTTTCCTTGTTTTCAATTTTTCTACCATCTACTAATAACTTTACTACTTTATTGCAGATATATTGCTCATTTTGGAGGTTTGGAAGAAGATTAGCAGTACGGCTTACATGTCGACTCAAAAACTATGGTTATAGTGCTATCTTAAGTTTAGAAAATGGTTTGGTAGCATAGAAAATGTTTTGGGACTTGGAATTGTTTTTTAGTGCAGCCTTGACTTATATGCCAAAATTTTCTCTACTGAAACTTATCAAACTATTTGTAGTGTGATGTTGCACTTATTTATGACATTTGAATATTTAATATGTTATTTTGGCATTTTCTATTGTACGGGTGCCTATGTTTGTTATTTATTAAACATTGTCGATATTTTCATTTTTTAAATATTATTGTAATAGGAAAATCATCAAATTACACATTGCAAGGCGTTGTAAATGAGTGGTATTTCTCCAGGCAGGCTGTCTTTATTGACAATTGTTGTTGTCACTCAATCAAAACTGTCAATTGATAAGGGATTGTTGCCACAGTTGATAAGGGATTTATTGACAACAAAGTTGTCACTAATTAATATAAACACCCACTACCGTTGCTTCATGCATCATTGACAAGAAAACATGTCGTCACTAAATTTATAACTTTTACTGACGACACATCTTGTCATAAAAAAGTTTCTATTCACTGACGACATTAAGGTCATCATTGTATACTATTACTGATGGAGATTCAGTGACGACCCTGCGACAACTGAAATGTTGTCAATAAAGGTCATCAGTGACGACTTTTTGCTTTTTTGTGGCGAAAGGTAGTTGTCACTGAAGACCAAATTTCTTGTAGTGAACTTTGCACTGACAAAAATAGTCAAACTGGATGGGGATTCTAATCCGAAGAACATATGGTAAGCATTCAGGTTGATTAACTGAGATGCATTTGTAAACAGAAGATATGCTAGAAGTTTGGTAATTGAGAGAGTGAGCAATGCCTTACCAGTTGATGAACTTAATTTTTTCCTTTTTGCAATGGGCATGAACACTTTCATTTGATGTGTTTATCCTATAGCTTTATAGTTTCAGCTCTGAAAGCCAGTGGAAAAAACAATTATGTCAACTTCAATAAGCAATCTGCCTGACAGAAACATGACAAGATGTTCAAACAAGTGCAGAACAGAGGCACGAAAGGGACATAAAAAAATGCATTGGACAATATGTTCAACTACGACACACATGGTTGTGCTTTAGTAAGAACCTTGCATGAAATATTCTGTCAAGTGTAAAAAAAATACAGCGAGCAATGTGCAAAGGCCTGAAATCACCATCTTATAGCTGTCAGTTGACACACAATAAGCATATAACGCAAAGTATTGGAAACCTACGAGCAAACATGCAATTTCAACTTCCCATACCATAAACTTATAAGCTTTAAGTCAGTGAAATGGAGCAACAAAACTTAACAATTCGACCCTCAGTCATAGCAAATATGTCAACTAGAGAGTACCGACAGCTATGAAACCACCATTTGGAGATACAATGAAAAACAGAGGCACAATTTGGAGATACCAAGCGTGCTCATTCAAAATCGCATTCCAAATTATCAACCGAAAGTATTGAATCAAATTAAGTTGCCAATTACTTTAGTATTTCGTCCTATTTGGATAGTGAACTAGATAAATGAGAGGACAAGGTGATTATCATTTACCGATAACCCAAAAAATGCCTCCAATTAATTTGGAAATAATGCATAAATGAAGAAATTCCAAAAACCCTAACAGCCTCCAATTTCTATCATCAGAAAAGAGTCAATAACACATTTTTTGATTATACAGACCTTCGGGAGAGAGCAAATTGAGCATACATATATATAAATTGCCGGTGGCAAAGAAAGTTAATTACTAACCGAATTCTGTTAGAGCAGCTTCTGGTCATACAGCAATTGCTTACTTCGTTGATTTTCTTTCATCCGTGAACACCAAGAATGGAGAAGAAAATACAATCCAGGCACAGGCGATGTGTAATGCCTCAGCACTTCAAAAGCCCAGCCACGGCTTGAACTATAGGTAGCTGCAGTTCAGTTTTTGTGGAAAAAATCCCCAAGGGAGAGCTATTGTATTGAATGCTCCAAGCTTCCCCAAACGCAGGTCAGTGGGCTTCTTGTTTACTTTCAACTGGATTTTGAGCAAAAAAATCGAATCCAATGACTGATTTTGCTAGATATCTGCCCTTGAGAGAAGATAAAGGCCTAGCTTTTGCACTATTTGATGGGAGAAGACAGTCAGAAATCAAGAGAAGAAGCACGGTTGAGGAGAATAAATTTTGTGCAGGGAGGAAGTGGGAGGAGCGGGTTTACCTTTACTTTTCTTCTTCACGAGTATCTTACAACAGTAAAAAAATTGTACAGTGGAAGCTACTAATTAACGTCTTACACGGCCAGCAAAACCACATGCATGGGACAGCCAGCGGTAGACAAGAATTTCCACGTGGATATGTGGCCTGTTTCCACTACGAATTCCACTCCACGTGTGACTACTTCTTACAGGCAAAGAGATTCAATTATTTGGGTTATTTGAGGTGTTGTCCAAACAGTTATCTGTAGCATTATTTGTAAAAAATTAGAATAATGGCCTATCCAAACGCACCAGATCTGAATCTCTCTACACCGACTGCCCTTTGTGAGACGCCAGCGAAAGGAAGAGTTTATCCTTTTAGGGATTCGGACTGTGGAATCAGGTGTATCTGTTTCAAATCCCGCAATTTCAGCTTCAGATTGCTGGCCAAAGCTGCCTGAATTTGTTCGGCCTTTCCATCTTACCGTGGTGTTTTGATAGAGGCAAACAGTACAATACTCCAACAAGGTTAGTGATATGTGCACGGATGGTGAGATGGATGGCAGCCTTGACTCAAAGCTTTCATAGAGACATTGAAGGCTTGAAGTTGTCTACACATTGATCCAAGTCAATGAAGCATAAAGTAATGTTAGTCGTTGGTTTCTTTAGTTGAGTTGGTTGTTATAGTGTCATGTTTTAATCAGTTGGTCTAGTTAATCAGTGGAGTTAAGTAATTCGGCCCAACTTATGTTAAGTATGGACCGAACTACTCTTGCTAGTGGTAGGCAGATGGGCCGCAAAATTCTTGTCTAAAAAGGATTAGGCCCCTAGAGGCTTCTTTTGTACAAGCAAAGGGGTTAGACACTTTAATAATAAGAATTCTATTTTGTTTTCTCTTCCATTGTTGGGAGAATCAATTCCTTTACTTGCCTTGGCAAGGGTTCTTGAGCAATCTCGCGATTGTCCTTGATTGTTCATCCAGCCTATCTACTTGAGTAACTACCTCAATTGGAGTCGCCGTTCTACCGCCTTGAGTCAAGTCGTGTCGTCCTTCTTGATTTTAGGCTCTGCAATTCAAACGGTTGGACATCGCGTTAGATCCTTGGGCAAACGTGCTATGTGTTTCGAAAGGTGTTGATCGAGGAGCGTATCAGTTAGTCTGGTTGCACTGGAGCACTATGTTTAAGCTACTGCTAAGGTGTTGGAGATTTTGCCATTATATCCTGCAACTGTGCTCACCAATATATGGCCGTTCGCCATATTTTTCCATTCACTTGGTCAATTAATCGATTCTTCATACGCATCTTCCCTTTTGTATTTGCAGTGTGGTTGCACTATGACTGTAGTGGTAGTTGTACCGCCTATATGTTACCCTTGCTAATTGTATTGCCAATTGTAATTTGGAATCGGTTGTTTTCTATAACTGGTTATCCTTGCAATGTCAGCAGTGTGCTCAATTAGGTGTTCCAGAGTATGAGGTGCGATGGCTTCTTCAACATTCAATAAATGCCCAACAACGGCGAAAGTCTTTGCCCGGACCAACCATTCTCGCCAAAAGTTTCGAGATTTCAGTTGTCCACTCTATTATAGGTTCCAACGACTTTATCCAGTGTCTAGTGAACTATTTCAGGGTAAGTTCATTATCTTGGCAAGCCACCTGATTTATACTTCCTACCCCACCCCCGTTAATAGAGCCCAATAATTATGCCATTTCTGTGATGCTACAGAAAAAAAAGTCAAGTCATTTTTATTCTTTTTGGAACTTATACTGCTGAATAATTTTTGTAGTAAACCAACCACTTCTCTCTACCTGCCGTGCTATATGTTACCTTATTCTTTTGAGCTACTACCAACTAATATTTCCAAAATAGATGCCTCGAGACCACAACATTCCAAAAGCTTGCTGAGATGAAAACATGGAGGCGTTATTTTGCATGCCCTATGTTGAGTGGAGAAAGAGTGGGGAGTGGAACCCAAACGTGGCATCAGAGGCGAATTGGATGAAATTGGGGCTGCACATCTTAATGCAACCTAGGGCAAGCAGTATGGCTGGAGCGTTTACCATTCAAAGTTCGCCCGTTTGAAGAGAATTTGGCGTGCATATGCCAAGTTAAAGGGTTTACGTTCTTCTACTAAAATAGGCATTGGATGGGACAAAAATCGGAGGTGCTTTATAGCTGATGATTCGCAGTGGACCAATTTACAAATGGTAACTGGTTTTTTGTTTCTTCTTAATCAAACAAGCATGTATAATCGTATCCACAGTTCATCTGCCTTTTGCAATTGTTATCAATATGTTTGTTTGTTGGATTTTTTCCCACTTTGGGTACATGCGACTAGATGCTATTGGCTATGTTGATATATTTGGTACAGTGCTGGGTTATGGATGGTTATATCTCCCTAACATAGAAAAGGTTAAATAACTACAGCAGAAGAATGACCTAACAGCTTTATTTAAAGTGTCCCTTGTATTTCTTTATTCTAGTTCTAATATACATTCGTTTGACTGATTTCAACTAGAAAATATGTGCAGGGAGGCCAACATAAAGTGCTACATTAAAGTGCAGTTGTTCTACTTATGAATTCTTCTACAGCAATAGTCAGGGATTTTGGTCAATTTGCTGCTACATTCGCTGCTGCAGTGCCTCAGTTGTGCATGTCAGCAGTTGAGGCTTAATGCATACCAAAAATTATACCACTGGGCTTGAGCTTTGTGTTACATATGACTGTGAAATGTCGCTATTTCGTACTTATTTTTTAGAATCCAAACCATTGACTAGAGTTATCTTTCAAAGTTCTTTGTATGTTGTTGTGTTATGCCACTCCCTTTAAATTTGAAATACGCATACAAAGATCAAGTCGTTTCTAGGCTGTCTATTCTGTGATTTGGTGTATTGCTCATTTGTATTCCTTGTTTGTTATTACATATGATTATAGTCATACTAAATGCATTTCTTTGCCTCGCATGATATATATTTGGGTGGCAATTGAGTCTTAAACATGACTAACTGTGTTTTTTTTACTTATATATAGGAAAATCAGGATTATAAGCACTTCAGATATTATCAGTGCGTCGACAACTATGCTATACTGTCAGAGGTTTTAGAAAGTGAAACTGCCTCTGGAAATCAAGCTCATTCTTCTGCAGTTCTGCCGTCCCAAGTCACAAGGCAACCTCGAGCTCAGTATAGTGGAAGGCAGCATTTCTATAATCTTGACAATGACACATATGCCTTTGACCAGGGTGCACGCATGCAATATGGTACCAAGATGGCCGGCAAGCGGGCAGCTAGCACTCAAGGAGCCATATCTTCAATGCAAGGGTCCCGAGGAAATAGGAGCTTAGAAAATAATCCGTTCGTCGAATGTGTAACGTCGCTGTCTAACTTAGCATCAGCTAAACTCAAGATTAAAGATCGTCGGGAATGTGATTATGAAAGTAAGACGTTCGCATGGGAGCTCAAGTCATTGAATCTTTTGAAGATGTGCACCTCGGGAGAAAGGTTACTGTTGTGTTGAAATTACAGGATGATAAGTGGAGGAAGACATTTCTTTGCCTTAATCAGCAACTTCAGTATTATTGGTTGAATTCCTTGGACATTGTCCCCCAGAATGATACTGGGGGGGAGTAGATCCACTTTGTTTTTCATGTATTTTGATTACCATTATTGTGTTGAATCTTGGGTTGTTGCATTTGGATAGTCTAGACAGTTTCATGCTTGGTAGTATGAGAACATTCTAGCAATGATGTTATGTACTATCTTAATCTTTAAATAGTAGCCGCTGGATCCTTTACTTCAATTCCATTTGTGTACCTCTTCTTTATTGCTATTACATTAAAAAAATTGTCCCTTTCATTTGTGGCAACCGTTTGTGTACAAAAAATAGCTTCCAAATTGTGCACATTGTAATTGTGAATATTAGCTTATGGGGTTTTTCCTTTTTTGAGTTGCTTCTTATAAAATTTTTAAAGTAAACTTTGTTACTCAATACATGTTAATGAGTGTATATTCTTCAAATTGTCAAATGTGGTTAAGTTTTAAAGACTAATATTCTTCAAATTATCACATTGTTGGCCATTTACTACCATGCTTGGTAGTCAATGGGATCCGTGGGATAAAATAATTATCCAATTTTGTTTCCTTTTGCATTTCAATCCCATCCATATATGCATGTCATGTAACAGTATCATGTGATGCTACTGTGTTATGCTACTTTGGTTTCAAACTTTTGCATTCTAAATGTAAAGGACAGACACAACAATGCTCTCAGTCTGGCAGCCTTATTCCAGCACTTGGCGAATCTATTATGTATCTCTGCACTTCATACACACATAAGTTTGAAAAGAAATCCACTACAATGAGTGTAGGCGGCACTGAAAAGGAATTCACAAATGGACACCCAATTTACATGCTTCTACTAGTTGCAGCAAAAGACCATGATATGACTCCTCTGGCGAATCTAATCTAGCGCTTTGATAAGGCATGCACGCTTGCTACAGTCAGCTCCCTGCTGCTATTTTCTCAACTGCTTACAAAAATTCAGTAAAGCTGGTATGAGCTTTCATTCGAAAATTTGAATTTCATCGTCTTGTCTTCTAAAACAACTGTCTTTGTCTAACGTGAAATGGCACAAAATACTTTAATTATTGTGCGCTAAGCATAACACTTCGCCTTACAAAAGGCGATTAAGAAGGTATGCACTTTCTTCATACATTTTGAAGTCACTTTTCTAAACAAATTGGTGCACTTTTCTTATCAAACCAGCATTTCTTGTAATATCAAACCTCATACCATCATGAAAATGGATAGCTTCTATCATGGCCAAGGGGATAGCTTTTCATCCAATGAGAAAGACTACATCTTAGCAGCAGGGGCTGCATTGTTGTTCGGGCCGCATGCCGAATTATATGGGGGACCTATTCAGAAGGTACCCTGTAGAACTTCGGCACTAACTGGTCGGCATTGGGTGAAAGAATTGATGTCTGGTCACCATACACGCATTATGGATGCTACTAGATTAAATGTAGATTCATTCATGAAATTATGCCACGTTCTATCCGAATGTGGATTTGTCCCACAAAATCACCAAAAAAGGGTGACAATTGAGGAGGCACTTGTGATGACGATAGTCATGATGAGCCACAACATGCGGATGTGAATGATTGCTGATAGATTTAACCATTCAACAGACACTGTGCACCGAAATATTCACAAGGTCATCAGGGGATTGTGTACCTTCGCACAATTTATCATAACTCCAAGAGGGCAGCAAGAAGTCCATCCTAAAATTCTTGGTGACAGTCGCTACTATCCGTGCTGCTGTTGCTGTTTTAGACTTTATTAAATTAAAGTGACACACTTAAATTAGTTATATTGCTGAATTATAAAAGCTTTTGTGAGGACCCATAAATTTCCCTTCTTTTATATTATTTTATTTTATTTTCTCTCATGCATTTTCTTCAATATACCCTATGATATTGATTTTCTAGAGATTTTATAAGTCAATAGAATGTTTAAATCATTTTCCTGATACAAGTTAGTTCATGTTAAGTTTGGAGTGCATTATGGACGTGGGACCCGCTAGTGCGCTAAGTGCGATAAAGTTTTGCCGATTAATTGAAGTTTTGTATAAAGGAATATTACTGTACAAGGTACTAGGAGACAATTAGAGGTTAGCTAGATAAATTACCATTCGTAGACAAAAGGATAGGATTGAAACCCTAAAAGACCATTTATCACAAAACTATTGAAACTTGGACTTTGACCAACCTTTCTTACCTTTCTTAAAATCAATTTTGACCAACATTTCTCATCATTTTTTGAGCTTGCTTGGCCGAAACTTTGATGGAGAGAAAGGGAAAGAAAGGGAGAGAAACCATCATCTTCTACTTCAAATTTTTGTCCAAATCTTAAGTTTCAACCGATTAAATCGCAAACTACTCCATAAAAGTGCTAGTTATGGTAGTTTTCAAGGTGTTTGTGGAGCTAATTTGGGAAGAAGAACTCTAAGCCACCATCTTTCTTGAAGATCCAAGGTACTTTGCTTGCAAAATCCCTATGTTTCTAATAGTTGCCAATTAGTGGTTTAAAATTGTAGTTTTGGTGATTTTATGAGCATATTTCATAGTTTGAAATAGTATTATGGAAATTGAAGTTTTTATGGTTATTTTTCTGCCCTCATGAGATGAGTAATGATTGGCCATGGAATGATAGCTTTATATTGGGTGAAATGAAGCTTTGGTATGCTAGTTTTAGTTACCTAAAGAAATTTCAGCTTATGTGCACAAATTCCAGCTTAGGGTTAGTAATCTGTCATGATTTTGCACTGCATGTTCATCCTTGAGAGAGACTGAATTAGATCTTTCTCAAAACATAAAAGTTGTAGGTAATTGTGTTATCTAGCTACCTGTAATATTTCAGCTCAATCGGAGTACTGTATCATGTGAAATGACCGAAATACCCTTGACTGCCCATAAGCTCTATTTCGTCGACAGTTTTCTGTTTTTGTGGAGGTTTCCATTTTTTAGCCCTGAAAATGCATGTTTTAGCTTTGGAGGCCTTCATACGAAATGTAGGTATATGTATTAGCTTCGAAACTCCATAAGATTCGTTTCAATCCGATAAGTGTAGCTTCAGTTGTGGTTGTTATGCTGAAAGGTGTGTTTATGATTTGTATGTAGAATTGTGGTTGATTTGAGATGAGTTGGCGTTGATTGTAGGATGGAAAAGTAAGAAAATTTAGGGGAGATGCTGTCCAATTTTCTATGCCGTTTGGCTCCTTTAAGTTTGAGTTGCCTTTTTGGTAGAAATGAAGGACTTTTGGGTCGTTCAAACCCTAGGTCCTCTCGTTACCTTTTCGTTCCAAAATCACGCTTTCGTACCCTTGCATTCGTAGTTCGTTTGGCTAGGCATACGACTCATAGTTGAGTTTCATTTGTGAGTGTCGTTTTCATAGGAACCATAATTATTTTATTTTGATCATTTTAGGACGTGCTAGTGATCCAGGAAACACTTCAGGGGAGGGGGGAACGTTTGAATTTGTTTTACTTGAACTGGTGAGTGTACCACTCCCTTCATTGTTGCTTAACTTGATTTCTGTACATTCAATCTGTGATATGAATGACTGTATTATCTGTTTATTCTGTTTGAAACGAGGGTGTACTTTATCACATTCGTTCTTTTGTCGTCTGTTTGCCTATTTACTGTGCGAATTTGAATCTATTATCCGTATCTGTATCTGTATCTGTTCTGACATCGTTTGGAAGCTTGTATCTAACGACCTTTCTGTGACCTCTGAGCTCAAGTCCTGTGGTTAAGTTACTCGAGTCGAGCCGGCAAGGGCCTGGTCGATTAGATAACGAACCACAGTAGTTTGTTCTAGGAAATCTTTGGGTATTGGAGATTCTGAATTTTCGGTATACTCGAGTATTACCACTTCTGTTTCTGTTGAGGTGTTCGGGCCCGGTAAGGGGTAAGTTTGGTGGACAAAATTTGGTGTAAAGTGGGGGTTTACGGACATAGTTATTCTTCATACGTTGACGGAGAGTTAACGGATTTGGATCAAGTACTGCAATAGGAAATTTTGGACTCCTGAGAGCCACCCGTATCCTTTCTATCTAAGGTGAAGTTCTATGATTCTTAATTGCTATTATTTTGGTACCTCATTAAGCGTAAGCTCACCCCTTTCTCGTTATCTTTGTTTTCCTTACAAGAAACCACACTTTGAACCGTGATTTTGAGAAAAGGGTTGAGCTAGTGTAAACGTTCTTTTGTTAGCTCTTGTGTAATCAAAACCCTAATTGTCTTTTAATTAAGTATCACACTTTTAATTGTAAAGTTTTCAATATATGTATATAAGTGTTTTATCATGTACATTAAGTATATTCATTTGAGATGGTACCTTCGCATTTATTGAAATGCTACGTGTAACTATTGGACGATCAGATGAGCGCGGTATTTGAACAAGGAAAGAAATTTCTGGCAGGAACTATTCACCAAATCTGGCCATGTATCCTACCAGTTCTTGGCCGGATATTTGGCCGGATTAGCAGGGGTTTTTAAAAAATTTTTGGGTTACTCACTGCCTCATATCCGGCCATATCTTGGCCGGATTCTGATGTGTCCGCTTTTCATTTGCATTTTCGTCTTCATTTTCGTTTCTGTTGAGGCGTTTAATCTAAGTACCATGGTACTTTACAGTGTAGAACTCATATTTCTCAACTTAGTAGTCTTCGATTGATTGTTCTCTTGGGGATTCGTTTGTGCGCTATATCGGATTTGTGTGATTCGACTCCGTAGTCCTGGCGAGAGTTGGGCATGCGGTCCGCCGAACCCTTTGGTTCGCCTTGGAGTGAGGTGAAACTGTCACAGGTGGTATCAGAGCCGCTTCGCATGGTCTCTACACGGAGTGAGTTTGGACCAAATGGTGTTATGGTCATGATTTCGTGAATGTGTCTAATGGTATAAATGCTCTTTTGCGCATAAGCTATGACCGTGCATGTTATAAGTGTATCAAATCGTTATTATGGTACTTGAGGAAGATCTATATGTATGTCAGGTAGGAATTTTAATATGGATGATTTACTCTTGGGACCGGCCGATTTGAGTTGTGAATTATCTTATTTTAGATTCTTGGATCTAAGTACCAAAGGATGGAGTACGCTAGAATAAAGGTCTATATCTTGATTGAATTTGAAGTAAGTCCTGATGGCCAAGAATAAGGCACGGAAAATCTTTACATTGGACCTAGTAATTAGACTGATCGAGGGGGTTGGATCTGGAAGTGTTATCATCGACTAATTTCATACTAGTCTGACTAGGGATTTCTAGAGGGTGACAAGATTGTAGGGTACATTGAGGAATTAACACCTAAGACCTGTTTTCTTTTACTATGACTGTGAGGACTTGATAAGTATTTATTTGATTTGAGATGGCCTGACTGCAATAATCTAGGTCTCTATCTCATTTTGGATATCTTATACCCGTAGTTTGGTCCTTGATGAAATACCCTTGCCTATATTTCCTTGATACCTATCCACTAATGTTCCCGTATGAACTTGGCTTGATTATTAGCGTACTGAGACTGAGAGTTTTGGAAGTAGGTAAAGAGATTTTGAAAATAAAGATGTGACATAAGGTGTGAAACTCTTGATATACGAAGTATGCTTTAAGGTTTCAATATGTATATACATGATACGTGGTATAGTATCATAAGATATTGTCCTAACTATGTTCTATTTTCCCGCCTATTTCATTTAAGCATATCTAAGTTTAATCTTCTATGGTTGAATTGGGAGTAAAGGAACTTAACAGTTATATGGTTAGATTGCCACTTATACCTAGTTACTTATTATGATTCGGTAACTTGCCTGGCAGGCTATCACTTGAGTTCCACCGAATCCGCGAGATGGCATACTTGGTTGGTATGTATAAGGAAATCGAGATTCTTCGAAACGCAGTAGAGGTTCAAAAGAGATTAGCCAAGTACTGGGAAGAGCGATGGAAACATGAATACTCGGAGAAAATTGAGCTATTTTATGAGAACATAGAATTGAAAAGGCAATGCGAAGGGATTTCAGCAGAGACTTTAGTAAGGGCACAAATTAATACTTTTATGGAAGTTCTAGAGAAAATCCAAAGGATAAAAATTTCAGGTGCACATGGTAAAGGCCTTCCATGCAAAGAAAAGGGGTGCACTTAGTGAAATTCAAAGACAAGAACAAGGTGATCCAGGTAAGCCACTCGCTAAGGTAGGTAGAGGAACTAGTGGTGTGAGAATTTTGGAGTCACCTAAAGAAGATACTCCGAGAGAGGCCTCACCAAGAGATCAAATCTCAATTCCACACCTATCTTGTGGCTATTGTGGAAGAATCAATCATACTGAGGTGAATTGTTGGAAAAAAAGGGGAAAATGTCTGCGTTGTAGGGGCACTAATCATTAGGTTGCTAACTACCCAGTTGTACTACGCGACGGGAAAAGAACCCAGCAACCAATCAAGACTAACCCTGGATAGATGAAGGGGAAAGGGACTGGATTGAAAGTACCGGCTCGGGTGAATTCCCTAGAGCAACTTCAGATCTCTGACTCGTCTGAGGACATAGAAGGTATGATCCGCCGTCTAACGCGGATTTTGATAGATTCCATTGAGAAGGAAATTTTGAGGACAAAATTTCTTTAAGGGAGAGTGTGTGAGGACCCGTGAATTTTTCTTATTTTATATTATTTTTTTATTTTCTCTCATGCATTTTCTTCACTATACCCTATGATATTGATTTTCTAGAGATTTTATAAATTAATAGAGTTTTTAAATCATTTTCCTGATATAAGTTAGTTCATATTAAGTTTGGAGTGCATTATGGACGTGGGACCCGCTAGTGCGCTAAATGCAATAAAGTTTTATCTATTAATTGAAGTTTTGTATAAAGGAATATTACTGTACAAAGTGTTAGGAGATAATTAGAGATTAGCTAGATAAATTACCATTGGTAGACAAAAGGATAGGATTGAAACCCTAAAGGACCATTTGTCACAAAACTATTGGAACTTGGACTTTGACCAACCTTTCTTACCTTTCTTAAAACCAATTTTGACCAACATTTCTCTTTATTTTTTGAACTTGCTTGGCCAAAACTTTGAGGGAGAGAAAGGGAGAGAAACCATCATCTTCTATTTCAAATTTTTATCCAAATCTTAAGTTCCAACCGATTAAATCGCAAACTACTCCATAAAAATGCTAGTTAGGGTAGTTTCCAAGGTGTTTGTGGAGCTAATTTGGGAAGAAGAACTCTAAGCCACCATGTTTCTTGAGGATCCAAGGTACTTTGCTTGTAAAATCCCTCTATTTCTAATAGTTGCCAATTAGTGATTTAAAGTTGTAGTTTTGGTAGTTTTATGAGCATATTTCATAGTTTGAAGTAGTATTATGGAAATTTCAGTTTTTATGGTGATTTTTCTGCCCTCATGAGATGAGTAATGGTTGGCCATGGAATGATAGCTTTATATTGGGTGAAATGAAACTTTGGTATGCTAGTTTTGGTTATCTAAAGAAATTTCAGTTTATATGCACAAATTCCAGCTTAGGGTTAGTAATCTGTCCTGATTTTGCACTGCATGTTCGTCCTTGAGAGAGACCGAAATAGCCCTTTCTCAAAACATGAAAGTTGTAGGTAATTAAGTTAGCTATCTGTACAATTTCAACTCAATCGGAGCATTATAGCATGTGAAATGACCGAAATACCCTTGACTGCCCATATGCCCTGTTTCGCGGATAGTTTTCTATTTTCGTGGAGATTTCCATTTTTGACCTGCAAATGCATGTTTTAGCTTTGGAGGCCTTCATACGAAGTGTAGGTTTATGTATTAGCTTCGAAACGCCATAAGATTTGTTTCAATCCGATAAGTGTAGATTCAGTTGTGGTTGTTATGCCGAAAGGTGTGTTTATGATTTGTATGTAGAATTGTGGTTGATTTGAGATGAGTTGGTGTTGATTGTATGATGGAAAAGTAAGCAAATTTAGGGGAGATGCTGTCCAATTTTTTAGGCCATTTAGTTGCTTTAAGTTTGAGTTGCCTTTTTGGTAGAAATGAAGGGCTTTTGGGTCGTTCAAACCCTAGGTCCTCTCGTTACCTTTTCGTTCCAAAATCACACTTTTGCATCCTTGCATTCGTAGTTCGTTTGGTTAGGCATACGACTCATAGTTGAGTTTCATTTGTGAATGTCGTTCCCATAGGAACCATAATTGTTTTACTTTGATCATTTTAGAACGTGCTGGTGATTCAGGAAGTACTTCGGGGGAGGGGAACATTTGAACTTGTTTTACTTGAACTGGTGAGTGTACCACTCCTTTCATTATTGCTTAACTTGGTTTCTGTACATGCAATCTGTGATATGAATGACTGTATTATCTGTTTATTCTATTTGAGATGAGGGTGTACTTTATTACACTCGTTCTTTTGTCTGTCTGTATGCCTATTTACTATGCAAATTTGAATCTGTTATCTGTATCTGTATCTGTTCTAACGTCATTTTGAAGCTTGTATTCAACAACCTTTTTGTGACCTCTAAGCTCAAATTCTGTGATTAAGTTACTCGATTTGAGCCGGCAAGGGTTTGGTCGATTAGATAACGAACCACAGTAGTTCGTTCTAGGAAATCTTTGGGTATTGAAGACTCTGGATTTCCGGTATACTCGAGTATTACCACTTCTGTTTCTGTTGAGGTGAACGAGCCCGGTAAGGGGTAAGTTTGATAGATGGAATTTGGTGTAAAGTGGGGGTCTATGGACATGGTTGTTCTTCATACATTGATGAAGAGTTAACGGGTTTGGATCAAGTACTGCAACAGGAAATTTTAGACTCCTGAGAGCCACTCGTATTCTTTCTATCTAAGGCGTTTGTTCATTGCTTTATTTGATTTGCATATGTGACTAATTGAATATGAAGTTCCATGATTTTTAATTGCTATTATTTTGGTACCTCATTAAGCGTAAGCTCACCCCCTTCCCGTTATCTTAGTTTTCTTTACAGGGAACTACACTTTGAACCGTGATTTTGAGAAAATGGTTGAGCTAGTGTAAACGTTCTTTTGTTAGCTCTTGTGTAATCAAAACCCTAATTGTCTTTTAATTAAGTATCACACTTTTAATTGTAAAGTTTTCAATATTTGTATATAAGTGTTTTATCCTATACATTAAGTGTATTCATTTGAAATGGTACCTTTGCATTTATTGAGATGCTACGTGTAACTATTGGACGATCGGATGAGCGCGGTATTTGAACAAGGAAAGAAATTTCTGGCAGGAACTATTCACCAAATCCGGCAGTGTATCCGGCCAGTTCTTGGCCGGATATCTGGCCGGATTAGCAGGGGTTTTTAAAAATTTTTTGAGTTACTCACTGCCTCATATCCGACCATATCTTGGACGAATTGTGATGTGTCCGCTTTTCATAGGTATTTTCGTCTTCATTTTCGTTTCCGTTGAGGCGTTTAATCGAAGTACCATGGTACCTTACGGTGTAGAATTCATGTTTCTCAATTTAGTAGTTTTCGATTGATTGTTCTCTTGGGGATTCGTTTGTGCGCTATATCAGGTTTGTGTGATTCGACTCCGTAGTTCTGACGAGAGTTGGACAGGCGGTCCACCGAACCCTTTGATTTGCCTTAGGGTGAGGTGGTGCTGTCACTGTTTATCATAGGATATATTAAAGCACTTGTGATTCGAAAAATTTGGACGTCAACGTCATGTTTCCATCCTAGTGTAACAACAACAGTGGACCAATTCATGAGCATCACTTAAATATAAAATTTTATCATTGTTCGTATCAGCCTCATTTGTCATTCTTAAATATCATTTTTCAAATTTCACGTTGAAAATGGTTTGAAGTATTAAGTATATGTCCAATAATATGGGGGATATATATATCCTAAAATTGAGGTAGACCATTTTCTCACAATAGGATACTATTGGAGCAATTGAGATATACCAGCTTTTGCCCCAACCGGACAATAAGTGGCATACACCAACAGACATGGAGTTCAATCCCAAAATGTATTAGCCGTATGCGATCACGATATGCGATTTGTATATGTTTATGCTTTATGGGAGGGAAGTGCGCATGATGCCAAGGTTCTGGATGGGGCTCTGACTGGCCCAAATCATTTTCCAATGCTGCCCTCAGGTATTATTTCAATTGCATCTTTATCAGTAGAACCATGTCAACATATAACACCTTATTCATGATTTCTTATTTTTTCCGGTAGGTTAGTACTATTTGGTGGACTCTGCATACCGCAACATGCCGGGATTTTTACCTCCTTATCGGGGACGACAAGCAGATTTAAGTGGTCATAGGCATGGAAGATTTGCCAATGCAAAAGAACTCTTTAATTGTAGGCACTCGTCATTACGTAATGTTATCGAGAGAACATTTGGTGTGCTGAAAAAAAGATTTGCTATCCTACGGGGAGCCGTGCCAAACTACCTGATGACAACACAAATTAATGTAGTTATTGCATGCTGTGCCATTCACAATTTTATAAGAGATCAACTCCCTGACGACATGTATTTTGCGAACCCAGAAGAGGGAGATCCAAATGAGATTGGTGCAATTCCCCCCTATCCAGAGATACAACCGCTACATTTTCTGCCCGAAATTGTTCACCAATGGAGTGTCATGAGGGATACGATGGCCGAGACTATGTTCGCTGCTTATAGAAATACACACACTCGATGAATCTGTTGCACTCCACGATGACCTCTGCATATTTCTTTAACTGGTTACTGGTCGGTGCATCTCAAAATTATGTGAGCCCCAACAAAATCTCATATGAACTGCAACAGTAGTTCACCCACTCCTTTACCATTATTCTGCACGCATTGGATTATGTTGGTTCTTATTTAAGCTTCACCGCCAATAAATTTGATTTGTGGTCATCTATCTGTGCATGAATTTGTGCCCCTCACCTCTCCCAACCAATTGAAGTTGTTTAATTCAGTAAGTAAGTTATGTTGATGTTTTCCTTTAAATAACATGTCGACAATTATTGGACAAAATCGTTACGTAGCTTTCGTCAAATATCTACATGCTTCCCCCTTTGTCGTACATGGTGGGAATTGTGTTCAAAGTTGGGCCTACTTGACTAGAGTCACAAATTTATTCCCATAGCTTTTTGTTGACTGACAACTCCATGTGCTACCTCAGTACGGTAGAGTGCTTTTGTTCTACAAATAAAAGAGTTTCAAAAGACAAATCTTGGAAACTAGTTTGTCCAGATATATATTTCAAATAAAGGACTGTCCAAACGGAGCCATTGGAATTTCATAACAGAGGTCAAAATTTGAGGTCACTTATGGATATTTGGATTTCTCTATCACTTTTAATCAGACATGCTATGACTGAGGCCGAATCATTCTTCAGTACTCATAATTGCAGCTGCACATCACAAGTTCTGAAAGAAAAAAACATCTTAATAGTGCCACCTCAGTCTAATATTAGCTTAATACTACGGTCTTTTAATAACTATTTTAATAACTCGCTATGCTACAATTTATAAAAGGCAGGACTGTTTAGGTGCTTTGGACGGCACACATATCCCAACTTCAGTTTCGGCAATAGAGCAGATGGTCTACACAAATAGGCATGGTACTCAATCACAAAACGTATTAGCTGTATGTGACAATGATATACGATTCATTTATGTCTATACCGGATGGGAAGGTAGCGCACATAATGCACAGGTGCTAGAAAGTGTAATGAGAATGCACACCGACTTCCCATTTCTCCCCCCAAGGTTATAATTTTTGTGTATTATTTATACGCCATGGATGCTCATATATATTGGGGTTTGACTCTCTGGTTGGTATACAATTTTTTCCCCCTTAATTAAATGTATTTATACAACTGAGAATATTTTTGCGGATGTAGGCAAGTTCTATTTTGTTAACGCGACTTATAAGATGGTGCCAAATTTTTTTAGCACCATTTAAGGGAGGACGTAACATAAGAGTTGGACGAGGACGTGGTTGAGGCCAAGGGCCGAAAGAGCTATTTAATACTCGTCACTCTCAACTTCATAATGTAATTGAACACTCATTCGATGTCTTGAAGCAACGATTTGCTTATTTAAGGGGGCCGATTCCATATTCATATATGCAAAAGCAAATCAATGTCATGATTGCATGTTGTGCACTACATAATTTTTTTAGGAAAAATCAGCCTTCGGATGATCACTTCATGATGTATGAACAAGAGGACATGCAATTCGAAGGTGAATGTGGAGCTCCTCCATATCCACAGATACAATTGTTGACGTCCCTGCAAGAAATAAAAGAATGGAAGGGGATGAGAGAAGAAATGGCTAGTCAAATGCATGCTGCGTCACGAAGGTGAAGACAATAGGTGAATGAGAATTATTGGCTAACACGCTATAGGTGTAGTAGACGAAGTGAGGCTGCACATGTAACTGGATGAGGGGTACGGTGGAAATATCCCAACGAATGTATGTTAGTTTTAACTCTTTGTAATATGATGAGTGGTTCTTAGTAGAAGTATTATTGAAGTCTTCGTATAGTAGGAGATGTAGATGAGTGAAATAAATTGTGCTCCTCCTCTTGTTTTTGTGACTTGGATTTGTCTTTACTCAAATTGGTAGACGCATTTTATCTCTTCCCATATATACTCGTATTTTGTTGAATTCCATATCAAGAGAAAGAACTTCAAGAACTGTTCCCACGTTGGTGCTTAGTGCTAGCCAAAGTACTAGTGCACCCATATCTATTTAAGGCAAACAGCCTTGGTTCAGCTTAGATCGGACCCATCCAAATAGTTCCACCTAAGAAGCAACTAACAGCTACATTGTGCCACGTACATCTAACTTTGCTACTCCATTCTTCAACTTCTGTCCTCATCAGCAATGAAAATTCGTCCCACGTTGAATAGCCTACAATTGAGAATCCAAACGTTATTTTGGTTATGTTTCGTAATTTGAAGGAAAGGTAAATATTATTGCAAATAGTACCTATCCAAACACACTCTTCGTAGATAGAGGGGTTCTTCTGCAATTAATAAAATAGGGTCATTTCCTGAAAAACCCAACTGTAAGGATCGAAAACAACCTAAGAGGGGGGTGAATTAGGATATTTAAAAACTAGTTAAGATATGAGTCACTTTTTCTAGAACTTGCTTTCTTTTCTAAAGGAACTCACAAAGAAACAATTAATGGACTAGCACAAGTGATTTGTGAGTAGAAGAAATAAGCAATATATATTGCAAGACAGTAAGTAAAGGGATAGAATGGCAAACCAGATTTCAAACTTGACCTAAGTTTGAATATCACTTGATATACCAAGATTCTTCAAGTTGATCAACTTACAACCAATCTCTTGTGTACAAAGGAAGAATCACTTCCTCCTTGCCTCAAGTCTCACTCGATTAAGCAAGAAAGTTTTACAATCACTTAAATAACTCTCACAAAGCTACACTATTGAAGAAACTGAATCACACTTGAAAAGTTAAATGAAGATTACACAACTAAGAGTACAAATCTTCTTTTTGAAGTATTCTTACGCTTGAATCACTCAAGATCTGATGTAGATTTAATGTGTAAAGTTTATCTTGAAATAGTTGACTATTCTCTATTTATAGGAGATCAAAAAAATTCTTCAATTAATGCTATCAACGGATAGAAAGCAGTTGAAGAATCAACTAGCCGTGGGTGGTGTCGGACGTCCGGTACTCTGATTTTCGAAGATAGTGAGTTCAAGACATTTTCTTGAGATTCTTAGGACGTCCGGTCCTTCCACAATATACGTCCGAAGGCAAGATGTAAACTTGCAAATTCTTCTTAATTTCTTTCAGACGTCCGGTGCACTCTGTGTATTGCGTCCGAAGTACCGCAACGTTTGTTGGACGTCTGATACTGAGATATTGTGTGTCTGATCGAGGTCAGTGATCATAGAAGATTTGGCTTATTATCTTCGGACATCCGAGTGTGAGTTCTTCATGCATCCGAAGTTATTCAATGGTTGTCAGCCCTCCGATATGATCCTTTTGTGCGTCTGACAGCTATTTCAACAATTTGTCAATCTTTGATCTTGTTTTGGATTCAAGTCTTTGACCTTGTTTTCGTTCTAATTCCTGAAACAATCTCTTCAAAGAATATTAGTAACATTCAATTGTTTTGTAATCATCAAAAGTTATTGACTGAGATATACAATCTCTTCCTTTTTTATGATGACAAAATATTGGATGGAGCAAAAAGAAATTTAGAATTTTGATTGCAACTCCCCCTTGCATAATGCGAGAGTATTCGCAACTCCCCCTCACTTATAAGTTCCATATCCATTTTGTGAGAGTATTCGCAATTTCCCCTCACTTAAAAGTTTCATATCCATTTTCTCCCCCTTTTTGTCATCATAAAACAACCATATGATCAATATTTGTATCAAACAGATTTGTCAACATTGAATAGGAATTATCAATCAGACGAAATATATCCAACAATATCAGCAACAGTATCAGTATCCATCCAGAATCAGCAAAATCCAAACAGGCAGTAATCAGCAAAAGCCAACCAAAATCATTCACAGCAAAAGACATTCATTCATAGGAAAAACATCATAAAAGAAATATCGGTTAACAGAATAACATCAGTTTTACAAACCAATAGAGGAATATGATCCTTAATACATAGCATACTAAAGGTTTTTTAGTGCAAAAGATTAACTATTGTTCTAATGATGAAGTGCAGTGTCCTAGTAGTGCCTAGATAGTGATTTTAAACGATTCAGGCCTTCTCCTAGTTAGACGAAACTGCTCAGGATCCACTCGGTCTTCTTCCTCAATCTCTTCATCATCTTCTTCAGTTGCCTCCTCAATTATTGGAGCCTTGCCTTTATCTTTGGGCTAAGAGCTGAAAGCATGTGCTTCTGGAATGGCTTCAGTACTAGGAGTATGCTCTATGGGTTGAGATCTTGGCTCTTTTGATGAGCGTTTTCATTGAATTCTGGGATTGGAGGCACAAGGAATTCCTTTTTTCAATAAAAATAGACTGCTGGACAGGGGACATGGTCATCATGAGACCATCTTCAATTAGCATAACATGCTGTTTGAGGTCCTCAAGTAAGAAGATGACCTCAAAATTGGAAGAGAGTGACTTGCTAGCTGATTTTTTAGGGTGGATGGTGAATGGAGAGACATACATGGACTGATCACGAGGAGTTCTAAGAGAGACAGGGGTTTCGTGAAGGTTCTTTCTCCTAGTCTCTGCAACTGTCTCCTTATAACATCAATGGCCCTCAAAAAATTTTATATTCTTTCTTTCAAAATATGCTTATGAGAAAACTGTTGAGGCACTGTGTTTAGGTGATTTTCTAGTAAAAGGGATTTTAAAATGGACAAAGATAGGAGTAAAAAAATTTTCATAAGAGAGCTTCCTACGACTATCAGTGCTAATCTTGAGCAGAAATTTGCATATCACAAACCCAAAGTCAATTCTAATTTTTTCAACAAAATAATAAAATAGATAAAGCTCCATTTTGTTCACATCAGTTCTGTGGCCATCAGTGGGCACCAACAGATTTGAAATGATGGTAAATGTGATCAAGTTCTGAGGGCTAAAATCTTCTAATCTTGCCTCAGCAGGAGTGTTGAAGTGCGATCGAAAATAGGTTTTGAGTTTAGCAACGTAAAAATGATGATAAGCGGAAGGATATTTCTCATATGAAAAGAAATTTGTAACTTTTCCTTTAAAATCATCTTCAATTCTTGTTTTCAGAATAGATTTCACTATGTCAGGAGTTAATGTGATGTCTACAGAGTTGACCCTAGAGATGAGTTCTATGTGTGAATTACCCTTTCTAAGATTTGCAAAGAATTGATAAAGCATATCAGGGTAAAAAGTGTTGGGGATGGACAGAAGATGAATACATTTTTGGAACTCAAAAAGTTTAATGATAGGTTCGAGGTCAAATTTACGAAATTCAAAAAGAGACATGGTCCTTTGAGTGATGAATCCCTTTTGTGAGACCAACTCAAATCTGTTTCTGGCCTCATCATCAATGAATTTTGGCAGAGGAGTAGGTTCCTTGGCAGGCTGAGTCTCTGGTTCCTTTGCAGAACGTTTCCCTTTTGTAGTTTGCTTGGCAGACGACTCAGTATTCTGAATCTCAGGCCTTGTCCGTGGAGATTTTCTGGTAGATGGTTCAGGGGTGTGCTGATCCTCAACATTTTTCTCTGCATTAGATTGAGCAGTGCTTCTTTTTTGGGCAGATCTTTTTTTTCTCCCAGGTGATTTCGTGACAGTTACTTCAGCATGGGTGGACTCTTCCATTTCTTCTGCATTCCTATTTACTGGATTTTTTTCAGAGTGATGTTCTTCCATCTACTCATCAGATGGCTCAACAGTCAGTTTGCTTCACCTTTCCACATTGATTTGCAGTTTTCTTTTTGGATGCTTTGGTGGAGGGTTCCAAAATTTCAATATCCTCATCAGTAAGTCTAAAAGAGCGTCCGATCCCCGCAGAACCACCTCTAATTCTAACCATAATGTAATGTAATTGGATGTTGAAGTAAGAAGTGGTGCAGAGTGTATGAGATAGATGAAAAATGCAATATGAACGTATGTTGATGCACGAACCAACCACAAGGAGTAAGTTTTGAGAGTTTAGGGTTTCGGATGCGAATTGGAAATTATGCGACAGTTGAAAGTTGGAAGAGGTTATTATGTCTAGATAACGGACAATAGGAGTGTAATGGTGTCGATTGAATCAATTTCTTGGAACTAGGAGAGAGTAATTTGAAATTTGAATATTGAGAGAAAACTGAAGGGTTACGTCTGAGACTAAAAAAGTGAATGAACTTAATGAGATAGGTGACTTCCTTATATGAAGCAATTTTTTGAGTATCAGACGGCCGAACGAAGTGACGCGTTCGACACAATCGTTTGAACCCGAATTTTTCTGGAAAAGGGATGAAGAACATTGTTGGACATCCGTTCTAATCCATCGGATGTCTGATAAAGAGTGACTAAAGAGAAACTTAGAGAATTTTTTTTGAAACGCCCAATTTTGTTCTCAGATACACAAATTGATTCAGTAGAAGGGCTTTGGTGAGGATATCAGCAATTTGATCTTTAGAACAAACATATTGAACACAAATTTCACTCTTGTGGACAAGATCGCGAATGAAGTGATGCATAATGTCTATGTGCTTGGTCCTAAAATGTTGAATAAGATTTTTTGTCAAATTGATGGCACTAGTGTTGTCACAAAACATAGGCACACAATTATACATTAAATCAAAATCATTCAATGTATTTTTCATCCACAATAATTGAGCACAGTAAGCACCAGCAACAACATATTCTACTTCGATTGTAGACAATGAAATAGCATTTTGTTTCTTATTGAACCAGGATACTAAGTAATTTTCAAGAAAGTTACATATACCAGTTATACTTTTTCTATCTACTCTACAGCCACCAAAATCAGCATCAGAGAATCCACACAAGAAAGTTCATGACACTTAGGATACCAAAGGCCAAAATTCAAAGTTCCTTTTAAATATATAAAGATTCTTTTTACCGCATTTAAGTGTGATTCCTTTGGACAAGACTAAAAACAAGCACACAAGCACACAACAAACATGATATTAGGCCTACTAGCTATTAAGTAAAGCAAGCTACCAATCATACCTCTATATTTCTTTTCATCAACTTTTGTACCTTCTTCATCTTGTCAAGCTTGATAGATATGCACATAGGTGTTCCAACTTGTTTTGAATCTTCCATTCCAAATCTTTTTAGCAGTTCCTTGGTGTATTTTGTTTGATTGATGAATGTTCTATTTTGGGTTTGTGTCACTTGGAGTCCAAGGATGAAATTTAATTCTCCCATCATACTCATTTCAAACTCATTTTGCATGATTTTGAAAAAGTCCTTGCACAAGCTTTCATTAGTAGCACCAAATATAATATTATCCACATATATTTGTATAATTAAAAGATCACGTGAACTTTGTTTAGTGAAAAGAGTAGTATCCACTATACCTCTTTTGAAGTCATTTTCAATCAAAAAATCCCTTAAACGTTCATACCATACTCTTGGAATTTGTTTTAATTCATATAAAGATTTTGAGAATTTAAAAACATGATTTGAATAAATTTCATTTTCAAAATCAGGAGGTTGATCAACATAAACTTCTTGATCTATAAAACTGTTTAAGAAAGCACTTTTAACATCCATTTGAAATAATTTAAAATTCTTGAAACACGCAAAAGTCAAAAACATTCTAATAGATTCTAACCTAGTTACGGGTGCAAATGATTCATCAAAATCTATTCCTTCTTCTTGAGTATATTCCTTAACTACCAATTTGGCTTTATTTCCAACTACCTCACCTTTGTCGTTCATTTTGTTTCAAAATACCCACTTAGTGCCAATGATAGGATGATCTTGTGGTCTAACAACTAATGTCCAAACCTTATTTTTTTCAAATTAATTTAACTCCTCTTCTATGGCTAAAATTCAGATCTCATCTTTCAATGTATCAATAACATTTTTGGGTTTAAAATGTAAGATCAATGCAAAATTATCTATTAGTTGTTTAGAAGAGGAACGTGTTCTGATCTTTTCGAATGGATCACTAATAATAAGTTCCTTACGATGGTTTTGGACAAATTTTCAGTCTCTTGAAAGATCATTAGGAATGGTAGTGTCTCTGTCATTGTCTTCCCTAGCAGGACTGTCTTGATTTTCATCTTCCTTTGAATCATTTTCTGATGAAATTGTGCCTTGATTAATGATTGTTAGCTTCTTTAGTTTTTCTTGAACACCTGCATCATCATCTTCTCCACAACTCATGAAAATGTCACCATTAGATTCATTGAAAGTGATATGCATAGCTTCTTCTATAACCAAAGTTCTACGATTATAAACTCTAAAGCCTCTCTTATTTTTACAATATTTCAAGAAGATCCCTTCATCAAATTTTTTATTAAACTTACCAAGATGCTCCTTGATGTTTAGATTGAAGCATTTGCAATCAAAGACTTTAAAATAACCAACAACAGGCTTTTTATCAAACAACAATTCATACGAAATTTTGTTCAAAATTGATCTTAAAAGAACTCTGTTCATGGTATAGCAGGCAGTGTTGATAGTTTCAGCCCAAAAGTACTTTGGTAAATTACATTTACTAAGTATGGTTCTAGCAGTCTCTTGAGGAGTTTTATTTTTACTTTCAACCACTCCATTTTTGCTGGGGAACTCTAGCAATAGAAAACTCATGTGTAATGCCATTGTTGTCACGAAATTCTAGAAAGCCGTAAAAATGAAATTCTGTGCTGTTGTCAATTCGAATTTTTATGATTTTCAAACCAATCAGATTCTGAACCTTAGCAAACAGTGAAACAAAGTTTTTGAAAGTATCATCTTTATGTGCAAGAAATATCATCCAAGTGTATCTAGAATAGTCATCAATAACAACAAAATAAAATCTTTTGCCACCTTGGCTTGTGGTTTGGGTAGGACCAAAAAAATCAAGATGTAAGAGTTCTAAGGGTTTTGTAGTAGAAACACATTTCTTGGGTTTAAAAGATATCTTGACTTGTTTTTCAAATTAGCAAGCATCACAGATACGGTTTTTACTAAAGTTGAGTTTTGGAAACCCTCTAACCAGTTCCTTTTTAAAAATCTCTTTTAACAAATTCATATTGAAATGACAAAACCTTTAGTGTCACAACCAGGGATCCTCATTTGCTACTTTGAGACAATTAAGGCTTGAAGAATCAACTTTTTCAAGAATAACTACATAAATATCATTAACTCTTTTTCCTTTGAAAACAATGTTGAACTTTGAGTCAAGAATAAGGCATTCATGTTTTTTAAATAACACAAACAGGTTTCTATCATATAATTGGCTAACACTTAGCAAGTTATAGCTCAGGTTGTCAACTAAAAAGACATTATAAACGAAAGTTGGACTATTCTTACCAACATCACCAATTCCAATAGTTTTGGCTTTATTATCATCTCCAAAAGTTACATTTCCACTTACTTTTGGCTTGAGCTTCATGAACTGTGATGCATCATCGGTCATATGTCTTGAGCATCCACTATCTATGAACCATTTTGATTCTTTAACAATGTTTACCAAGTTCACTTACATAAAAGTCTACAAGATAATATTTGGTACCCATTATTTTTTGGATCCTTGAGAGTTAGCATTATATCTAACCATCAACATGCATCTCATACCATTTCTCATGTTTTTCTTAGCATGACAGTTGCTATTCATATGACCAAATTGACAACAAAATCTACACATAGTTGATGGATCATTCAAATGAACAGGTTTAACAAAACTTGGCTTCTCCTATAGATGGTAAAATCATTTGCATGATAATTTAACTTATTCTGATGAGTGCTAAAGTGAGATTTTTTAACATTCCTTTGAAAGTAATTCTGTTTCTGATGTTGAAGTCACTGGCCAAGATCATTTATTCTTTTTTTCAAATAATTTTGTTCATTTTTTAGTATGTCACAGAAATTTATTTTTCTGTTGAGTTTAGCATGCAAATTAATTCAATCCTTTTCAGATTCTTATTTTCATTTTTCAAGTGCTTGTTTTGTCGATAAAGATTTGCATTGTTTTGAATTAAAAAGCTGATCTTCTGTTTTAATTTCTTGTTTTTGACATAGGATTCTTTCAAACTGTTATACATTTTTTCTAAAAACGAATTAACATCATCATCAGATTCACTGTCACTATTAGTTAGAGAGTTACACGTAGTTACCTCTTTATCACCAATGGCCATGAAGGGCACTTGGACAGATTCCTCTTCTTCTTCTTCAATTTCACCATTTGAATTGCAGTCATTCCAGGTGATCTGAAATTTATTGAATCTTGATTTTCGTTCAACCTTGCTCTCCTTCTTTTTTTTTTTATTGGACACTCATTTACATAGTATCCAAGTTGGCAGCATTCAAAGCACTTATCAGTTTATTTTTGTTAAAATCTAGTTTCCCTTTATTTCTCAAGTTGTTGGACTAATTTAGGAAGGAATTGCTCGGATCACTTTTTTTTAATCTTCTCTTGTTGAGATTCTTTTGAAACCTCTTGTGATGAGTGCAATGTCACTATCATCACCTTCCATGTCTTCTCCATCCAAGGAGGCTGTATCATCTTCATCTTGTGAAGTTTTCAAAACAATACTCCTCCTCATCTTTGTGTCTTCTTCTTCCTGCACCTTGGATTTGAGTTTCAACTCATAAGAGGTTAGAGAGTTAATAAGAGATTCGATGGGTACGATATTTAGATCTTTAGTTTTCTCTATGGCAGTCACTTTACTCTCCCAATCTTTTGATAAGGCATTCAGAATTTTTTTTTTCTCACTTAGAGAGTAGTTCTTCTCAAGCACTTCTAAATCTTTGATAAGATCATTGAATCTGCAGTACATCTTGTCAATGTTTTCATGAGATTCCATCATAAAGGATTCATACTTAGTGACCAGAATGGACTTCTTTTGTTCTCTCACATTCTCACTTCCTTCATAGATTTCTCTAAGTTTATCTCAAATTTCTTTTGCAGATTTGCAGTTTTTGACTCTAATGGACTCTTTTGAATCTAGAGCACTATATAATACATTCATACTCTTGACATTTAGAGTAAGATGAGTTCTATCATCAGCAGTCAACACACTTCTTATTTTTGGTCTCGGTCTATGGGTATTATCATCAATAATAGAAGCATCATATGGACCCTCATTAACAATAAACCATAACTCAATATCAATAGATTCTAAAAAAATGATCATTCTCTCCTTCCAACTCACATAGTTTGACCCGTTGAATATTGGAGGTCTAGTGACGGATTGTCCCTAAAAGAACATGGCATTGTTGGTTGTCATTTTTTCTCCTAAGCCGATTGAACTTAATCTCTAGGAGACCAAGCTCTGATACCAATTGTAAAGATCGAAAACAACCTAAGAGGGGGTGAATTAGGATATTTAAAAACTAGCCAAGATATGAGTCACTTTTTTCTAGAACTTGTTTTCTTTTTCTAAAGGATCTCACAAAAAAACAATTAATGGACTAGCACAAGTGATTTGTGAGTAGAAGAAATAAGCAATATATATTGCAAGACAGTAAGTAAAGGGATAGAATGGCAAACCAAGTTTCAAACTTGACTTAAGTTTGAATATCACTTGATATACCAAGATTCTTCAAGTTGATCAACTTACAACCAATCTCTTGTGTACAAAGGAAGGATCACTTCCTCCTTACCTCAAGTCTCACTCGATCAAGCAAGAAAATTTTACAATCACTCGAATAACCCTCACAAAGTTACACTATTGAAGAAACTGAATCACACTTGAAAAGTTAAATGAAGATTACACAACTAAGAATACAAATCTTCCTTTTGGAGTATTCTTACACTTGAATCACTCAAGATCTGATGTAGACTTAATGTGTAAAGTTTATCTTGAAGTAATTGACTATTCTCTATTTATAGGAGATCAAAAAATTCTTTAATTAATGCTGTCAATAGATAGAAGGTAGTTGACGAGTCAACTAGCCGTTGGTGGTGTCGGACGTCCGGTACTCTGATTTTCTGCGTCCAAATGAAGATAGTGAGTTCAAGACATTTTCTTGAGATTCTTAGGACGTCCAGTCCTTCCACAATATATGTCCAAAGGTAAAATGTAAACTTGCAAATCCTTCTTCATTTCTTTCGGACGTCCGGTGCTCTTTGTGTATTGAGTCCGAAGTATCGCAATGTTTGTCGGATGCCCAGTACTGAGGTATTGTGTGTCCGATCGAGATCAGTGATCATAGAAGACTTGACTTATTATCTTCGGACGTCCGAGTGTGAGTTCTTTATGCGTCCGAAGTTACTCAATAGTTGTCGGCCGTCCGATATGATCCTTTTGTGCGTCCGACAGCTATTTCGGCAATTTGTCAATCTTTGATCCTATTTGGGCTTCAAGTCTTTGACCTTGTTTTTGTTCCAATTCCTGAAACAATCTCTTCAAAGAATATTAGTAATATCCAATTGTTTTGTAATCATCAAAAGTTATGGATTGAGATGTACACCAACAAATTCATTAGGGTTAATTTCACATACGTTCATTGAGGTTTTTGACAATTGCAGAAAGCTCCCCTTAAGTTCTAAAAATTAGACCTACCTTCCCTATTTTTATTATTTGAGTAATATTCTAAACCAAAAAGGCTATACTTTTTCTCAAAATTCCTATAATACCTTTGAGTTATAATTCATAACAAAAATATAAAGGAAAAAAATGGTTCATAGTCTCTATTTCATTTATCTTTACTTGCTATCATTATTATCTACCCATCAACATCCAAATTACCATTAAATAAATATTTATCTTTATTCTAATGTTCCACTTTTACCTAAAAATTTCTGATGCAGACCATTGTATCAACTATAAATGCTATATCAGATATCCAACAATTTACCTACAATCTTATATCAATATCTAATTTTATTTATTACACAACAATATTCATCAATATTTCTAAACTTCAATTCCATGTTGCCACCTTTTTAATACAAAATAATCTAAACCATTACTACTAATATCAATATCCAATATATTCCATTAACAGAGAGTTCAAAATTAATCAAATTCTCTCTATAGGAATAACATCTACAATTGTAAATCAAAAATAGAAACACAATGTAGTTATAAATATATACCAAGAACACTTTTTTTATGACAACTATAACAGTATAACCTATATTTAGTTCCTATTCTACTCCCTATCCTTAATTTTTTTTTATTATTGTCACTATCTACATCTCCATCTAATTTGATAATGAAATTAGCACTTAATTTGTCATTGACAATTTCAATTTGCTAATGTCTATAAAAAATTAGAAACAAAAATAGGCGCAAGGAAACTATTTAATAATAATGAAAAATTGGGAATTGGGAATAAATACCAAGAAATGTAAGTATTGGTAGGTTGCTATGTATGATGATTTTATTAGTAACAACAGTACACATTTGATTGATAATAATAAATAAATGAGTTTGAAAGGAAAATAGAGGTAGGATGAAGAGAATAAATAGTTAAATGGAAAATACTATGTTTGAATAATTATTGGTTGTGCATGTGTGTGTGGGTGTGAGAGATAGAGAAAATAAGGCTAAACACAGTTTCATATGTCTAAAGGTACGAAAAGCTTTCACCTCTTCTTGAACATAAACCTTTAGATATCCGAACATTAGAGCAATCTTAAGTCTCACTCTCTTAATTCCGTTATACTCTTCGCTGCCATATTCAGAAATGTGTTTGCTTGACTTCATTATTTTGTTCAGTATACCGGGATCTATAAAATGAAAAAATGCCTCAGTTTCCATTGCATTCTTGGTATCTTGCTCAGTGGGTTCCCTGCAACAGACAAACAATTAGTGATAGGCGAAAAATAGAAATGTAATTCAAGAGTCATAATGACTTGACAAAAAGTGAAATAAAAAAAACACCTCTTTTTCAAGATGAAGGCTAAGTTCGATAGCATATGGGAAATGGCTTTTACAGACTGGGCACACAAATTTGTTAGCTGTATGTCTATCATCGCTGTGGCTTTGAAAACTTTTCTTGTCTTTAAACACCTTATCGCACTTGTAACACTTCCATGGCGTGATGTTGCGGGTTGAGCATTTTCCATAATAGCCTACCATGCATAAAATTTAATCTTTACTAGAAGAAGAAATGATACAATTGGAATCCATCTTTCTGTTCGATTTTTTAAACTCAAATGCAAAAGAAGAATTTGTGAAGAAAAACTTACAATGGAAACTTTCTGTATTTATAAATAATCATAGTCGGTTACTTGGAGTAGACTACCTCAAGTCTGTTATTCGTAATTGACTAACTATTGATTCTTGCACTAACTATTTATTATTGTATCCTTGGGGTTTGATTGAGACAGTTTAAGCAGAACATTTACCTAATGTTCTTCCCGCCATTTCATTTTAGGTCTCTCTCGTTGCTTCTTTTACTTGGCTTTCCTGCATTAGTTATTGTACAAGTTTTTTGATTTGTTTTCATATGTTTTTGTGTTTATTTAATGGTTTTTCAATCATTTTAGGTCTGTCTTGTTGCTTCTTTTACTTGGTTTTCCTGCTTTAGTTGCTGTACATTCTCCTTTGAATTGTCTTTTGGATCCTTCTTTGTTTGGTTTGTTGGTGATTTCGTTTCATGCCTGATTCTATTGGTCATTTCATCTTTGATTTTTAGAGCCCTTTCGGATTGCACTTTCTGGGGATTTCTTTTTGAAATTAATGAAGCATTTCTTAAAGATGTGATGTATATGATGTAAAAAAATTATTAGAAAACATCTAGAAGGAATATTTCATGAAAAATGGAAAATTTTTTTAGAAAAATCACAATTCAAACAAATATTAGAGCTTAACTTCTCTGTGTCGTGCTTTTGGTTTCTTCTCTTGTAAATTTGTCAATTTTGCCCTCATTTGGGATGCGTTAGCATTTTTTTTTTTTAAAAAAAACACTTTATTTCATGGAGTTTTAATCAAAGTGCTTAGTCATATTATTTGTAAGTATCTTTTTTCTATTTGATAATGTCTAATTTTAAGTCTTTGAAACGTTTATCTCTTCATTTTAGCTCAAAAATTTTTTTATCATAAATGGTTAAAGTTAATTCTTCATTTTTTTTAAAACACGAATGTTGTTCTAAAAACATCAAATTTGCTTTTGTGCTAAATTTGCATTTTGCAAAAACTCTACTATTAAATTTAAGAAATGATATTCACCAAATACTTTTATTTTTCAAAAATATTTTTTTTAAAGCAAAATAGCACCGCAGTTATAAGCACAAGACTTTTAGGCTCTAAGATGAAAATTTCAGGCTTGGCCTTGTGTAAAATCCAATTCTGGCCTGCAAGTTTCCCAGACTTGCCTCCTAATTGCGTATGAACAACACAAACAAGAAAACGTTGTAGGGCAACTTTATTCATCTCAAATTCTGAATCAACGACTTTGTCTAAGGTTAGTTTCACATCTACTATTTTAGTAACATTTTCCATGAGTAACTAGACGTTTTGGCATTCACAAGAAATACTCCCTCTTTCTTGCTTTAAAAAAAAAAAAAAAGAAATGCTCCCTCTTTCTCATTTTGATAGTTTTTAAATTTTTTTACACAATTTAAGAAAAATTAGTTAATTTCATTGGAAAACTAAATTTAGCCTAATATTTTTCTAAAACACCCTTATATTAATATTAGAAATATCACTAATCATTATACCTTTACATTAATTAAACAATAATAATGATGGTATATTGCACCATCAAGACATATATTGAAGCAATTGTTAGTAAAAAAATTGACTGTATTAAATAAGATAGGTTGTATTTAATGATAAAGAAGTGTATTAAATAAGGATACTTTAGAGAAGCAAAAAATTAACTTTATTCTTCTCATTGCACTATAATTTGAGATGAATAAAAGGAAAATTGTGCATAAAAAACTAATCCTTACAGCAAAAAATTACTATACTATTAGTGCATTAAATCCTAATCCTTATATCTTACTTAACAAAATTTGAGAACATGTATTATATGCATATTCGAAATATATTACACAGCATGTTTATAAAATCAAGTTAGAAAAACAAACACAATGAGCAAAGAAGAAAAAAAACCAAGAGGAAGCAAAGATCTGGCCAGTTAGCATTTGGACTGGTGACTTTTGTAACCTTTTTTTTTTTTTTATCAACAACGATAATAATTTGTTTAATTTATTCTAGTCTAATATAAGGGGAAACGGAGGAGAAGCCGCAACTAGTAACTGGCGAGAGATAAGAATTAAATCCTTGACCTCACACCTCAATCAAGACTTAAAGGATTTCTTGGTTGTAACTTAGGACTTGAAAATCTTAGTAAGATAGGAAGAGGAGGGTCCACTGTTGTTCTGTGATTAAACGTGCCTCTCATTATGTCTATGCAACAGACAGTATCTCTCACTTTCCATCCCAACCAATGGGACGACCACAACAAATTGGCATGTATCAGCCTCGGTCTAAAGCAATCAATAATTGAGCTATTCGCGAGCAATTTGTGAGCAGTTTAACTAGATAGATGATCGAACTCGAGTCAAATATGAGATGATATTGTGTTCGAGTACTCATTGAACAAAATTATTGAAATGCCTTAACTTTTAGATAATTTATATATTTTACCTATAAGTAATTGAGTTCTAACACAATTTGGAGATACTTTAAATTTTGGAGATATCTTAAATTTTATCGAGTCAATTTCAAACATTAAATTTAGCATTTGATCGAGTTCAAACTTGAGATCGAATACAGGTAAATTGTTCAATGTCGAGCAGATAATATTCGTACTTGACTCGTTTATACTCACATCTTGGTCTTCAACACAAGGCAACTTGAGTGTGTTTGAATAAGAGATTATTTAAAATAATACTTTAAAAAAATACAGTAGTACTTTTTTTAATGTGATGTATGCAAAATAAAAAAATGATTAAAAAGATAAAAAAATTATTAAAAATATATTTATGATGTAATCAAATAAAATTTGGCAAATAAACCGTTATCCAACCACACTTAAAGAGATTTCGTAATCGTAAATGGATCGGTTCTTCTGCAATTATAGGAGAGCGTCCATATCTCAATAAGCCAACTAAAATCGCTAAACTCCTATGGGCTTAAATCACTCTAAGGCTTAAACTTGTGTTTGGGCGACGTGGGTCCCATATGAAGGACGTCCATTTAATTGTGGCGCTCTTTCGGCCGTCCCAGTCTTTCCGGTCTTTCAACGTTCTAAACAACTTTCATACGTGCTTTTCTCCGGACTAGGAGGGGAATCACCGCGCGATGCGCGGTGGAGGAATGTATTATGCCCAGTAATGCCCACTTTAATCGTAATTTACTGGCGGTAATATAACAAGAGTTACAAAATATTTAAAAGCCAATCAACTGTATGTTTTATTTGTTAAGATTGACGAGTCTGCAATATGTGACTAATTTGGTAACGCATAATTGTAAAAATAGGCGAAGGAATTTTTTTTTATGTTGCCATTACTGTTGCTTAAATAATTTATTTTTTCACAGGAAGAAGACATGGGGTATAATTGTTTTTAAAAAAAATGAGGCATAAGAATATATATATTTTTTATATTGTCATTGACCGATTAACGAAAGTAAAGCTTGTAGTTGATGGGAAATGGCAAGCAACGAGCAACAAGATACGAAACTTAACAGATAAAAAAAGCAGAAAAAATCAAAAAGATGCATAAAGCAAGTAACCAAGCGCAGCTGAGCATGCAATGTAAAGATGTATGTAAGTTTTATTCATCAAGTGTAACAGCACAAGAACAGGAGCTGAATAATTCCTTGTTAGGCCAAATAGTCATTCAAAAGTCTTGGTAAGAAGTAACTAAGTTCCGACAATTCAGAAGTTAAAGAAGTGAGATGCAAACAAGGTGCAACCAACGGCACAGCAGAGAACACAAGTAATGGGGATGGAATTTAGATTGCAAGGTAAAAAAGACAGAGGGAACAAGGGAGAAGCAGAAGCACCAACCTGTTTGGCTGCAGAAACTGGACAGAGCAGAAGCAAAGAAGATGAGCGACACCACAATAAAATTGAGCAGACAAAAGCTAAAAAGGAGAAGAAAGAGAACAAGAGAAAAATAACCCGTGTTAATAGGATGGAGAGTAATTAAAGAATTCAAGGGGTTAAATAACAAGGTAATAAGCCATTTTTTGCTGGGAAAACGTCAACAACTGCAGAGAGAATAAGTAATATGAATTTGGAGCAAGACACTTACCAGAAACACAGCAGGAAGATGAGCCCTGCAAGACGAAAAAACACAGGAAATAAAACAGGTGCTTGCGAAAAGAAAGAAGCGGGTAAAGGAGGAAAAATAGCAAAGGAATAAGCTTTTAATTTCTACAAAGAAAAACATAATAAATGGCAAGGGAATAAGTAGAATGAGGTTAGAGGAAGAAGCTCACCAGCAGCAAGATGAGCTCTGCAAGACGAAACAAATGCAGGATATTAAACCAATGCGCGAGAAAAAAAAGAAGCGGATGAATGAGGAAAAATAACAAGGCAGTAAGCTGAGTATTTTTGGGGGAAAAAACACAACAAATGTCGAGAGAGTAAGTAAAAATGGGGTTGGAGCAAGACACTCACCAGCAACACACCAGCAATTGCAGCTTTGCAAGCTGAAACAAATCGAGAAAATTAGCAACGAGAAAGTGCAGAAAAAGCGAGAGCAAGAGAAAGAGCAAATTGATAGCCCACCTTTTTTCGTGTCGACTGAAAGAGCAACTGGAAAGGATTAAAAGAAAGAATGCAGCAGCTGGACATCTACCACCGATCATGATGGTAAGCCGCCGAGCTCCTACTAGGGCAAGGCAGGCAATGCTAAAAACCACTGTGCAAAGGCAAAGCACCGGATTATCCCTGAAGAGAGCAAGGTGAAAGGCGACTGCTGGCAGGACTTCACAGTGACGGCCATAGCTTTTTTACAAACATGACCCTGATTAGGAAATAGAAAAAGAGGAACCGCAATTAGAGAGAGAGTAAATTGAAATTCAAAGGGTGGATAATATTGTAAAATAGACGTCCAAACTTGTCAATCAAATACAACTGTCCACCAAATGAAAGTAATCGGAAGTGATAGCTGAGGCAGAAAATAGATTGTAAAATCGATGCAAGTAACGGGAAAGTGCAACTTTCTAGGCATATATACGGAAAAAGTACTTTCTTAGGAAAAGATTAACAAAGGGGTAATTTTTTATTTTTTATAATAGGTAAGAACGCATGGCAACTATTTAAGTAACCATTAACAATAATAAATAAAATGACAAGGAAAAATCAACAATTAAACATAATTTTGTTGGACAATAAAATAAATGAAATGAGAATTAACTAACTGCTAACAATTAACAGCGATAAATTAGCAGGTAAATATGGGCGGCAGGAAAAGGAAAAGGGCCTATTTTGTTAACCCAACATATTGGCACTAATCAGCCAATAACTAATTGCTAATAATCAATTGTAAAAATCGATAATCATTTTATTTTAGGAGAAAGGTTTTTTTTCTAACAACGGCAAGAAAGCACTAATTAAAGTTTTTTTTTCTAACAACAGCAAGAAATCACTAATTAAATACAATCCATTCGATGACCAAAATGAAAGGCATTATTAAGCAGGTATTAACAATTAACTGCAAATTATTGGTAAATAGATGCATTTCTGCGAAAGAGAAAAAGGGCAATGTTGTTGTTAACATCATCAAGGAAAAAAACGGAGTTTAAGAAACGCAAATTAAACGGAACATTTTTTAAATACGATTTATTGCAAGAGATCGCCAATTAAATACGATCTTTTCACCATTATTAAGTAAACACGAACAATAAACAAATTACATAAGGAGATTTAAAAAGGCCGTTTTTTTAATATAATTTATTGGATCGAAAAAAAAAAGACCCAAATAACCAACAAACCATTAATCGCAGAAAAAGGCATGTTTTCCGATAAAAATTTTTAAAAATACTGCATTAACATCTAACAAATCAAAAATAAATACGATCCATTTGATGGCCAAAACGAAAGGCATTATTAAGCAGCTACTAACAATTGACCGCAAAGTATTGGTAAATAGATATATTTTTGCGAAAGAGAAAAAGGGCAATTTTGCTGTTAACATCATCAAGGAAAAAATGGAATTTAAGAAACGCCAATTAAACGGAATATTTTTTAAATACGATCCACTGCAAGAAATCGCCGATTAAATACAATCTTTTCACTATTATTAAGTAAACACGAACAATAAATAAATTACATAAGGAGATCTAAAAAACCCATTTTTTTAATATAATTTGTTGGATTGCAAAAAAAAAAAGACCCAAATAACCAATGAACCATTAATCGCAGAAAAAGACATGTTTTCCAATATAAAAATTTTAAAAATCACTGCATTAACATCTAGCAAATAAAAAAAAAAACAAAACAATTCACCCGAGTATAGCTAGCAAAAAAAAGAACCGGTAGAGGAAGAAAAAAAGAAGGACAAATTTCATCACAATTGACCAATCAAAACTAGCCACGTCACTATGTGATAAACAATTGGGAGGACTACCACCAACCAACCAATCAGAGGAGGACAACTCATCAAATTGGAATCAATTGGAGGACTATCACCAATCAACCAATGGGAGAGCGCCACGTCAGCAATTGGGTTCAAATAGAGGCCATTGCATTCGCATATTGAACTATATATGTTAATAAAATGTTTATATAAAGGCTGGGGCGAGTCCGCATCACTCATCAGATCTCAGATCTCAATTGCTTTCTGCAAGGGCTGGAACCTCATCTATAATCCCTCACTACTGACCACCCCTGAAGAGCAAGATGAAGTTAAAAGTGTTTGCTGATCGCGGGTCTCAGCCATCACGGGCAGTTCTCATACTCTGCAAGTAAGGATTTTTTAATGCATTTGTTCTTTTTTTCTTGATTTCTAACTTCTCTCTCTCTCTCTCTCTCTCTCTCTCTCTCTCTCTCTCTCTCTCTCTCTCTTCATTTTGAGGCAATCTAAATAGTTTTCATGGCTCTTGGACTTGTCTGTGAAAAGGGCTAATGGCATTGAGTTTGAAGAAGTCCAAATCCAGCTGGCTAAAGGGGAGCACAAATCTCCTGAATACGAAGGTGAGTAAGTATGTTGCTGTACAGTCTTCTTGTATGTTGGGTCAAAATATAAAGACAGGATTTTTGCCTTTTCCTTTCTGGAATATAATTATGAATTTGATCTTGTTTCAGCAATCAATCCCATGAAGCAAGTCCCAGCAATAGAAGTTGATGGAAAATTCAGGCTTTTTGAGAGGTAATTTAAGTGTGAAGCTGGAAGATATGTATAGGACTCTTTAGTTTCTAATCATCAGATGGGAGAAAGAACCGTGATATGTTTTTATTCGTATGGTTTTGTGCTTTAATTTTTGCTTCTGGGCCAGCATCTAGTGCGATATAAAGGAAATTATAGTTTTCAAATTGCTAATTGTTATGCTTTAGAAAGATTTCTTTTGAAAAAATCTCAAAATTTTGAAGGGGTAAAACTAAATCTTTTGAATATTGGATAGCGGGTGCCCCTCTTATTCTCTCTTTGGGAAGTGTGATGATCCCGTGTGTCAAATTAAGGTTCTTCGTCATGCAAATTGTTATGGTTGATATATGATGAAATTATGTTAATTGAGACTGATCCAATGATGTCAATTTAGGTTCTTTTCGGTCTTACTGACATTGATTTGTAGTAATATACTCATAAGTTGAGACTTAGTTCCATTTCCATTTCTGGTACTCATGGCCTGCCTTCGTCTTCCCTGAAAGAAAGGAAAAATGAAAAGAAATGAAGGGAAAATAATGAAGCACACAAGTGGCTGCTCTGGTTTTTCTAGATTTTTTTTTCCTAGTCTCCATTTATTTGAGCTCATTTTCTCCTACCCATCTTAGCTAACTGATCCCTGGACTTTCTGTGCGCAATATTAATGGAATTCACACATCTAATGTCCTCTGCAGTCATGCTATTCTTCGATTTCTGGCAACTGCTTTTCCTGGAATTGCAGAACATTGGTAAGTCTCATCATTGTGCATTCTAGTTTAGAAGGTGTTTCACATTAAATAAACGCATGCTAGTTTCTAAGACAAATATGAATTCAGTCGTCCCCTGAATTTTATTTCAATATGCTCATGGACTCCCAAAAGCAGGCACCGTTACAAGTGCCTCTATTTTTTGGCCAGTTATAGATCCTACGTATGCTTTCACGTCTGTTATTTTCTTTGGATATCCGTTCTAATCTTTCTTGATGCCCTAATTATGGACAATGGGAAAGGGTACAAAATCAGAAGTCAAGATTTTCATGTATTTATATAAGTGGGCATGCTTCTAGAATACACAGATATTCCATACAAACTGGTTGTCCTAATCCTAGTTCTACATTCAGCGTTTCCACTAGCTGATGCTGGAATGTGCTCTAATTATTGATTTCACAGTTCTTATTACTCTAAACATTCATGTTCCAAGGTATCCTGCAGACGTGTTCAAAAGAGCACAGATTGACTCAGCTTTAGATTGGCATCACTCCACTATACGACGGGGTTCAGGTGCTAATCTTTGGTTTTGAAGCACTATATTTTAACTATTCTTGTTCTATCTGTGGTCTGGTGTTATTGGAAAGCTATTTGTCACCAAATAACAAAAAAAATTAAACAGGGAATTGTAGGGTGAATCTTGATAATAATATAAGAAAGATCTGGGATGGTTTTGAATGAGCTCAATTTTCCTTGTGGGAATTCTGGGTTTTGACATCTACCTCTCATTTTTTGAACAAAAAGACATGAGATGAATGAGTGGTACATTGTTCTTGTCTCCTTGCTAGAGTCACTTAACAGACTGCAAAAAGATGAGTATATATGAGGGTCACTTAACACTTAAACGTCCATGACCAATTGGGCAAAAATGTCGAAACAAGCAAATACTTTGGACTTATTATCGAAACCCAAGTGCAGCATGTGAAGAAGTCTAAGAATCATGGTAGAGTTACTGGATATAGTAGAAATCTTAGTCTGAGTAAGCTGGCCTGTTCCTAAAATTTGGCAATTGGAGCAGTAAATGTTTGTTGGCCGCCCATCCCTTATTGAAGAACTGCAGAAGGAAAAATTAATCTTTTTGAATAACTGGATTTTTGTCTAAAAATGACCCAGTTACATATAGAGCAGTCTCATTTTTATTTTCCGTCTTCATGATCAGCACTGTTTACCTGTTAATGTTATACCACATTCTGAAGTATGCTTATCTTGACAGTTGGGGTAGTCCTCAATACTACGCTTGCACCTTTATTTGGCCGGCCTTTGGATCCTCAAGCAGCAGCAGAAGCTGAAAAGCTCCTGTCAGCTTCTTTAGCAAAGATTGAATCCTTTTGGCTCAAGGGTGATGGACCATTTCTGCTGGGAAACTCTGAACCTTCCATAGCAGACCTGAGTTTGGTCTGCGAAATTATGCAACTTGAGGTAAAAAAAGGTGTCTTTCCTCTTGTTAGTTGTATTTCTTTGCAAACATAGTTTCTATATCAACCTTGTGATATCAACCTCGTGAAAAGTGATTTAGATATTAAAAAAGCAGTACCTCTGAAAGCCCAAGTGAAATAGTCATCCTGTTGTTTCTGCTCGTCTTCAGCTAGGTTTCTTCCAGGATAGTAGTATCACTTGCTGGGATGCACATTTTAATAGAAAAGTTTGAGTCCTTGTCGACTTCTAGGATAAAGTGAATACCAAATCTATGGCCATAATTCTGGTTCAGACCTTGTGTTTGTTGAGATGAGTCATGTTGATTGAGATGGCTTATTGTCAATGCTTGAAGAGCCATGGCTAAACTGGAACAACCGTCTTGATAGAGTTTTCTTGTTTCTGATCTTGCTTTCCTACTTGTTCACTCTTCTGGCGGTTAAACTTGTAGGCAAGGGCCCTTTTACGCCTAATCTTTTATTATATTTACCTTGACTTTGCGAAGAAATCTTGTATGAACAACTCTATTGTGATAAACTCTCATTTCAGCTTGGTTTTGAATGTAGCTTGTGGATGAGAAGCTTCAGAAACGGATATTGGACCCATATGAGAAAGTTCGGAAATGGGTTGAAGATACAAAGAAGGCAATACAACCTCATTTTGATGAAATTCATGCTGCCGTCTTCCAGAACAAAGAGATGATAAAGAAGGCGCTGGCTGGTGCAGGCAGTGGTGAGACGAAAACCAGCTGACAAGCTGCTTAGGATTCAAAAGACGTGGGATTGCTGTTATATGTTGAAGCCCTATAAAATCTCCAGAATCTTTTCCAATCATGATCTCAGATGTTGGTGTAAGAAATAAGGCAGTTTGGCAATAAGGGCAGTTTGTGTTTGTAGTGTAAAAAAGCCTGGAAACCGAGTATGTAGTGGGAATATGCATGCTAGAAGAGAAATTGTTACTATTGCAGCTAATTTCAAGTAAAAGAATGTGAAATATCTGGTACAATAAGCTCCAGCCATGCTTGTCCAACGCTGTTTCATGTCCGTCCGATTTGTTCAAATTTGCTCCATGTCTCTCTTTTCCAATGCTGTACTGGAAACGGGGGATTAGGGGTTGGGGAGTGAGGAGTCAACTACATGCAATGCAAAAATATAAAAACATATAAAAAGAAGGTTCCAAAGTTTTCATCGATTTACCTTTGATAATAAAGATTGGATTTCATTTTTTTCATAATGGTCTTCTCCCCATCCTTTTTAATAATGTAGTTTATTAAATAAAAATTATATAATAAAGATAACAGTGGGAGTGTTGTTATAAAAAGTGAAGTATGATTAATATTTGCCAAAAGATTGTCATTACCTACAAAACATACAAAAGAAGGCAATAAAATCCAATTTGACAATACAAACATAATGGTGCTGATAATGCTGCAACCCATTTTTTGGTCCTACAATCATATGTGCACAAAATGCCAAATTCAAGTGCAATGTTTGGACTTATTAGGAGGGATAATTTTATTATTTCAATATAAATTTGCATGGAAATAAATATGAATTGAGACATTAAATTTAAACCCCGGGCTCGGGGGCACAGTTATTTGCCTTTGGAAACTTTGAAGAAACAAATGTTGCTAGAAAAAAAAATAGAAAGAGCATTGGTGCGGGATGGGTATGTGTTACGCCCCGAGCTCACACGCGCCCGTCACGCGACATCCGCTATATTCTCAAGTCCCGCTAAAAAATACAAGGCAATATTTAACTAGACTAAACTTTAAAAGTACTAAATTGTATAACTAAATAAAGTGCGGTATAAACATTATATAAATGGTAGTTTACGAATATCCAATAAATTTGTACATTTATTCACTGGTTGAAGCAGCGGAAACAAAGCAAATAAAATTAACTAGAAGTAGCTAGCATGCTAACTTCTGCTCACTTAAAATCTAATAAAAGTCATCCTCAGGGTCTTTTACGTAAATCAACTCATACTTTTCAGAATCTGCAAAGATGGTAAAAAAATGGCTTGAGCGACAAATCACTTAGTGGGTAATATCTGCCACTTTGTTGGACCATGCATTCATAACTTTATAGGTACATGTATAGATATAAATCAAATCATTTGCACACCGTTCACATCCATAATCATAAAAGTAACGTTGTTTATAAAACAATCAGTAGTAACGAGTGACAAGCAATTTAAAAGCATCTTATTAATAACTATACATGAAAAATCACAAAGTTATAAATTATTTCATATCAATTCATAAGTCTCTTCATATCAGTTCATAAATCATTTCATATTAACTCATAAGTCTCTTCATATCAATTCATAAATCATTTCATATCAGCTCGTAACAAGTACATGTAATGACCGGCTACTGAGTACTCAGCCTAGAGATTAACCTCCTTCTAGGTGGGCGATCAATAGATTTCATGACTACTGATTGGTCTCATTACATACATGGATCAATCGGCCGGACTTTATACCAGACTACCATGACCTTGTCAATCGGCTGGACTCTATATCAAGCTACCATAACCATTAGACAGGACTATAGCCCCTATCGTCTATTCCATGACTGTTTTGAGCTTTTTTTTTATATAAATTCATTTCACACGTTACACGCATAGTTCTTGATTTCATAAAAGATACAGCTCATTTGGTATATAATAACATATCAAGAAGTTTCAAATAAGTCACATGGTCCATTTTTTTGTATAGTCAAAATAGAACTTACTTAAATAGTCAAGTAAATCATTTAATAAAAAACAATTCAGATTAACACGTAAAAATATAATCGATAACAAAAATTTCACTTTAAACTTTTGAAATCTCAGAAGGGTAAGTACCACCTACCTTTGTCTGATTATTCGAGTGGAACTACCTTAGGTCTTTTGAACTTGTGTCGTACCTATCAAATGCATAGGTTTCCTAATTAGTTGATATTTCCTACGGATGCATAAATATACAAACTCAGAGCAAGTCGAAGATTCATGTCTAGATCATAATATGAACCCTAGTAGCATTTTCCCAAATTGGACGATTTCTATTGTTGGAAAGTTTCCTAAATTAGAATGTTTCTATTTTTAGAAAGTTTCCTAATTTGGAAAGTTTTCCTTTTTGTAAAGTTTTAGAAGAAAATAATAATCAAAATCATATTTATTAGCTTGACTATTATCTTACCATACATATTTATAATTCATTATTATCCATTCTTATTATCATCCTCGTCACCGATATTTTATTTTATTACCACTTATATATACTTGTTAATCAGTTACTATTATCTTTTTATCTACTTCCACTTTTGTGCATGTGCAGGTGTTATATATTGACTTATCATTATAATTATTGTCTTAGCTTATTCCACTTGTATTTATCTTTTTTATTTTCGCTTATAACCTTAATTTATTTCATCCATATCTATATTGTTATTATTATTACTATCATTGCTTTATTAATTATTATTATTATTATGAGTTTAACCATTTCGTTTTACAATCTAAAACTCATCTTACATTGTCTAAATTAATCTAATAAGGTTAGATTAAGATGTTTTAAATTTCTATTTAAGTATCTTAGACTTAATCGATTAAGTATAATTTTAGATAACTAATCTTTAACTCCGAGAATTATCTTTATGCTGGGTTTGAAATTTTAAATTCCTATGTTAGTTCGTAGAAGATAGTCCATTTATTTCTATAATTTATTTACTGCATATCCACTAAGCCCATGCTATCTTTCTAATCCAAATATACTTGCCATTATGTATAAATGTGTAAATATATATATATATATATATTATAGTATTACTATTATATATTTTTTGTCCTTGGCCGTCCTTTTTTTGTCTAGCCAAGCAGATTGACTTTTGCATTTTACGAGACTTTTGCATTTTTGTCCTTGGCCGTCCTTGCCTGGCCCTTTTTGTTTCTTACTTCACTTGGTGTTGCCAAAGCTTTGGCAGCATCGTAATTCTTGACTTCAAAAAAATTTTTTTTTGGGTCCTATTCAGTTAGCCGAAAGGCCAACCTTTTCATGTCGCCAGCAGGTGCTGGCGGCTTTGCCTTCACACACCAAATTTGCTGCATTGCGCTTCAGCAACAACGCACAACAACGGCGGCGGGGCCGCTGCTCCAACGCCCTCTTCTCCCCTTTTTTTTATAACAGAATAAAGATTTCAATTCCATCCTACCCCATAGCTAAAATTTAGCACCCTATTCCTATCGTACCAAATATAAATTTACCTAAATTTCTCCTACAAGTCTAAATATATCATCATGCATATATACATGAAATTTTCAAAATAATTCATGGAATTATATAGACTTCAAAGAAAAAGAATTTTAGCGTGTGCTCGGAACTTACAGGTCTAGGCGTTTAATCGCTTGCTTGTTCGACGGCGACGCCCTCTTCTTCTCCTCTATTCTTAGTTGATTCTTGCTCTAGGGGAGGCAGATGAAAGAAAGGTAGGGATGGTGTTATTTTTTTCTCTCTCTATTGTTTTGATAAAACTCTAAACCCTAGCACTACCTACTAGTAGGTGGTTTAAATAAGAGTTTTAGTTTATTATGAACTCTTATCCCCTTACTAACCCCGAACAAATCCTTTATCCTATCCTATTAATAAATTACTATTATCATTATTATTTTTACCCATAATAATTTTTCTACTATTTTTTTAATTGGAAAAAAACAAAATAATAAACACATGTGCTAGAACGTGGGTTTTACAGTATGCCCCAGAGGTTGAGGGGAAAACTGAAAAAATTGACTATATTAAATAAGATAGTTTGTATTTAATGATAAAGAAGTGTATTAAATAAGAATACTTTAGAGAAGCAAAAAATTAACTATATTCTTCTCATTGCACTATAATTTGAGATGAATAAAAAGGAAAATTGTGCATAAAAAGCTAATCCTTATATCTTATGCAAAAAATTACTAGACTATTAGTGCATTAAATGCTAATCCTTATATCTTACTTAACAAATTTGAGAACATGTGTTATATGCATATTCGAAATATATCACACAGCATGTTTATCCAAATCAAGTTAGAAAAACAAGCACAATGAGCAAAGAAGAAAGAAAACCAAGAGGAAGGAAAGATCTGGCCAGCTAGCATTTGGATCGGTGATTTTTGTAGCTTTTTTTTTTTTTTTTTTTTTTTTTATCAACAACGATAACAATTTGTATAATTTATTCTAGTCTAATATAAGAGGAGAGGGAGGGGAAGCCACAACTAGTGACTGATGAGAGACAAGAATTGAATCCTTAATCTCCCACCTCCATCGAGACTTAAGGATTTCTTGGTTGTAACTTAGGACATGAAAATCTTAGTAAAATGGGAAGGGGAGGGTCCACTGTTGTTCTGTGATTAAACGTGCCTCTCATTATGTCTATGCAACGGACAGTATCTCTCACTTTCCATCCCAACCAATGGGACGACCATAACAAATTGGCATGTATCAGCCTTGGTCTAAAGCAATCAATAATTGAGCTATTCGCGAGTAATTTGTGAGCAGTTTAACTAGATAGATGATCGAACTCGAGTCAAATACGAGATGATATTGTGTTCGAGTACTCCTTGAACAAAATTATTGAAATGACTTAACTTTTAGATAATTTACATATTTTACCTATAAGTAATTGAGTTCTAACACAATCTGGAGATACTTTAAATTTTGGAAATATCTTAAATTTTATCGAGTCAATTTCAAACATTAAATTTAGCATTTGATCGAGTTCTAACTTGGGATCGAATACAGGTAAATTGTTCAATGTCGAGCAGATAATATTCGTACTTGACTCGATTCGTTTATACTCACATCTTGGTCTTCAACTCAAGGCAACTTGAGTGTGTTTGAATAGGAGATTATTTAAAATAATACTTTAAAAAAATACAGTAGTACTTTTTTTGATGTGATCTATGCGAAATAAAAAAATGATTGAAAAGATAAAAAATTATTAAAATATATTTATGATGTAATCAAATAAAATTTGGCAAATAAACCATTATCCAAACACACTTTAGGTCACTGGCTCAAGCTCAAATTTGGGCTGTTACAGAGAATGATGAAATTATTTTTTTATGGCATAGTAATTGGCACTTTGAAGATTCTCTGTGTTTTTTTTGTATGTATAAATACATACACATATATCTATGTATGTATTATGTGTGTGTGTATGTATGTACATATGTATATTGTATGTATGTATATATGTATGCATGTATAATCTTGAGAAGGTTATGCTTTACTTTTAAAATTGTAGGGTTTATATGGAAAAGTATTAAATTACGGGGAGATAATTTAAGAGTAAAAACAATATTGCACTGACAGTTTAAGAGTAAAAATGTATTGCTCCCTCATATTGTTTCAAAATAGGTTAAATGCCAAAAAATCCATATGGTTTAATGAATGTTTGGTTTACCTTTCTATAATTTAAGAATCTATAATTCAGCCCTTCATGGTTTGTAAATTGTGCAGTTACTCGTGGAAATATCAACTCTATCCTTGCAATTTAAAATGTCACAATTGCCCCTTTTTGAGTAAGTGTGTTAAATATCAATGCATTTATTCAACTTACCTCATTACGATTTAGAAACCTTCAATTTTGCCCTCGTGATCTGTAAGTTTTTTTTAAAGTGATGGTTTTTTCAAATCAACAATTTTCACCATGGTCTTTCTTCATTTTTTTAGCTTTCACCCCTCGCCACACCCTTTCAATCCCAACTGTTAGATCTCGAAAATCACAAAATTTGTATTGCCATCTAATATCCCAAGTTCAGCCATTGTCTTGATAGCTTGAAGTAGACTTTGTTGCAGAGATAGGAAATAGGAATACATAGTTTAAACCCGCACATAGTAGCTCGTAGCACTCAATTGCAGAGTTTCAAATTTTTACCTCTTTTCCCAATTTAAACTCAGAAGCCCAATTTCTCTCCAAATATGCTGGTTTCTCTTCTTCAAAATTCAGTAAATTTCTTTAGACTTGGTGGAGAATAGTACTAGTACTTTTATAACAAACTCTGTTCCTTCAGGGAAAAATATAATAGCTCTTTTGAAGTTTTCAATCAATTTCGCACTACCATTTATAGTATTAACTTTGTCTTTCCTATTTTCAAATAGAAAAATACTTATTTTTTTAAATTTCTCTTCTTATAGATGATCTTTGATTAATTTCATATGATATTTGAGTTAGTTTAAGAAGATTACCTAAGTTGTAGTAAAAACATGCTAAAATCTTAATTTAAGACCTTGGCCGTTGTCTTCAAGTTAATGAGGGCAGAATTTGTCTTTTTAATTTTTATTAAAATTTGCATTATTTCATTAGAAAAAAATCTTTTGAAGATGACAAAGTTGGTGAGTTAGTATTTCCAAACATTAAATTATAGATTGAAAAGAGATTAAGAGTTTGTAATGCATATCATAGTACACAAATAACCCCTTTTTTAGAGTAACTAACCCATTCCAAGCATTGGTTAATAGATGGAAAAGAGACTAAGAGTTTGTAATGCAGACCACAATACACAAATAACCCCCATTTTTTCTTTTTCTTTTTTTGGGAGAAATTAATCCATTAGTGTTTTTGGCTTGATTTATGTATCATTCTAGAAGTTAGGAATGAAAGTATATATGTCATAAAGTCAATCAATTTTCAGGGTTTAATGTATATTTGAACTATTTACGCATTAATATATGGCATATTTATCATATTGATTCCTTGTGTATTCATATTTGTATGCCAACGTCTTTAGAATAAATTTAATCGATGAAATCATAAGTGTTATGATGGCGAGATTCATTCAGTTAAATGTAAGCTTATTCTTAAATATCTCTAGTCAAAATATTAACAAGATGGAACATGGTTAATATGCCTAGGCTAGCATATACTATGCTTGTTCTATAAGAAAAGTAGTAGACCTCATCTATTATGGTGTGTGAGATATCTAAACTAGTATATGGGTGCTTGATAGGATGATCAAGTTCATTAGATTGGTTTGCTTAGAGATTACCTTTTGTGCTAAAAGAATTAATCTTTAATTCATGTAAGTGACCCTTGACCATAAGGTTATCATATATAATATCTTGAATATGGCTAATTATACTTTGTTTGCTATATGATTGTTTCTGTAATAGAGAATGCTCACATCATTAGCAAATGAGTATATATTTAAAGTATGGAATAATAGTGAATAGTCCATAAGAATTTACCACTTCCTATGGAAGAGGATTTATCTCAAGTTATGGTCATTTGTAGAGGTATAACTCAAGAAATTTTAATATTAGGCAAGTGGGTCTTAAAAAGCTGTTTCTAAGTTCTACTTCATCTGAGTTATATATTAGTACAAAAAAATGAACATTAATCACATAATGGAGTTGGCACAATTATTCCAAGATTAATATAAGATAAGAATGGTTAAAGGATATTAATTATATAGTAAACATTCATTAAAAAATGAAGTCATCTACTTGACTTTTCTCATTACTTAGGCGGTTATGATGCATTGCTAGATACCAATTTTATCTACAAGAATGGGTTGATTGATTGGTGGAATCAATGATAAATCGTAAGGAGATTTAATTTATCTAGTTCTTGTTAATTAAGAACTATAACACGTTATTATTGCCAACATATAAGAGAATTAATAAGCCACACACATTAAGGACTTCTTTAGCAAGATTAAATGAATTTCAAGTAGGGAATTGAAAGATACATTTTATAATTTGTAGTTTGTTTTCTGAGATAAATCAAACTTGAGGGAATAGTAGTGCAAATATAGTTGAGTCTTCCAATACAAGGAGATGTATTAGAATAAGAAAGCATATTCTTAAGGAAACTGGTTTCCGATTTCTCTTAGGATTGGGACAACCTTTTTATCTATAAATAACCTCTAAACTTTTGCCTGTGAGACAATTATTACACATAATTTGGGTGAGATTTTTATGGAAAAATTTCAGAGAAAAAGTGACACAAAATTGGCAATAAAGAGAAAAGGGAAATCATTTCCTTTTCTCTCTCTCTCTCTTCACTAAATCCCTAATTGAGAATTTGGGCAAATTTTCTCCTTCATCTTTTGCGTGTGGTTATCTTAGTAATAGCCAACGTTTTAATATAGCAAAGCTAGTTCAAGCTTAAATGTTCTTGTTAAAGGGGTTCAAGTGGATCAGTGTTAGAAGCTAAATACTTGAGAGGTTGCGTGGATATCTTTACCATGTCTTGCAACAACTCTTCAATAAGTTCGTGTGTTTTTTCATTGATTGAGATAATATACTCAAACTTCCTTATTGTGTCATGTGATTTATCATTGTAATGATCCTCTTAAGAAATAAAATTTTTTTAAATTTTCACTGTGTTTATCTCTATGGTTTCTTATAGTTGTATCCAAGCAAATTTTGATTAAACATGTAACTTGTTCATTTAGGTGTCATGTATGTCAAATTAGATTTAATTATATATGGTTCAAATATTTAAAAAAATAGTTTTCATGAAAAATTAAATTTTTGAAAAGACATTTGAGAATTTAATAGTTTTCATTGAATGAAAGATTCAATGAAAAGATAGAAAATTTTATTGGTAAAATTTCTTAAAAGGTTGGACCTTTTGGACATATGAAATTTTGCAATCAGTTGGAAATTCTCATGAGATGAAATTTTACAATTGATTGGAAAAGTTTCATTCGATGGAATTTACTTTTTAATCGGCTAAAATTTTTTGAAAAAAATTGAATAATTTTCATTGGTTGAAAAGTGAAGAAAATTGGTTTTTCATTGGGTAAATTTTTATAGATTTTTGAAGTTATTCAATTTGGCTGGTTTTGTTTCAATTATCAAATAATTTTTTGGCCAAAATTTTTATTTTTAAATAGCTAATTCGGTTGAATTTTACAAATTAAGTTTGCTAGAAATTATCAAAGAAAATCACGTGTTTATGTGATCCTCGATGAACATAGTTTTTGGCATGAATCTTGTTAAATTTTTGCCATGTTTTGATTCATGTTTATTTATTATTAGATGATGAAAATGTGTTATCTAGAAATCGAAAATGTTCTGGAAATTTGGTGATAAAAGAAATTAAAGTGAAGTTGGAAACTAATTATAATTCCTTAAGAAATATGATTTCTTAAGGAATATAAGTTTCTAATTTTATTTTACTAAGTTTGGATTTCTAAGATAATTTGGGGACAATTACTATATTTCAATGTGATTAAAATAGAGGTTTTCAAATTATTAGAACTACCAAAATTTCTTTTCAAATAATTCTCAAAAAGGGGAAGTCATTGTGACTTACTAATCAGACAAGTCTGGACCTAAGTTTGGGCCAGGCTTTGAATTAGAAGGTCCATGTCCGACAAAGTCCGGACACTAGACATCGGACGGTGTTCGTGTCTTGATTTTCATCCAAACTTTGCTCGACTATCATTAAATCCTTTAACGATGGATTGTTTTGAAGGATTTGTTGCTAATGCCTTGATTTTTCAAAAATTAAAACTTTCACTTGCATTTTGATTCAATTAATTTTTTAAATCTCTTTTTTTTTTTTGTCAGAAGTGACAAGAATAATTTCTAACCTTAAACCCACAGTAATACTAAAAGCCGGTAACTTCTGGTACCACTGAGGAGACTATAAACTACACTCACACACCCAACTCAAATGATGTGGGATACAGGGAAGGGAACAAGGGGACTAACCCACTCACTCTATTTTTTAACCCTGCCACTGATCTTGGTTCTTTTTTGTCAGAAGTGACAAGAATAATTTCTAACCTTAAACCCACAGTAATACCAAAAGCTGGTAACTTCTGGTACCACTGAGGAGATTATAAACTACACTCACACACCCAACTCAAACGATGTGGGATACGGGGAAGGGAACAAGGGGACTAACCCACTCACTCTGTTTTTTAACCCTACCACTGATCTTGGTTCTTTTTTGTCAGAAGTGACAAGAATAATTTCTAACCTTAAACCCACAGTAATACCAAAAGCCGATAACTTCTGGTACCACTGAGGAGACTATAAACTACACTTACACACCCGTAACTTTTTAAATCTCTTGAATTGAAGTCTTTTGAGAAATTAAGATTTGTGCATATAATAATACATGACTGTAACTAGATATATATTTATGTTTTCATTCAATAGACTATTATATGAATGCATGATAGATGGTTATGGACTAAGATCAATGTGATTGTGAATAGTTGAATGTATGAATGGTTTGGTTTATTGGTATTTTTGAAATAGGACTTGCTTATCTTTCCTTTCTCTGAGATTCCCTATGTAAATTCTTTTCTCATCTCACTCCCCTTGAATGTAATTCAAGATTTCTCTCAATAATTATAATGCATTTTATTTAGAGATAGGGAGAGGAGGAGGATCTAAATATACAGTTTAGAATTTACATTTGTAATGTACAATGGAGAAGAAATGACACCAATTCCACCATGGCAGATATACAAAAGGAGTACAAGACATAGAGATGTTTAATCCTTTAGTTTGACTATCCAGTTTCCTTTTTGATAAAAAAAAACTAGTCGAGAAAAAGTCCATAATCATCCAGATTTTATTTTATACTATGTTTATTTATTTATATTGATGAATGAATATGCATGCTATACTTGATAAGATGAGACCAACTGCAAATAAAACATGTCTAAATTCCCTCAAATTGAAATATTAACCCAATACCAAAGTTGCCTTTAATTATTATACTAAAAATACAATCATTTACAAGTCAACTTGTTGAGTATACTCAAGGTTGCTTCATCATGAGGAGTTTTTACTATGAGATGAGATTTCGGAACATGGGTAAAACTTAACTAAAATCTATGACTTATTGAGTACATTCAAGGTCATAAAGTTTTAGAGACAAAAGTTGGGTAATACATATGATGCGATTTATCAAGAATTAATAACTCAACTATCTAGAAGTTACAAATGTTGTAATCAGTAATAAGTATCTACCTATTAAAATTATTTTAGTTTGTTGAGTACAATCAACATCAAAGTAACTAAATGGAATTCTAACCACTAGGAATTATGAATTTCCAAATCTATACTCAAGGTTTATGGGTCTGTGATAAGATAGTGCGAGTAAAACCAAAATTTATTTTATGTCATTTTCTTGATTTTGTTAAGTTGGATTTTTTTTTTAAATGATAGGATCATTTCATTCATTATAAAGAGTATTTACATGTGCGAGTAAAGGCTCGAATAACTATACAACTAGTGCTCAATTGCACTGAGAAAAATACCATTCCTCATCCAAAAGAATGCCTAAGGCATAAGAACTTAATTTTTTACAATTTGTCATTTTGTCTTCACTAACCAATTCAAAAGAGCATATGCGAAACATCTTTTGCAAGTCAGCAGCATCATCAATCAGCGTTGCTATTCGACTTTTTGAGGGGCTCCGAAGCTTTAACTGTCTCAGCAATTCCTTGTTATGGAAGAGGATTTTAATCCTGTTCCACTGCTGTTCAATGTCTTTACTTAAGACAAGTTTAAGTGCTACCACATCATCTAGGATTTTAGTTCCCAGTGTTCTCTCATTGAATGCCTATTCTGCAATCCTAGTGTGTGGATATATTTTAGCTATAGCTCCAATTCCGAGTAAAAGCTGTCTTTGCTGGCTTGTTGTAGTCACTTCCAATACTATGGTCCCCTCATCTTCATGATCCTGATGATGTTCTGCATGATTGATAGCTGTTTCTACTGTGCTCATTCTGTCCTTAGTTCTCTCTAGCTCCTCTTGTTCCAACCACTCTTTCTGAGCCTTGTCAATTGTCTTCACTGGTGGACATCTACATTGGTTTTCGAATTCCTTCCTGTTTCTTTCTTTCCACACTTGCTACAAAATATTTACAGTCAGTCCAATATGTTGTGCCTCTTCTGGTCTTGTCCTTGCCTCTGATATTTTGCTTCACCATCGTTTGAAATTTCCTTGTTGATCTTCAGCTCCATCCCATTGTATAGGGGCCATCTTCTAGATTTCCAAAACGTGCAGGCAGCTCAGGAGTACATGTTCCACTATGTCCTGGCTCTCCCCATAAGTTCTGCATATTGAATCTCCCAGACCTGTTCTTCTGAAGATTGCTTCTCTAATTGGCAATGCACCTTTAATGCACTTCCAAATGAAAAGCTTAATCTTGTGTTTTATGTTGAGCTTCCAGAGAGTGTTCCACATCTGTTTGATCTGTTGACTTCCTTCCATTATACTTGGACCAAGTTCATCTGTTTTTGCCTTCTCTGTATTGTCAATATCTTTCATCGATCAGAAGTTTGTAACCCGAGCTGACAAAATAGGACCCTCCTGTATTGTGTTGCCAGAAGTAATTGTCCTCCCTACATGTCAAACTTAAAGGGATATTCAAAAGTGTCTCTGCATCACTCTAGTTGAAAGTTCTAAATATGGTATTTCTATCCCATCTTTTATGATTGATAAGCTCATGCACCATCTTCATGGAACTATTAAGGGGTCTAGGGGAAATAGGCTTTCCAGAAGAAGATCCTTGGATCCATTTATGCTCCCAAATGTTTGTGCTTCTCCCATTGCCAATCCGTCTGATCATACTTTTTCAATTAAGCTTCTGGCTCCTAAAAGACCTTGCCAAATCTAGGAGGCATTCTTTTGAGGCTTGCACTTGAAAATGGAATCATTAGGGAAATACTTAGCTCTCAGTACTTTGCTAATAAGTAGGTTTGGCTTGGTTAGTACCATCCAGATCTGCTTCCCCAACAAAGTCTTGTTAAAAGCTTCTATATCCTTGAACCCCAGCCCACCTTCATTTTTTTTCATTGCCATTTTTTTCCATGACAGCCAATGTATCTTGCTTTTACCATCTGTTTCTCCCCACCAGTAATTTGCCATAGATGCAGTAATATCTTTGCACAGCTTCCTTGGCAATTTAAAGCAGGACACGGCACAAGTAGGCATTGCCATAGAGACTGCCTTCAACATTACTTCCTTCCCTATTGTATTGAGTAGCTTGTTTTTCTAGTCCTGAAGCTTTCTTCTTATGTTTTCTCTGATAAACCCAAATATCTGATCCTTTGTTCTTGTTATCAACATTGGGAGGCCTAAATATTTCCCTTATGTCATTTCTGCCATTCCACCCAAAGCACTGCACACTTCTTTCCATTGTTCCAGAGGCATGTTTTTACTAAAAAATACAGCTGATTTATCAAGATTGATCAGCTGGCTTGAAACTTCTTCATACGTTTTGAGGATCTTCATGATTTCCATGGCCTGTTGCATGCTGGCTTTACAGAAAATGAGAGAGTCATCTGCAAAGAAAAGATGAGTGATGATAGGCCCTTGCCTACTGATCCTCTGTCCCTTTATCTCGTTCCTTGCTTTTGCTTTTCTCAATAAGTTAGAGAAACCTTCTGAACAGATTAAGAAAAGGTAGGGAGACAAGGGATCTCCCCTGCCTAATTCCTCTCCCTAGTGTAACAAAGCCTTTAGTTTCCCATTGTAGTTGAAAGAGTAAGTGACAGTGTTCATGCAGCTAGTAATCCAATTGATCCATTTTGGACAGAATCCCATCTTCTGCATCATTGCTTGCAAGAAATGCCACTCCACCCTATCATAGGCTTTAGCCATATCCAACTTGATTGCCATGTATCCTTCTTTCCCTTGTCTTTTATTTTTGAGGTAGTGCATGTATGCATGGGCTAGGATCACATTGTCTAGAATCTATCTATTTGGAATGAAAGCTGATTGGGTGTTGCTAATACATTTTCCCAGCACAGGCTTTAGTCTATTAGCCAGAATTTTGGAGATCATTTTGTAAATCACACTACACAGGCTAATAGGTCTAAAGTTTTTCAAGCTAGTTGGATTCAGGGTTTTGGGGATTAGGGAAATGACGGTGTGGTTGATAGATTTAAGCATATAACCAGTGCTAAAAAAGGATTGAATAGCAGGGATGACATCTCCTTTTATAATATTCTAGAACCTTTAAAAGAAAAGGGGTGACATGCCATCCTGTCCTGGAGCTTTATCAGGTTGCATGAAGAAAAATGCAGCTTTGATTTCATCCTCTTCTATAGGTTTAGTTAGTTTAGCATTCATCTCTTGAGTTATAGAGTGGGGGATACCCTCTAGAATCTCTGACATATCACTCCTTTCTCCACTAGTAAACAACCCTTTAAGAAGTCTGAAATTTCTGAGACTACATCCTCCTCATTTTCTGTCCATGAGCCATTTTCCTTTTGTAATTTCTGTGATGACCCCACCTTCTCCTAGGGCATACCCTAAAAGTTTGCAGATCGCCTGCCTGGCTTTCGCCAGGGCTCACTCACTTATATTAACTTCAGAAATAACATTTTGATAAACCAAAACCAAACGCTCAAATCTTTTACAATACCAAATTCAATACAAAAGTTTCAACCATAATATGAAACTAAAGGATTTTCAATCACAAGAGTCTTCACATTAACTTCCTAAGATCCCTCGTTCGTTCTCCGACCACCAACTCCTGTAAGGAAAACAAAACTAAAGGGCTGAGCAAAAGTTCAGTGAGGTTTGCCGAGCAAGTAACATTTAATAAACACTTAAATCAGTACAATTAAGCAAGTAGTGCACATTTCATTGTACAATCACTTTCATTAAGCAATTGGGGAAACACTTCACTAAACACTCATTTCTAAAAGGATATGGTGCTCACATTAGAGCCACTTCAATGTCATTGAGCATTCATTTCAGTATCAAGAGATACTCATTTCGCTGTCATTGTACATTCATTTCAATATCAGTGTACATTCTGCCAATTCACCTCCTTATGTCCTCCAAAACAATAAACAATCTCCTATATTCAATAATTAGTTCAATAATCTCCCAACCTCATGGTAATACTCGAGTAAACCGAAACATTCACCCAAAACTACTGTCCTACCCGACTAAACCCCTTTGTTGGCTCGAATAGTTCGTTGAACAGAGGGTTTTGGGGCATAGTTTAGCCAATGCGGCGAGGCACACATACGGCTTACATTCATGCGCACTTATAGTAACATTCTGTCAATTATCGACCTTCAAGTTCAACTAAGTCGAGTGCAATAAAGTACACTCTTGACTTAGAAGGCAAGGGATAATTGAAATACACTTTATAATAAATCACTTAGCAATATTTCATAATAAGCACATTTATCACATAATTTCACTTAAGTAAACATAAACAGTTAAACACATAAATTCGGAAAACACTCACCAATTATCCAAGTAATTTACTCTCGAGTCTCGGGTCAGTTTCCTGGCTTGCAGCTACTTCCTGTGGTAAATATATAATTCCATTGTAACTTTACAATTTGTAGATGTTCACCTATTAGTTAAATTATTCGAATTAGGTTTGACTTTCAAATATAAAATATAACATATTCAATATTTATTCTATTTTATTGTTTAAGCTATTAAAATCAACACATACGGCTTACATTCATGCGTACTTACAGTAACATTCAGTCAATTATCGGCCTCAAGCTCAACTAAGCCGAGTGCAATAAAGTACACTCTTGACTTAGAAGGTAAGGGATAATTGAAATACACTTTATAATGAATCATTTAGTAATATTTCATAATAAGCACATTTATCACATAATTTCACTTAAGTAAACATAAACAGTTAAACACATAAATTTGAAAAACACTCACCAATTATCCAAGTAATTTACTCTCGAGTCTCGAGTCTGTTTCCTGGCTTGCAGCTACTTCCTGTGGTAAATATATAATTCCATTGTAACTTTACAATTTGTAGATGTTCACCTATTAGTTAAATTATTCGAATTAGGTTTGACTTTCAAATATAAAATATAACATATTCAATTTTTATTCTATTTTATTGTTTAAGCTATTAAAATCAAGTTTGACCTTAAAATACAAAATATACGCAATATTTATTCCCTAGTTTATTTCGAGACTTATTGACTTTATTATCTTAAATCAAGAAGCATACGTATTTTCCAAGTTAATAATTTATAAAATATTTATTTTAGGATTAAATCATTTTCCACTCAAGATTCTAAGATCAAGGCTTAGGAGTATTGCATTGGTTTCCTTTTAATTAATTAAACTCTAGGTTATTTGGAAATTAAATTTTATTCTACTACACCAGTCCCTCAAATTTTATAGTCTTTAAAATATTTGTGAAGACAATATTAAGTGATTAGAAGCCAATTTAGGTACCTAACTATCATGAATTTTCCTCTCATTTGCTTTAGTTTAACTCTACTCGTGGAACTATATATGGCTATTAAATCTCGGAACAACCGTAGCTATCATTTATGAAAGCTGACAAGGTTGGAATTTAGATGAAATGCTGTTCAAAAATAGGTTTCCTCACGGCTAGCACTATAGCAAAATGCATTCGGGAAATAAAAGAAAGCAATGAGGAACAATGAAGATGGCAGCTTTGCCATCCTCAGGTTTTTTTTTTATCATAACTGGATCTATGCTTAACGGATTGAGGCGAATTTTACAGCGTTTCGAAACTAAGACATAGACCTACATTTTTTATGAAGATATCGACACCCAGTTCTCGCATTTTCAAGGTCAAAAATGGCAGGTCCGAAGCACCATCTGCTTCCTTCCCTCGGCCAACAACCTGCAATCAGTGAACTTGTTCCCCCCTTCATCACTCAGTTTAGTTCCTACTCATTCCTGTTTTTCTGGTTAAAGTTTAGAGGCATTAGGACAGGTTTCAACTCTGTAAGTCAGTTTAGAAGCTAAGGGTTTGCAGAGGACCTCTCGGTTGAAGCCAACAGATTCCAGCAGGGCAGTAGTTTAGCATTTGATGTTTCCTCTTAGTTTCCTCCAGTTTTAGGTTCCAACTAAACATCCAGAGAATGTTTATTCAACCACAGATTATCGTTAACAAAACATGGAAGTTTATAACCAGACTTCAAGAGAAAAAACTGAATTAAAACTCATCTTCTTTTAGCTGCAAATCTGATGCATAGCAGCTTGCATCAGATTTCTCATGCTCAAATCCTTCCATCTCATGTTCAAATTTCTCATGCATGAAGGAATCAAGATGCTGTGCAACATTTTATAGATTAACACAGGATTTTAGAGTTATTGTTCACAAAGTCAGCTGATTTCTTTCCATTTCCCCTCTCGGATAAAGCTGAGAAATTTCCAGCAAGGCCTTCCGTTGGTTCCTTTCAAATTTTCCAACTTTTTCCCAAATTCCTTCAACTAAACTTCTTATAATACCTGAGGTAACTATATAACAGGCCCTTCTTTAGTTATTTTTCCATTTTTACACTACTAATGAGCTGCAATTCCTATAGTTACCTCTCGGTTCCTACAACTTCAGTCAGATTATCATTTTAACCTCAAACCAGAACTTTTCTTCAGTCGAAGCTCATTTTCTCTGCTAAAACTTAATTTGCAGCTTATATTTATTCATTTGTACTCAATAAATAAGGATTGATCACAGAAAATTTACCTCTTTCCTTTAAGATTTAAAAGTTGCGGACTGATCAGATTTCTTAGCTTTGTTTCCTCAAGATCTGCACCAGCTCTCTCTCCCATTCTCCTTGCCTTCATTTGTTTGGTTATGATTAGCAGATGATCTAGCTAACCAAAATTTCTCTCCCTCACTCTTAGTTCCACTCCCTCGGTTTTGTTTTTTTTTTTTTTTCCATTGAAACTTCTTTTCTCCATGCATGATAAGATAAAAGAAATAGGGTGTGTGTGTTGCATGCAATTGCATCTTAAGAGATTTTGTGAGAAATAACCACAGTATTGCAGACGGTTTTCATGCAGTGAGTTCAGCAGAATATTTCCAGCTTTGAGGCATTTTTCCTTGGTACTTTTCTTGATGTTAGTTCAAGCTAAGACATTATAGGGCCAAAGTAGAAAGAAAATAAAGAAAGTTTGACAGGTTTACCTCTTGTTTTCCCACGGTTCCTATGCTGCAAATTTCTATTTCTACCCAGTTCACTTAGCTAGGTTGAATGGTGGTTTTCTTGTTTCTTGATTGAAGCTTCAAATTGCAGAAAAGGACGAGAGGTTGGTTCTCCTACAGTTCTCACTCTCGGTTTTCCTTTGTCTTTGAAGTGATAGAAAGAAATTGGAAGCTGTCTCTCCCTCACTCTCTCCTGGTTGCAAGTTTGAGAAAAGGAACCAGAAATATGTTTTGTCTTTCCTCTCACTCGGTGGTATTTTGAAATGAGTGGGTGTGACCGAACTCTCTCTCTCAGTTCTGTTCCTAATGCTTAGTTGGTAAGAAGAGAATTGAGTATATTTCCTTCACTCGGCCGACCACTCCAAGTTTCCTTCATTCGTGGCTGATCATTCCAGTGTTCACCTCATTCGGTCACTGCATACTCAGCAGTTTTGATAGCAGATTCATTCAGGGCAACTGTCCAGATGAGAGCTACGAGCTACCCACCGCCTCAAGTCAGCAGCCAAATTCCACTTATTTCCTCTCCATTGTTTGGTCTAGTACGTAGCTAGTTGGCTGACCTCTAATTGGTTCTAATTCCTCAAGCTCCCAGTTTGTTTGATACATTTCTGATGATTGGGTCTTGGTTGCATGGTATTTAATCTAAAATTCCATGTTTGGTTTGGTACTTTCATCTTAGTTCATTTGGTTGCCATGAATCCATAATTTTATTGTCTCACACATTGTTTCAAAATTTCATTTGTTCTAATTTGTATGTACCTTGAAAAATTTTGCTTATATCGATCTAGTAGATTTTCACACATTTGGCTTTAAGGCAAATTAATTGGTCATGTAACTTATTCAACTATATAATATATTCAAATGGCTCAAATTACAATATGCATATCATATGTTTATTTCATTCATATAATTTTTTTTACACCATTCTAGGATATTTCTAAATTCTCAATTTTTATATAAATTCAATTAGGCATTTACTTTAACCATTTATTCGTTATATATAATATTTCTAATATCAAAGTAATTAAAATGAAATAAATTCAGGGCATACACATAATTTTCTCGAGTTCTCACAATTTCCTGATCCTATTGATTGTTCTCCTCCCCTTAACATGTGCATGGAAATACTTTGTATTCTTATATCCTGCTCTCAGTCAGTTGATTCTAGCTTTTTGGCTTCAGAATTCCTCTTCCTCTGTGTAGGCTGCCTTTAACTGTGCTTTGAGCTCAGTTAATTTCTCTTTTCTGTCATCAGAGTCTGCGTTTTTCACTCCTTCCAATTCCTCTTTTATCTCCTCAATCCTTTTTTTAGAATTGGCTTGGAAAGTACTTCTCCACTTTAGTGATTCAATTCTGCAGTTTCTGATCTTCTTAGTAACTCTGAACATCCGTGAACCAGGTTCCTCTTTCAGCCAAGCTTTCTCCACAACCTGGTGCACCCCTTCCCTCTGAAGCCACCTTTTATCAAAATAAAACCTTTTCTTCTTCTTTTCCTTTCCTGGATGTGTGTTTAAGGACAGTATGCTATGATCAGAGGCATAAGTGTCAATATGCTGACAATTTGCCTTTTCAAAAACCTGGCACCACTCAAAACTCCCCAAACATCTGTCTAGTCTTTGCCTTACCTCACCTTCACTATCCCAATGATTGCTCCAAGTCCAAGGGTGGCCTTCAAAACCTATGTCTACCAGATTATTCTGATCCATTAGGTCCTTGAAGTCTTTAAAACTTCTCTCATCTCTAGCTAATCCATCCCATTTTTCCTCATTAGACAAAATATCATTGAAATCTCCAACAATCATAAATCTACTGCCTCACAACCTTTCAAAACCTTCCATTGATTCTTCCTAATCTAAGCATCACAGCTCACATACACACCTATAAACCACTAGATACAATTCATATTTGTGTCCTCTATCTTTGCTTCAATAGTAAAAGCAGTCTGGTGCACTTCCAAGGCTTGAGTATCCTCCTTCCATAACAAAGCCATCCTACCAGCCCTATTCATAGCCTCTACCACAGCACTATACTCAAACCTCAGTCCTGTAGCAATCCTATCTATTACTTGTTTTCTATTCTTTGTTTCACTCAAGAAGATCAGGTTTGGAGAGAGAAGGTTGTTTACCTCCCTCAGATGGGGAACTGTCAAGGGGCTCCCCACTCCTTGATAGTTCCACACCAAGGCTCTCATATTTTCAGGGGGGCCCTATTTAGGAAGGACCCACCTCCTCTCCTACCATTTCTGTTTGGTCAGCCAATACCAAAGATTTGGTTTTTTTACAAATAGTCTCTTGCTTGTGTACATCCTCCATCTCCTCATAACAAAACAACATTTTCCTTTTTCCATTCCCTACACAACTATGTTCCTGGTCATTTATCTTCTGCAAAGGCCTTCTAGTTTTAACTGGAGTCTTCCGTTTCTTATAAGATCTTTTTACCTGTTTTTTAATAGCCTCTTGGACCTTACAATTCCTTAAAGACTCCTTTTGGACCTCTGTCTCTCCTACACTATGATCTTGTGTTTTATTCTCTTGGACTAGCCATGGTGTTGTCATGTCACTGTCCTCCTCCATTTTTTCCATCACTACTATATTTTGCTTCTCTTCCTCTTTGTCTTGAGCTGCCTGGGAAGATCCTTGTTTTTCTACGGCCATATACTGATATTTAGCACCAAGAACTTGTTCTGTTGCACTATTTTCTACCCTTTTTGGTGAGTTACTTTTAAGGTTCCCCAGGAACTTCTCTTCCCTCTCCTTAACTAAAAGTTGTTTCCTTCTATTTTCCTTATCTGCATTCTCAAGGGTCTCCAAGAACCTTTCTCATAATTGCATCTTGTTCCTCTCCCTCTCAACCATTTCTCCATTTTGAAATTTCCAATATCTTTTGTCTTTGTTCAGTTTAGTCCTCATTGGTCTTTCCTTGCTAGGACTTCTGATACTTCCTGCTCTCATCCAAGGGCCATATTGGTTCTCAGAGAGCCTTCCTACCGTAGCGACCTATTCTTTACATGATCTATCACTATGTCCTACTACACCACAGTTATTACAGAAGTCTGGGCATCTCTCATACTTAAAGGCTACCCATTTAAACGCTCCTACTGTTTGCACCATTGTGCCTCTGAGAAGTGGTTTTGACAGATCAACTTAGGCCAGTATTTTCAAATGCTTACCCTCCTTGCCTCCTGTTTGAGGGATGATAACCTCTTTCACTTCTTTAAACACTGCCCCAATCTTCTTTCCCATCTCTTTTGTTAGCCAATGTACTGGCAAACTTCATATCTGCATCCACAGTGGTGTTGTTATAAAGGCTCCATAATCCTCTTCAATCCCTTTTGACCACCTTTTTATCACCAACATTTAGTTATCTATCATCCACGGGCCCCCTTCCACTATTCTTTCTTTATCTTCCGAATTTGGGATATTAAATTGAAACAAGTTGGGCCCTAGTTCCATTACTGTCATGTTCCTGGGGTAACTCCATGCTGCAACTACAAAATTCTTCACCCGCATGAAGTTAGCTACTTTCTCCTCCATTATTGTACCAATCAAACTTCCTTCACATTTTCTTACTCCACTGTTCAGATCCTCCAGTTCTAGCATAGCTCCTGAGAGCTCATTCCCAGCTAGAGAGAATTTCTGTAGCAGCTCAGTCAGCTCACCCTCCATAGATACTATCAGAGATTCTAGCGGGTATACCTCTTCCCACCTAAAGAAGGCTAAAGCTTACTGCCTACAGGCTGGAATTGGGCTAACGCATGCAAAGCTAGGTAACAAGAAAGCAAAAAAAGAGAGTACCACTGGAAAAGCACTACCTCAGAGAAAAAGACAAGGAAAAAATTAACAGGGAAATCGAGTTTTTCCTAGCTTCAGCTGACCATAAGATGTGGCATTTATGATGCTTTATGCTTCCTTTGGCCTGACATCCTTAAAGATCTTGCATTGATTGTTTGTGTTGCATTAATCTTGCATTTGTTTCAGACGATATTGATTCTGATGTTGGGTTGGAAATCCGTGTGAAAAGTTGCAGGAAAGTTGAGGATTTTTTAAAAAGTTTGAGTTTTGCTGAAGTTCCCACCACTATAGGGGATAGGCTCTTATCCCAAGAGAGAGAGGTTTCCTCTACCCCGAGAGGACCCTGCTTGTTAAGTTGGATGTTGGGTCGAGATTAATTTAGTATTGGACTAAGATTAGAAGAAAATAAAAAAAATGTTTGGGCTAAACGACCTTTGGCCAATATTAACCATGGCAAGTAGAAAAAAATGCAAGTATAATTGGGTCGGACGTAAATTATTAGCCTAGTAAACTTTTAATTAACTAATCTCATGTATATGAGTTGTCCATCTTATATGGGTTATCATGATTATTAAACATCAAAACCCAACTTTATTTAGTTTTGGAATATAAATTAAGTTATTAAGAATTATGGTTTAATTAAGTCCAAGATACTTTAATAGAAGTCTGAAACATATTAACCTAGTATTATTAGGTAAATATATGAAGGGTAAAATAAGTCATAGATATTTAGACAAAAATTCACTAAAATTTAAAAAATAATAATAACAATAACAAAAAAAATATAAATATAAATAGAACTAAAATAAAAATATAAATAAAAACAAAATAAAATAATAATAATGAAATTGAAATAAATATGATTATGAATATTTATTTTAGTGGAGTTGATGTGAAAGAAAAAAATTTCTAAATTAGGAAACTTTATAAAAGAAGAGGAACTTTCGAAATTAAGAAATATTCCAAAATTAGAAACTTCCATTTTAGGAAACTTTTTCCATGCTTTATGTAGTTGTCTAGACATGAATATTAGGGTTACTTAGAATCTTATATATATATATATATATATATATATATATATATATATATATATATATAAGAAATATCAACTAATTAGGACACTTATGTATTTGATAGGTACGAAACAAATTTAAAAAGTCCCAAAGTAGTCCCCCCAATCAAGCAACCAGTTAAAGATAGGTGGTGCTTACCCCTCTAAATTGTCAAATATTAAATGCAAAATTTTCCTAATGGTAAGTTTTATTTTTTTATATGCAAATGGATTATGTAATCTATTTGATATGTTTTGATACCCTAAAAATCACGATGTATGTGGCATGTTTTATGAAATGAAAGAAATGTGCATGTGACTTATGATAAGAAAAGCTCTTAATAGTCATTAAATTGATAGTAGGGATTATAGTTCTAGTATGTTATGTCATGTTAGTCATAGAAGTCAGTATAGAATTTGGTCGATTGACTAATATTATATGATCAAACAGCAATCTAGAAACCTCTAGGTCGCCCTCTCAGAACATGTTTAATCTCTAGGCTGAATACTAAGAAGGTGGATATTTTATGTACTTGTTATGAGCTAATATGAAATGTTTTACGTTTTTACTACTTCTATATGTGATTATGAATGTTGTAAACTACAAATTGGTATTGCCCCTCACTAATATTATACGTTACCAGTTAAATGTTGATTTGAATAATCCTGCATGTGATGTGTGTGAAAATGTTTTGATATATGTAATGCTATAATCACATGGTCCAACATAGGAGTAATTGCTGCCTCCTAGTGAATATCGCTTAACCCATTTATTTAGCCATTTTTGCAGATTTTGGAGATTATGAGTTACTCTATGTTGAAGACCCCGAAAATGATTTCTACTAGAACCTTAGTAGATAAGAGACGGTAATATGGTAGTAGTTGGTTGTCTTATAATAGTTGATACTTGTATATGCTATCTTTATTTGCTATGGAGCATATAGACCCCTTAGTTAATTATGAGTTATTTCTAATTCGAATTTGAACCGCACTATAATAGGATTCATTAATGCTATTTCATTTTAGTTAGTCTTTCTAGCTTTGTGTTGCCTTGTACTCCGAGAGCGATACTTGAGAAATACGGCGGATGTTTAATGACTAGCACGTGCAGGTTAAGGGTGTGATATTTTTAGTGGCATTAGCGCTTAGGTTTTGATTGGTTGGTAGGAAATTATATACCAGGCAAATGAGGAGTTATAGCTAGGAAATTAGGCTTGAAAGGATTGGGCATGTGATGTAAGTTGAGAACATTACTAATAGTGTGTTTCACTTTTGTAGGAAAATGGCTAACCTAGTGCATGTCGAGAATCAAGATTGTGTTTGCCCATTTCACCTGACAGGATGTGATGTGGCCCGCCTTAGGAAGAAGCAAAGGTTTTACAGAGACATGTACCTTGAGGAACAAGAGCAAGCCACTGATAGAGCTAGGAAGGCGGCGGCCTTAGTAGACCATGTAGCGATTAGACGCACGAAATAGCTACCTTGATTGTGTCTAGAGAGCATATGAGACAGAGTAATGAAGCTTTGCATAAGGAGGCTAAGCGTCTATGTGAGGAGATTAATCATTTTAGGATGGAAAAGGACATGTAGAAGGCATTGGCTGATATGTGGCAGGAGGGCTTTGAGGAGATGACTACTTTACTCAAGGAGCGTGATGATGCTTACTAGACTCTAGCAATGAAGCATGAAGAGAGAAGGCAATGTGATATGAATTGGATAGATAATCACATTCCGCTTGCACCTGAGATTCCTGGTTAGGCTCACTTGTGGCCAGATAGCGATGGTAAGTTAGAGAGCGAACCAAAGTATGACCCTAAGGCAGAACCACTAGAAGAAATATCTATAGATGATAACCTAAAAGAGATGGAGCAGGAGGTCAGGATGGCATCGAATATGATCTGGGAGTTGGGGCTATTGACAATGGTGAGGGTTACCTTGGGGACGAGCAGTAGTGATGACCTAGGAAAAAAAATCTTTATATTTTGCTGAAGGATGTTACTTTATGGACACTAGTGTATAGGTTTTCAAATATTTGTTTATGTTAACTATTTTAGCCATTAATTGAAGGGTTTGATTAGGAAGTTCCAAACACTAAGTTTGTTAGTCATTTTCAGGATAGCTTAGGAATCTGAAGGGGCATATGTATAAGAATTTGGGGATTTCCTGTTCTAAACTAGTTATTATGTATATCCATTCTTAATTTTGATTTTTTTCTTGAAAAATATATCTATTTATAATGGATTTATATTTCTTCAAGTTCAAATAAAAAAATACACATAATCTTACTAATAGATTTGTTCTAATTTCACCCCATTAGGAGAAATATTTATAGAATGATTAAGTGCTAAATTTCTTACCTTAAAAGGGAACCTATATACTTGGTATAGGAAATGGCTTCAAACATTAGGCATAGTGAAAATCAAAATGGTATCCCTCATAACGAGAATGACAACGGTGACCCTAAAAATAAACAATTTCAGGAGAATAATAACTTGATTATAAACCACCAAGGGAATTGGCAAAATAGAAACCAACCCTACATGATGTTACTAGCAGAAGTAGTGGTGACATTAGCAGGGGTAGCTCAAGCGTTGCAAGGGCAGGCTTAGTCTCAAGTACAATTAGCTCAAGTTCAAATAGTTCAAGCACAACTAGCTCAATTCAAGCTCAAGTTCAGGGACAGGGTGGAACCCATTGTTATTATGAGAAGATGAAAAGGGTTCATGTTCCTATCTTTGATGGAACTCTGGAGCTAGATTTGGCAGAAAAGTATTTGGATGACATTGAGAACAACTTTGCATTATTTCAAGTGCCCGAGGAGATGAAACATCTCATCATTAAACCCTTTTTTTGTGGGAGAAGCAAACAAGTGATGAGCAACCTTGTAACCTACTATTGCCCCATGAATTAATTGGACAAAATTCAAGAAAGAGTTTCTTAAATACTTTTTCCCACCTGCTGTCAGGGTACAAAAAAAAAGCAGTTTGAGAACTTGAGATAGGCACTTGAATGTCTATGGTGTAGTGTTCCAATAAATTCACTGTACTAGGAAGGTTTGTTCCATCCATAATGGCGAATCTAGGGGTGAAAAAGTATAAGTTCACTCAAAGGATTTTAAATCGAATACAGACTAGAGTGAACACCTCACACACCCCCCCCCCCCCACATTTAATGATGTGCTTGACACTAGCATAAAAGCTGAGATAGACTGTAAACTACTAGATAAGAAGGCTAAGAATAAGAGGTCAAGACCTAGAGGTGAACTTACTATGTCCAGAATGCTAAAGTCAGGTGAACGATTCCACTTAGTGAAGAAGAGTTATGGATCACCTCTAAAGACAACTGGGGGAAAAACCTTCCGTCAGTGTAAGACCTATGGTAATATGCATCTAGAAGAATGTTAACTTTGAATTGGAGCGTGTTTAGAATGTGGACAGCAAGGACATATGGCTATGGATTGCCCAAACAAGAAGGCAGAAGGAGATAAGGGTGGCAGTGCAATTGGTAACAAAGTTAAGGTAAATGCAAAAGTGCATACCATGATTGATTTTGAAGCAAAGGCGTCTTGCGACGTAGTCATAGGTACGCTTCTGATAAATTCTGTGACGGCCTACCTTTCCCCTAAGGCAAACCAAAGGGCACATGCCCAACTCTCGCCCGAACTCATTCACAAATCTCAGAAAACAATAATAATTCCAAACTTTAATGACATGAACCCTAAAATAAACATCAAAACTCCATGGTTAAATATTACACACCATCCATAATTTCAAATCATCCAGACATATATATACAACCAAACGAATAATCATCTAAATCGTTGAATCAAATTACTAAGTATAACTAAGATGGCAAGTTACTTAAAGCAATCCCTTGTTAAGGAAAATAAACTAAAGGGATGAATTTTTGCCCAGTGAAGTTCTAAGAAAACATGCAAGCAAACTAACATGCATCCTAAAAGTCGCATTAAAACATGATTACATCTAGCATGTAACAAGAAATATCCAAAGAAATCATTAACAGTGGTATGATCACGTATTTCATGGAGCAAGCAAGAACAAGCCAAGTAATAACACATAGTACAATCAATTTCAAAGGATACAAGATTGATATGGACTTTAAAGGTGGCCCTTTGTCTGACGTGACACTTAGTCCCGTAGGCTCTAGAGGTGGCCCTCGTCGCAAGTGACACTTAGCTCTGCACAGCACTTAGCTCTGTTCAGTTATTCAAGATTAATCATCTATATTCAAACTCTAGAGGTGGCTCTTCTCCATTTCGAATGTAGCACTTAGCTCCGACAGGAATTCAATGGTAATAATCCATATTCGGACTCTGGAGGTGGCTCCTGTCCATTTTGGACGTAGCACTTAGTTCAATTAGGAATTCAATGACGATAATCCATATTCAAACTCTAGAGGTGGCCCCCGTCCATTTTGGACATAGCACTTAGCTCCGTTAGGAATTCAATAGCAATAATCCAACATGTATCAATCAACTAGGTACTTAACATTTATCATTTATCCAATATTCAATCATCACTGGTAACATACCCAAACAACTTCAAGTTATGCACATGAACATCATTTAACTTGTAAACAGTGTCAAACTAGAGCGAGTGCGATAAAGTACACACTTGTCCAGCCAAAAGCAAGTCAAGCAAGCTTAACACGTCACTAGCAGGTAACCAATCAAGCAAGTAGTTAACAGGCTTGTCAAGATTACATGTCAATCAAGCAACAAGTTCTAACATACAGTTGAAACATTCACCAAATCAAGTGGATATTTACGTCTTGGCTTCGGGGTTTTCTTCTAACTCATTACCGACTCCTGAGATATGCCCAAGCTACAATTACACTTATCATCTTGATTAAAACAAGTGAAAGACACATAAAACACTAATTTTGTTAAAGGTATAGAGTTTTGCAATCAAATTCATGAAAATAAGGTTGGAAACCTTGCTTTTACTCTCGGCTTCTTTCATACAATTCTCTCACCATGATTATTTCACGTTTCTCCAAAACCAGTGAATTGACTCATGCATGCCATGTTTAAATCATTAACGATTTAATGAGTCAAAAGGTATGAGTTCGCAGCCAATATATTAGAGTTAAAACTGGAGTTAAAGTTCAAAGAAAATGGTAGCTACATGTCCTCGGTTTACGCAGGAATTTTGTAAGAGTCAAAGACAAGCTAAGAGGGGGAGTGAATTAGGTTATTTAAAAATTAATCAAGTTACGAGACACTTTTTGGCTCGATATGAAATTTTTCCTCTTTTCTAGATGATCACACAATAAACAATTGATTAAAAAAGCAAGATTGCTCAGGAGTAGAAAAGATAATCAATTTATATTTGCAAGATAGTAAGTGAAAGAGAAAGATTGGCAAACCAAATATTTTCAAACTCCTCTTCAGCTTGAGTATCACTTTATAGAACAAGCCTCTTCAAGTTGATCAAATACAACCAATCTTTGTGTACAAAGGAAGGATCACTTCTTCTTTACCCCAAGCTACACTTGATCAAATTAGAAAGTTTTACTATCACTTGGATAATCCTCACAAAGCTACACTTTTGAAGCATTTTTCTCACACAAGAAGAGCTTACACGAAATTCAGACAAACAAGAGTACAAATCTTCTTTGAAGAGTATTTTCTCACTAAAATTACTCTAGATCTTTTGTAAGCTTAATGTGCAAAAATTGTTTGGAAGTAGTTGACCATGCTATATTTATATGAGACCAAAAAGGTTATCTCTTAATACTTCCAATGGATAGAAGGCAACTGAAGAGTCAACTAGCCGTTGGTAGTGTCGGACGTCTGGTAGACCTGTTTCATGTGTCTGACAGCAGGCAGTGAGTTCAAGAATTTTTCTTCAATTCTTTCGGATGTCTAGTGCCTCCAATGTTTTGTATCCGAAGTGTCGCAATGTTTGTCAGACGTTCATTACTCTAATATTGTGCGTCCGATCGAAGTCAGTGAGTTTGGAAGGAATGACTTAATTTCTTTGGACGTTCGGTGGTGGAGTTTTTCATGCGTCCAAAGTTGCGTAATGATTATTGGACATCCGATTCAGTCTTCACGAGCGTCTGACAGCTTTCATCACTCTTAGTTTCTTTAGGTTTTACTTAATCTTTGAACCTGATTTGCTTCATTGCTGAAAAGATTTTTAAGGAGATATTAGTAACATCCATTTATTTTGTAAACATCAAAAGTTAGGGACTAAGATTAACAATCTCCCCTTTTTTTGATGATGACAAAACAATGGATGGAGGAAAAAATAATTGAGTCAAAACTCCCTCTCACATAATACATCCAAAAAGTTTGTAAGTACACACTCCCCCTTAGGATAACTCTCCCTCACATATTTACCAGATTACACTTTCTTGTGTGGCATTTGCAGCATAATCTTAACATCTATTTCTTCCCATTTTTGTCATCATTAGATGATTTTAAGAATCAATTGCATCAATCCAATATCAGAAATCCAATTATCAATCAACATCAATGTTATCAATAACATATTGATAATCCAGCATTAACATCATCAATGTCAGCAACCAATATCAGCATTAACCCATAACACTCAACATTATCAATATCAGCAGCTAATATCAGAAATGCAATTTGATATACCAACGTCAAAACAGCAGAAATACACTTGACAAACACAAAGAATTGATATCAGATATCAGTGATCATACAGGTATACCAATCATTCAGCACTCATTAGCCTAAGAGCAGAATTAACCAAACAAAAGGTAATTGACAAAAGTAACCAGAAACCATCAAAATATAAAAGTTAACCAAATAAGCTACAAACCAACAGAGTTAACTAAATAGCCAACATTCTGAGTACAGAGTACTTGAGATGTCAAAATACAAAAGATGCAAATGTCTACTATGAGGTGCCATCCTAAAATGAAGTGCAAGGGTCTAAAAGTGTCTGAATGGTGATTTTGGATGATCTAGGCCTCCTCCTTGCTAGGCGAAACTGAGCAGGATTCACTTCTTTTTCTTTAGTTTCCTCTTCATCATTACTGTCTTCAGTTGTTGGAACCTTGCCCTTATTTTGTGACTGAGAATTGGAAGCATGAACTTTTGGAGTGGGTTCAGTATGTGGAGTGTGCTCAGATGGCTCAGTCCTTGGCTCCTTCTGATGCACATTCTCATCTTCTTGAGAGATAGGAGGTACAAACAAGATCTTTTTGTCAATGAAGGAAGCTTGTTGCTCAAGTGACATGGCCATCATCAAACCATTTTTGAGAAGGAGAATATGTTGTTTGAGCTCCTCAAGTAAGGAGATGACCTCAGAATTAGATGAAAAAGGCTGAGCTGATGATTTTCTAGGATGGATAGTGAAGGATGAAACAAATTTAGACTGATCTAGATAAGTTCTAGGGATGACAGGAGTTTTATGGCGACTCTTTGTCCTAAACTCCAGAACAGATTCCTTGTAGCACCACTTACTATTAAAAAATCTCAAATTTTTTCTTTCAAAATAGGCTTTTGAAAAGATGGTGGATGCACTCGCTTTTGGTGACACTCCAGTGAAAGGAATTTTAAAGTGAGCAAAGATGGGAGTTAGAAATTTTTCATATGAGAGTTTCCTACAGCTATCAGTACTGATTTTGAGTAAAAACTTGCGCATAACAAAGTCAAAGTCAATTATGATCTTTTCAAGAAATCAGTAAAACAAGTAAAGCTCCATTTTGTTGGCATTAATCCTATGACCATCAGTAGGAACCAACAGATTTGAAATTATTAAAAAGATGATCAGATTTTGAAGATTGAGATCCTCCAATTTTGCCTCAACAGGAGTGTTAAGTGTTTGGAAATAGGTCATGAGTTTTGCAACATAAAAATGATGATAGACAGAAGGAAACTCTTCATAAGAGAAAAAATTTACAATTTTTTCTTTAAAACTATCTTCAATTTTGGTCTTTAAAATAGCATTAACAATGTCAGTATTAAAAGCAATATCGACTGAATTGACTCGAGAAACTAGATCAGTGTGTGAGTTATCCTTCTTGAGATTGGCAAAGAATTAGTAAAGTATATTAGGATAATAAGTGTTAGGAATGGTCGGAATGTGAGTCTATTTTTGAAATTCAAAAAGCTTAATAACTGGTTCACGATCAAGTTTATGGAATTCATAAGGAACAATGGTCCTCTGAGTGATGAAACCTTTCTGTAAAATCCATTCAAATCTCTTCTGGCATCATTATCAATGAATTTGGGTAATGGAGTAGGTTGTTCTTTAGTTTGAGCCTCATGTTGCTTTCTGGCAGGGTGTTTCCTCTTTTCATTGCGTTGAGCGATTGGTACATCAGTCCGTGCATCAGTCCTTGTTCTTAGTGATTTCCTGGTGGAAGGCTCAGCAGTTTGCTGTTCCTCAGTTTGCTCAACAGAAGGCTCAGTAGTTTGCAGTTCCTCAGTTTGAGCAGTCTATTTCTTTCTGGTAAACTGTGTCCTTTTTCCACCACGTGCCTTATGTAAGAACCCTAAAATTTTCACATTTTCTCAGCATTTTGGTTATTCTCACTTTCCTTTTAAAATAAAAAAATTTGCTATCCATTTCTAAGGAGGGTTATATATGAACATGTGATAGTGTGTATCAAGTGTAATTGTATCTTTATGTTGGAAGTGCAGATAAGCGCGGCATTTGAACTAGGAAAAGAAGAAAAAGTTTTGGTAAAAAAAGTGAGGACCGAATCCGGCCAGTTCTTGGCCGGATTGCTGGCCAGATTGTTGGTGCATTTTGAAAAAATAGGATTTCGTTCTGCCCTGAATTCGGCCTAGAATCCGGCTGAAAATTCGGCCGAATTGTAACGTGTCACAGGCGGCCATCAACTTTGACCAGCTGTTTCTTTCATACTTATCTTGCTTTTGGCCCAAAATATTTTCATTTCTTCACCTTGCTCAGTCGTGCATCATAGAGAGAAGAGAGAAAGTTCTTGATTTTCCTAGCTTCAATTTTTGCTCAAATCTTGAGGTTTCACCGTTAGATTTTTAATCTACTCCATACAAGTGTGTACTAAGGGGGTTTAAAGTTTTTGACGGAGTGATTTTGGAAGGGAAGCTTTAAGATACTACCTTTCTTGAACTCATACGGTGAGTGTTATGAAATTCCCTTTTTGTTCTAATAATGGTAAATTAGTGATTTATAGTAGCTAAATATGAGGTTTTGTGGAAGATTTATGGTTGAAAGTAGAGTTTTGCTAAACTTTAGATTTATTGTTGATTTTTCTGATTTTATATGATAATCATGGGTTGGCCATGGATTGATGGATTAAGATGGTGTAAAAATGGAGCTTGTGTACGTTGGATACGATTGTTTGCGAAAAATTTCTGGTTTGTGCGGAAATTCCGGTTTAGGTTTTAATTTGGGGCTTTCTTATGATTGGTTCTTAAGCCCCTAATTAGCTTTGATTGAAGGGTATTGTGGCCTTAATTGGATGTGTTTTATTGTTTATGAATCGTACGTGTGGTTGTGGTGAAAGTAAAGAATTTAGGGGGAAATGCTGTCCGTTTATTTTCTTGTAATTTGAGTGAGTTAGAGTGGATTTGGAAATGTAATTTTTGTGTCAAGTTAGACGCACTTCATTGAGAACTACATTGGTTCTCTCGAAGGGTGTTCAAGGAGTTACATTTCTATTTGACCTTATATATTTTCGCTTGGTGAATATCACGACCGTTTTATCATTTTAAAACATAATACCTCTTCAGTTTGAAACTTCAAATGTTTATTTACTCCTTACTAAAATAAAGAGGTATGAATTAAGGTTTTCTCGGCTATGAGGAAACTACTTTGAAGTGAGGTTTTAAGTGTGAAATTAAGGTATTTTGTTCTTCTTTTCACAAGATTTCAATCAAGACATTTGTTATATAATATCTACTTGAACATATGTTAATTTTGAGCCACATAAACGATTCAAAAAAATATTTCTTTAGCCTATCTAGTCGGATTCTGATTTGTCTTCGATCCAAGTGTTTTCCATTGGAATTTTCTACAACCCTTTTGAGTTTAGTTCTGTGTTTGATTTGTGAAACTCTTAGTTATTCCCATCCTCAGATCCAAATGCCTCTTTTCACTTTCAAAAGTCATCTTTATACATTCTACTCGTAATTAGTCGGATTTTCTTCGATATCACCTAATTGTTCTGTTAGATGAACTATAATATTCTCTCTCGCTTAATCTTAGATTTCATCGGTGACTGAGGGTATTATCCGGAAGGATATTTTGGCCTTTACTTTGTGTAAATAGGTGAGTGTTTCTTATTTGTTATGTTTTCTTGATTATATGGCTTGTTATGAATAATTGATAACATGTTAAATGCGTTCTATGATTGACAAAACGAGTTTTCTAGGCGAGTGTGTACTTTATTGCACTCGACCTAAATGAATATGAAATTTATAATGATTGAATGATTACATGTGCATGAACGTAAGCCTGTTGGTTGAACTGGGCCTTGCCCTTCGTTACCGATTGACTCGAGCAAGAAGCGGAGTCGGTCGGGCAATTTGGTGACCCTGAGTGCATGTTTGGTATACTCGAGTATTACCTAGTTGTCTGGTGGTGTCCGGCCAACGTCCGAAAGGGGGTGAAATAAAATGAATGAACGAGTGGTAATGTAAATGAAGGGTTTTACTTACAAAATGCATTTTGAAATGATTAGAAGAATAAGGAAATGAAAGGAAAATGAATAAATGAATGAACGGCTCCATGTGAGCACGCATCCTTTTAATGAATGTGTTATTATCGTTTTATCTTGTAAATGTTTCTTGAACTATTGGTTATTTATGGTTAATGCATACGACTTATTGTTTGATTATGTGTTTGGAATCTCACTGAGCTTTTAAACTCATTCCTTTAGTTTTGTTTTCCTTAACAGGGGAAGGCGAGCAAAGATGAGAGCTCTGTATAGACTAGCTTGGTCTAGTTCTTTAAAATTTCTTTTGTAATGGTTCTCGCCCTAGCGTTTGGCACGGGTTGGATGTATGAAGAATTGAGAACCTTTGTATATTTAAGTTTGTACTCCTTTTTGAAATAAAAATGCATATAAGTTTTGCGTTAAGTTTCGGAATATTATTATGCTTATTCCTGTGGTTTTATTTGAGGTATGACGGAGTCCCGGCGATAGCTGGACAGTCGGTCCGCCAAACCCTTTAGTTCGCCTTAGGGGAAGGTGAGGCTGTCACATCTTAGTTCCTTTTCTGGGTGATTTCGTGATGGAAGGCTCAACAATCTCAATGTCTTCATCTCTTAGTTTGGTAGTGCATCCGGCACTAGCAGATTCTCCTCTTACTCTAACCATGATGATATGCAAGATGTTGTTGTTACAGAGTATGATGTGAATGTGTATAAGATGGACTAAGAGTGCGGTATAGACTACAATGTATGTTAGAATTGTCCAAAGAGAGTGAATTTTGAGAGACTAGGGTTTCGGCTGAAAATTGAGATTTGTTGGGTGGTTGGCAGTTGGAGGAAGTTATAAGGGCAAATGGACGCGCAAAAGGAATGTAATGGTGTTGGACAAATCAATTTCTTGAAACTTATTCAGAAGAGAGATGAATTTTTGAAATTTGAAAATGGGAGAAGAGGAAGGGTTGTGTCCGAGACAACAGTTAAAAAAGAACTGAATGAACAAGAGAACTGCTTTATAATAGGCATCTTTTGAGTGTTGGACTGCTGAACGAAGAAAAGCGTCCGACACTCCCGTCCGATCCAAAATTTTTCTGAAAAAGTGACCAAAAACACTGTCAGACGTTTGTTCTAATGCATCGGATCTCCAATAAAGTGTGACCAGAGAATTTTCTTAGAGAATCTTTTCTAAGACGCCCAATTTTGTTCTCAAAAACACAAATTGGTCAAGTGTTAAGGCTTTTATAAGAATGTCAGTAATTTGATCTTTTGAACAAACATATTGTACATAAATTTCACCATTTTGGACAAGATCACGAATGAAATGATGCTTTATGTCTATATGCTTTGTCCTAGAATGTTGAATGAAATTTTTGTCAAATTTATGGCACTTGTATTATCACAATACACAGGCACACAGTCATATTTCAATCCAAAATCATTTAACGTATTTTTCATCCACAACAGTTGAGCACAACATGCTCCGGCGGCAACATATTCTATTTTGATCGTAGACAAGGAAATAACATTTTGTTTCTTACAAAACCAAGACACTAAGCAACTACCAAGAAGGTGACATGTACCAGTTGTACTTTTTCTATCTATCCTACAACCACCAAAATCACCATCCGAAAAATCACACAAGGAAACTTATGACACTTAGGATACCAAATATGATAATTCAAGGTTCCTTTTAGGTAACTAAATATTCTTTTTAGAGTATTTAACTGAGATTTCTTTGGACAAAATTGAAAACAAACACACAAGCAAACAGCAAACGTAATATCAGGTCTACTTGTGTTTAAGTAAAGAAATTATCAATCATACCTCTATACTTCTTTTCATCAACTTTTATACATTCTTCATCCTTGTCAAGTTTGGTAGATGTGCATATAGGTGTTTCAACTTATTTTGAATTCTCCATTCCAAATCTTTTGAGCAGCTCCTTGGTGTATTTAGTTTGATTAATGAACGTGTCTTCTCAAGTTTGAACCACTTGAAATCTAAGGAAGAAATTCAATTCTCCCATCATACTCATTTCAAACTCTTTTCGCATTATAGTAGAAAAATTCTTGCACAAACACTCATTAATAATATCAAAGATAATATCATCAACATATATTTATACAATAAGGAGATCATTTGAACATTGTTTAGTGAAAAGAGTAATATCCACAATACCTCTTCTAAAACCATTTTCAATCAAAAAATCACTTAAACATTCATACCATGCTTTTGGAGTTTGTTTCAATCCATATAATGCCTTTGAGAGCTTAAACACATGATTTGGATATGTTCCATTTTTAAAATCGGGAGGTTGGTTAACATCAATCTCTTGATCAATAAAACCATTTAAGAAAGCACTTTTAATATTCATTTGAAATAATTTAAAATGTTTGTAACATATAAAGACCAAGAACATTCTAATTGATTCTAGTCTAGTTACGGGAGCAAATGTTTAATCAAAATCTATTCCTTCATCTTAAGCATACCCCTTTGCCACAAGTCTAACCTTATGTCTCACAACTTCACCTTTGTCATTCATTTTATTTCTAAAAACCCATTTTGTGCCAATAATAAGATGATTTTGAGGTCTTTCAACTAGTGTCCAAACCTTACTCCTTTTAAATTGATTTAGTTCCTCTTCCATGGCTAAAATTCAGTTTTCATCTTTCAAGCCATCAACAACATTTTTGGCTTCAAAATGGAAGACTAAGGCAAAATTATCCATCAATAGCTTAGTGGTGGAACGACTTCTAACCTTCTCGGATGGATCACCAATGATAAACTTCTTGGGATGATTTTGAGTAAACTTCCAAACTCTTGGAAGATCTTTAGGTGTACCATCATCCTTTTTATTTTCTTCCACTGTTTGATTTTCTAGAAAATCGTCTTCCTTCGAATTGCCTTCTAATGGAGCATTGTCTTGATCATGAATTGTAAGATTCTTGAGTCTTTCTTGAACACCTACATCATCATCCTCACAACTACTCTTAGAAATATCATCAATAGATTCATCAAATGTGACATGTATGGCTTCTTCTATGACAAGAGTCTTTCTATTATAAATTTTAAAATCTCTTTTATTCTCACAATATTTCAAGAAAATACCTTCATCAAATTTCTTCTCAAAATTTTCAAGGGGTTCCTTGATATTTAAAATAAAACATTTGCAACAAAAAATTTTGAAATATCCAACAATTGGCTTTTTATCAAACATTAACTCATAAGAAGTTTTGTTTAAAATTGGTTTCAAAAGAACTCTCTTCATTGCATAACAAGCTGTATTAACGGTTAGGCCCAAAAATATTTTAATAAATTGTATTCACTTAATATGGTTCTTGCTGTTTCTTGAAGAGTTCTATTCTTTCTTTTAACAACATCATTTTGTTAAGGGGTTCTTGCAATTGAGAATTCATGTATGATTCCATTGTTATCACAAAATTTCGGAAAGTCGCAAAATTTAAATTTCGAGCCATTGTCACTTCTAATATTAGTGATTTTCAATCCAATCAGATTTTAAATTTTTGCAAATAAGGAAACAAAATTTTTGAAAGCGTCATCTTTATGAGCAAGAAACATCATCCAAGTGTATTTAGAATAATTATCAACAATAACCAAACAATATCTTTTACCTCCCAAACTAGCAATTTGTATAGGGTCAAATAAATCAAGATGTAAAAGCTCCAAAGGTTTTGAAGTAGAAACACATTTCTTGGGTTTAAAAGAAACTTTGACCTGTTTTCCAAATTGACAAGCATCACAAATTAGTCCTTTTCAAACTTGATTTTTGGCAAACCTCTAACAAGTTCCTTTTTAAAAATTTCTTTTAACAAATCCATGTTGAAATGACAAAATCTTCTATGCCACAACCAAGGGTCTTCATTTGCAACTTTAAGACAATTTAAAGCTAGAAGAATCAACTTTTTCAAAGATAACTACATAGATGTCATTCACTCTTTTTTCTTTGAAAATAATATTAAACTTTGAGTCAAGATCAAGACACTCATGCATTTTGAATAATACAAACAGATTTCAATCACACAATTGACTAACACTTAACAAATTATAACTCAAATTATTAACTAGAAACACATTATGAATAAAAGTTTGACAATTATGATCAACATCTCCAATTCCAACTATTTTGGCTTTATTATCATCTCCAAATGTCATTTTTTCTCTTGATTTTGGCTCGAGTTTGATGAATTGTGATGGATCACCAGTCATGTGCCATGAACATCCACTGTTTATGAACCATTTTGATTTATTAATGATATTCACCAAGTTCACCTACACAAACGTTCACAAGATAATATTTTGGTACCCTTTACTTTTTGAGTTCTTGAGAGTTAGTATTATATCTAACTATCCACATGCATTTTGTGAGAACCCGTAATTTTCTCATTTTTCTAGGATTTATTTTCTTTAATGGCATGTTTTCTGCATTTTCTTTATTAGAAAAATTTTTCTGATAATTTTTATGAGTAAATATAGTTTTTAGATGATTTTTCTAGTATTGGTTAGGTTTTGAGGAAATTAAAAGCGTATACCGGACGTGGGACCCGCTAGTGTGGAAAGTTTGGAAAAATTCGGCCAACTAGGTTAAGTTTTGGATACTGGGGTTAAATTATCGGGTGCTATGAGATAATTAGATGTTGTTATATGGATTGGTGTGAGAGGGAACAAAAGGGTGAGGTGATTGGTGAAGTTGTTTGGAAAACTAAGGTGACTAGTTGCTCTCTCTCTTGTGTTGCTAGGGTGAGTTGTGAAGGAACCCCTCTCCTCCACCTAATGATGTTTAATTTGTGACTTGAGGTAGTTGAAGTAATGATCTTTGGTGTTATTTCATGATTTTTGGTTGAATTGGTGAAATTTTATAATTATTGGTGAATTTTCTGTTTTCATATGATTATTATTATGTGGGCTTGTATGATGATTGGAAATGATATTTAAGGAAGCTAGAAGGTGGGAAAAGTGGTTAATTGCAGGAAATTTCTGTTTTGGAAGAAAATTGGAAAAGTTAGGGTTTCATTGTCTTACATTCTGCCCGGCACTGTACCTCATAGTTAGAGACCGAATTGGCCTTAGATTAAAACATGAAAGTTGTAGGGAATGATATTTTAGATATGCCTACAAAATTTCAGGTCAATCGGAGCAACGTAACTTGTGAAAAGACTGAATTACCCATGCTACCCTGTTTCTACCCGAATTTGTAATTGCGTCTCTGATTGGTCAATTTGAGTAGGAATGCTTCTGATTTGATTGTTGATGTTTTCTGATGAATTGTAGCCTTGTATCTTAGATTTTGGATGGCTTTGGAATCACCTGATTTGGACTTAGGTAGCCTGACTTATGATGTTTGAACCGGAATGCGGTTTGTGAACCTGTTTTTGCAGTTCTGGTGTAGTATATCGCATATTTGACCTGGTTACACTCGAAACTGGATAGAGTAGCCTTCTGTAACTTTGTAGCCCTATCTCTTAGCTTCAAAACGGTGTATTTTACACCTCCATCCGATAATCATAGTGCCATTGGTGCCAAAACCGCATAATGACGTCAAAAACTATTTTTCTAGCTTAGTGCTTAATTCCATTTCCGAATTTCCCTGGTTTACTCTAATGTTTATACATTCTTATGGAACCCTATTCTGATGGTATTTGGTAGTGGTGTATGACTTGAAATTGAGTCTTATTGTGCTTATTTGAATAGATTAGGACGTGATGTTGGTGTAAGACACTCTTAGGCGGAGGTGCATGAAATATCATTTGCTTAATTGGTGAATATATTACTCACTTGTTTCTTTACAATGCGGCTTTGCTATATGTGAATGTGATGCCTTGAAGGCTTATTTGTCCTTTGAATTTGATTAAGGTGAGGGTGTACTTGATCGCCCTCACCCCTTTTTGATATTATTACTGATTGTCTGCTGTTTCACTGTGATACTGGATATGTACATGGAAAACTGATTTTGGTGTCGTTTGGACGAGTATCCAACGACCTTTACTGTACTACTGAGCTCAATCCCATTGGTAATCGATTGAATCGAGCCAACGAGGGCTTGGTCGTGAAAGTCGATGAGCCATGGGGACTGTTATTTGGAATCTTGTAGTAGTGAAACTCTTGATTCCGGTATACTCGAGTATTACCAAATTTCTACTGTTCGGAGTTCGGGCCCGGTAGGGGTATGTTGGGTGAAAGGAATGGAAGTAAAGTGGAGCCTACGGTTGGTTACTTTGTAAACATTGACGGAGGGTCAATGAAGTTCGATCAAGTATACGAGCGAGGAAAGGGGCTCTTGAGAGCCGTCCGTATCCTTTTACCATCTTGTTAATGTGTGATCTTGGTTGATTTCTTTTGACCGCTTTATGGCTATATAACTTGGTTGCTTATGTGATAGTATACCACTGGGCGTAAGCTCACTCTGTTCCTTTTGTTTTCCTTACAGGAAAATAAATACTTTTGAACTGGATTTGATAGTTGGTTGCCGAATTGAGCTAGATGTACATATCTTTTGTGTAGCTCATTGATTGGAACCCTAAATGTACTTTTGGGTCCGATTTCTCTTTTGATTTGGCAAACCGTATATGTATAAATTTATGAGATAATTTTGTATGCCATTTTGGTTTGTAAATGCTGAATTTCAAGATGTGTATGTTTGCGTGATGTTTGGCCGGATTTTGACGTAGCCGGTACTATTCATGGCAGGCTCCGATTTTCATTTTTTTTTATTTATTTTGTGATTTTGTCTTGTTACGCGCGTTTGTATGTTCCAAAACGTATTAGATCGACATAAACTGAACCGTTAGTCCTGGCGAGAGTTGGGCAGGCAGTCCGCTAACCCCTTTGGTTCGCCTTAGGGGAAAGTGGGGCTGTCACACATTTCATACCATTTCTCATATTCTTTCTTACATAACAATTACTCTTCATGTGACCAATTTGGCAACAAAAACTACACATAATCAGCAAATTACTTGCATGGACAGATTTAACAAATCTAACTTACCTTCTCTTATAAATGGTAAATTCGTTTGCACTTGAGTTCAACCTTATTTCATGCATGCCAAAATGAGGTTTTGATTTATTTCTTTGAAACCAATTTTGTTTCTTGTGTTGAAACAAATCATTTAAATTATCCATTCTCATTATCAAATCTCCTTGTTCTCTTTTAAACATTTCACACAGCTTTATTTTTCTATCAAGTTCAGCACGTAGATCAGTTTCAACTTTATTTTAGTTATCATTTTCAGCTTTCAGATTCTTGTTCAATCGAAAAAGACTTGCATTATCCTGAATAAGAAAATTGATTTTCTGTTTTAGTTTCTTGTTTCTAGCATAGGAATCTTTCAAATTGTTATGCAATCTTTCAATGAAGGAATTAACATTATCATCAGATTCCTCATCACTATCAATTTGAGAATTGCAAGTAATTACCCCATCATCACCAATGGCCATGAAAGTCATTTGAGCAGATTCTTCTCTTTTTTTCGACTTTACCTTCTGAGTTGCAATCATTCCATGTGATTTAAAAGTTGTTAAACTTTGGTTTTCGTTCAACTTTTCCTTCTTTCTTTTTCTTCATTGGGTACTCACTCACGTAGTGTCCAAACTGGCCGCATTCAAAATATTTGTCAGTTTACTTTTTATTGAATTCTTACTTTCCTTTATTTCTTGCATTGTTGAATTGATTTAGAAATGAATTGCTGGATCCTCCCTTTCTGAATCTCCTCTTGTTGAGAATTCTTTTGAAACTTCTTGTGATAAGAGCAAGATCATTGTCGTCTACTTTAGCATTATCTCCATCCAAGGAAGTCAAGTCATTTTCATTTTGAGATGCTTTTAGAGCAATGCTCCTTCTCACCTTTGCATCTTCTTCCTCTCGTATCTTGGTCTTAAGTTTCAGTTCATAAAAAGTTAGAGAATTAATAAGAGATTCAATAGGCATAGAATTCAGATCTTTTGCCTCTTCAATGGCAGTTACCTTACTCTCCTAATCTGTAGTCAATGCATTCAAGATCTTTCTGTTTTTCTCACCTAGGTTATATTCCTTTTTCAGAACTTCTAGATCCTTAATGAGGTCATTGAATCTACAATACATCTTGTCAATGTTTTCATGAGGTTCCATATTGAATGATTCATACTTGGTAACTAGAATAGACTTTTTTTATTCTCTCATATTCTCACTCTCTTCATGGATTTCTCTAAAATTATCCCAAATCTCTTTAGCAGACTTACACCTTTTGACTCTAATGGATTCATTTGAATCCAAAGTACTATACAACACATTCATAGTCTTGACATTCAGAGTAAGATGGGTTCTATCATCACCAGTTAATTCATTTTTTATTTTTGGTCATAGTTTATGAGTGATTTCATTTGTTATAGAGGCATGATATGGACATTTATTAACAATAAACTACAATTCAATATCAATAAATTGCAAGAAAATGATCATTCTCTCTTTTCAACTCACATAATTGGATCCATTAAACATTGGAGGTCTGGTGACAGATTGACCTTCAAAAAATATTGCATTATTGGTTGTCTATTTTACTCCAAAATCGATTGAGCTTAATCTCTAAGAGACCAAACTCTGATACCAATTGTAAGAATCGAAAACAACCTAAGAGAGGGGGTGAATTAGGTAATTTAAAAGCTAATCAAGTTATGAGACACTTTTTGGCTCGATATGAAATTTTTCCTCTTTTCTAAATGATCACACAATAAACAATTGATTAAGAAAGCAAGATTGCTCAGGAGTAGAAGAGATAATTAATTTATGTTTGCAAGATAGTAAGTGAAAGAGAAAGAATGACAAACCAAATATTTTCAAGCTCCTCTTGAGTTTGAGTATCACTTTGTAGAACAAAGCCTCTTCAAGTTGATCAAATACAATCAATCTTTGTGTATAAAGGAACAATCACTTCCTCCTTACCCTAAGCTACACTTGATCAAGTTAGGAAATTTTTACTATCAATCGGATAATCCTCACAAAACTGCACTATTGAAGTATTTTTCTCACACAAGAACAGCTTACACGAAATTCACACAAACAAGAGTATAAATCTTCTTTGAAGGATATTTTCTTACTAAAATCACTCTAAATCTTTTGTAGTCTTAATGTGCAAAAGTTGTTTGGAAGTGGTTGACCATACTCTATTTATATGAGATCAAAAAATTCATCTATTAATGCTTCCAACCGATAGAAGGTAGTTGAAAAGTCAACTAGCCGTTGGTAGTGTCGGACGTCCAGTAGGCCTATTTTTTGCATTCAACAGCAGGCAATGAGTTCAAGAAGGAATTTTTCTTCAATTCTTTCGAACATCCGGTGCCTCCAATGTTTTGCGTCCGAAATGTCGCAATATTTGTTGGACGTCCGGTGCTCTAAACATAGCTTCCACCCTACAGTTTAGGCAAGAAAATTCGAACTTTTATACAAGTGGGTAAATCTGAAAAATTTTCAGCCAAAATCAATAAACATGCAACTATGATTCAGCCATATAAACATACCAACTTCTATATAAATAGTTGTCATGATAGAAAACATGAAATCTTAGTAAAACTTCACTCAAAATTCAAAGTAAAAGCTGAAATTTCTAACTTTATGCAATCGGTCAAGAACTTGGAACAATTCCAGCAAAGCAATGAGCCTGGACCAGCATTTTAGCGATAAAATCCACCTTGTTAAATAAATCAATGAAATAGATAATGCACAAAGGGAGTTTGTAACTTAAACCAACAAATGTTTGGGTTTAACACTGAGACTTTGGGTTTTAAGGTTTCATTAACCGTAATAGGATTTCCAACAAAGTTTCTTCAAACATCAAGTCATATTCCTTATGAAGTAAAGCAATACAGTACATGCAGGTCATAGGAAGAGAAATGGGAGGTCTATATGCTATGTTTAGACAAATTCCATCAAGATTTCTTGGGAGAAAGGAACCAAACTTGCAGTTTCACTCCATTGGTTTCACAGAGGTTATTGTAGCTGTGTTGCTGCCAATTTTCTCATATCTAAGCCAACAACTTGCTACTAAAATCAAAGACAACATGCTATATATCATACTAAACAAGACATATAACATTTATAACATGACTTCCTAGTGAAAACTCCTAAAAATTTCACACTAAAAGGCTACAAATTGAGCTCATGTTTCCCCCTTGATCAAATCTGAAAATTTTTTAGTAGCTCACATGGATGCTATATTTGCACCAAGTTTCATCTGTCAAAAAGGATTCAAGGATCCCTAGCAACTTGCAGCAAAACAAGAGCCAAAATCTAGAAAACAAAAGGTCATCTCTAGTTCGATCCAAACTGAAAAATTTTCAGCAATAAAGCAGGTCTCTACAACCAATTTCTACTTCAACCCAACCTCAACCAAACATACATCAAAACCCTCTAAAGTATGTGAAAGAAATTGAAGTTCCAAATCATGTTACTTTTAAAACAAGCTCGAAGTTAACTCCCTTGTTTTGGTCCTTCTCCTCAGTCAAACAAGCTGGAAATGGAACCAAGACTCAAGCTTCCTTTCAGTTTTCTCTCTCTAGTTGCTCTCGGCTGAAGTGGAAGCAAAACAAGAGAAATTTCTTTGTTTTCTCTCAATCTTCTCTCGGCTGGAAGGTTGCAGCAGGACACAACATTTTTCTCTCTACTCTCTCTCAGCTGAAACACTTGAAAGCAAGACAAGAATTTCTTAGCTCTCTCTTAGCTATAATCTCACTCTTTCTCTCTGGTTTTCTCTTAGTTGGAAGATGGAGCAAGACAAGCAAAAAGCCTACAGCTTTCCCTCTAGTCTCTCAACTAGAAATGAAACAAAACAAGGTCATAATTCTCACAACTCTCTCTCAAGTGCTCTCAGCAGGAATTATGGCAAGACAAGAGAAATTTCTCAGCTTGCCCTCAAATTTTTCCTATTCTCTTGGCTGGAAAATGAAGAAGAAAGATCTCTCACCTCTCCTCTCTCTAGAACCGACCAAAGCAAGAGAAAAAAAAGGAGGAATAGTGCTACAAGAAGCTTCAATTGGATAGATATAAATCTAGTCTTGGTCAAGGTTGGTCAAGATCGGTTGGTTAGGTGACAATTGGAAAGATTGCAAGGTAAGTCTATCACTTTGTCTCTAATTCACCAAGATATCTAGGGCTTCTCCAATTACCTCTTAACACCTCATCTCACTTACCCCTTTTTCACAAAACTTCTTCTAATCATCCAAATTTATCGTACACTCTCACTAGTTGGTCACACTAGTATCATGCACTAGAAAAATTAAAATGCATCAAATTAAATAAGACAATAGGGTAAAAAGTACAACACAACTAGTAAATCAACTAAGGATTTTAAGTAAGTAGGTTAAACTAACAAAATCATAGAAAATGAATTTTCGTTAAACTAACAAAATCATAGAAAACGAATTTTCGAATCCTCACAAATTCTATGCCAGTGTATGTGCTATTTCCTCGGTCATCTTCGTGGTTTGAACAACTCTTTGACAATCAATGCAAACCATCTTGATTTTCCAGTTAAGAATATGAGACCTCCCACAACTAATATGAGCACTAATCCACAACCATATCCCTTTCAAGTGAATCCATCAAAGAATTCAGAATCATATTATTGTTCAACATCCAATAGCGTGGCTGGTAGTGGTGCTTCTGTATCTCCACAATCTTTAGTCTGTGGAAATTCACACAAGTCCAAATTTCCTCTGTATAAATCATCTAAAAATGTATCAAAATGCCTTTCTCGTGGAATGGGTCCAACTACATGATTTTTTTAGAAAGGTTTAAGAATTCAAGAAAATCTAGATTCAGTAGCTCCCTGGGAATGGTTCTTTCAAGTTGGTTCCAAGAGAGGTCTAGACATTCAAGCATATTCAAATGCCCTAGTGCCCTAGAGATACCACCACTGAAGTTATTATGAGAGAGAGTGAGCAATTGAAGAGAATGAAGGGATCCGATAATCTCTAGAATTTGTCCTTCGAATCTATTGCGTGAGAAGTCAATGGCTGTTTGAGTTATTAGGACTCTTTCAAGACTATACTCTATCCCTTTGATAAATAAACCTATAGAATGGATGTAATAATAAGCTCCATTGGTAAATCCTATCATAGATTGGACAAATTCCTTTCGCTAATGGTTTGAACTTTTCATAGCATTGAAATTGTTGAGAATGTCATTAGGTAGAGCATTTGCCAGCTCGTTGTGGGATGCATCAATAATTCTCAACTGAGCAAATGGACTTTTAGTTTGGCAATTGCCAATTGCTCCGTGAAATCGATTAGATTTCAATACTAGGACCTCAAGATGAGAAAGAATTTCCAACCAAATTGGAAATTTATCATCTATCTTGTCATTCCCTAAATCAAGGAGTTCCAAACATTCACAATGAGCTAAAGATCACGGCACTGGCCCTTGCAATTGATTGTCATTCAGCATAAGAAACTGCAGAGAGTTGCCTTCTAAAAATGTTGTGGGAATGGAGCCAAAAAGCATGTTATTTCCCAAATCCACAATTTCTAGATAGTTGAAGTTTCCTAAGCATTGAGGATTTGGGCCAGAAAAATTGTTATTTGACAAATCAAGAATACGAAGATAACCTGGGTCACAGATAGAAGGAGGTATTTGACCCTAAAGTGAGTTGGAACATGGAACTCACATCTAGATACTCCATAAATGGAGTAACAGGGAGTTGGTCCATGGCACCAGTCAAAAACTTATGTGAAAGGTTCAATTTGGTCAAAATATGCCGAGTCTTAGACATGAACCAGCTTGGAATTTTGCCATGAATCATGCTATTTGAGAGGTCCAGAAATACTAAACTCTTTGAATTTCTAAGAATCTCTAGAACTTCCTTTATTCGGCAAGAAGACAACCCTCAATGCATGAAATTTGAATAGGAAATGGTTACATTGTTTTCAGTGTTCTATGGTGCTTCATGCTGAAGAGGGTTCTTTTGAAACTGATTGAAGTCCACAAACAAGTCTTGTCCAACCCCAGTAAAATGGTATGATTAAAGATTAAGGTAAGATAGGATAGGAATAGTAAAAATTGATAGAGGAATTGAACTAGTTAGCTGATTACTTAAGACATCTAGATAGCCAAGATGTGTAAGGTTGAGAAGTGAATTTGGAAATTTCCAAACAATAAATTACGATCAAGTAAGAACATAATTATCTTTTTTGAACAGGAAAATTTATTTGAAATTTTCTTTCGAAGATAGTTATAATCCACAGATAATTCAGTAAGCTATGTAAGGTTGCCAATTGATTCAGGAATGACACCAGAAATTTGACAAGAATTTAGATCCAAAGCATTTAAGGACCTTATGCACCCAATTAAATCTGGCAATGCAGCAGAGAAATTTGTATTGAATAGGTTCAACTGCCTTAGAGAATCAGAAATGCTGCAATTCAATTTTGGCAAACTAACAGAAAGATTCTCATTACCACCTAATGAGAGAATTTGCATATTCAGTAGATAAAAAACATTACTTGGTAGATTACCTCTTATTTTAGTATCCAAGAGATCTACATATGTCAAAGAAGAAGAAAAATTCACCCTAAACTCGGATGAGATTTTCACCGACCAAAGTGACAGCTCTTTTAAATGGGTTAAGTTTTGAAGCATTGCTTCAAAATTGCTAGGTTCATATTTTAGAATCGAGTAATGATGAGCATGGGGTATACATATAATAATTAGCTCATCTACAGTTAAGTTTTACGTTTATAAAATCCTAAATAACCATACGTAATTTTTTGCAAGTATACGAGTCGTAATTGAGTATAAGGTATTAAGGGTCGAATTCACAGGAAAGATTCTCAATTACGACATTTTTCGAACTCCTTTATTATTTAGACTATCATATATGTAAGAAACTAAATCTACACCATAAACATGAGATAAAAGTAATATAAATAACAATAGAAATCTCCTAGAGGTATGGAATTCCTAACTACTCTTATAAATGAAATTACCGGTTAATTGAATCAACTATATTGAAACTTAGTTATGGCATAATTTCCTAATGTATATAAAACCTACTCTCATAGTGAATCAACTATACTTGTAACTAAAGCATACCTACTCTCATAGTTATGAATTTAACTATAAGTTCATTTATTCTATGAAATTACATGAAACAAGTTAATAAACCCACAAAGGTATACCTCTACTCTCATGAGTGTATTCCCTAGGTTTATCACTTCCTTGAACTAGTATTAAATTATAATTCTCATTGCAAACTTAACACTTTAAAATTATCGCAATTAATGGCCGGTTAATCATGATTAGATAAACAAAAGTGATAAATAACTTGGTCAAAATAATATTACCAAATAACCAAGTAAATATCACTAATAAGATATAGAAAGCCATCCATAACTCTAAGCATAAACTTTAGTAAAACATGAAGAAATACAAATCCAAACTTATATAATAACTAAACATGAAATCAAATACAAGAGAGAAAGTAGTAGAAAAGATATCACCATTGTCACATGAGATCAAACACTCCATCTTGTTCTTTAATCTTCATCCGAATTTAGCTTCAAGTATAAGAAGGATCAACTAAACTTACTATACTAATCTACCCTAACTAATGAATTAAGAAATTCTAGTGAAAACTACATTTTTGTGATTTTTCTCTAATCTTCCAAAGTTATGAAACCAGTGCAATTAATGGCCCTATTTATAGAGAAATTAAAGCTCAAGATGAGTTGTTTCTAGTTGGTAAATTTGCTTTTCGAAATCCCCAAAAGCTGTTTCTACAAGATTCTATACTTGCTTGCTTATTTCTAGCTGGATTTCTTGCACGTGATTGGTCAAAAAACTTGTGTGAATAAAGAACAAGTTGCAGTCACAATTGAAGAATACATCACCTCAAAAACACGATCTGAGGTCACGTATTGACCCCACGTTTTGCCTTTTTTGCAGGTTTGCTCATTTCGGGTTAATCCTCATCCGTACTCTATTTTTATACCAAATTCCACAAATATTTTCTTAATGATGGAGGCTGAACTAACTCTTGTATAAAACACCAAAGTTGTAGTCCTTTGATTTAGTTTTCCAATGCCTCAAGAATCATCCAATTAGAGCTCTGTAAACTGAGAAATAACCAAAATACCCTCAACTGGTCAATCACCTATTTCAGCTTATGACAACAAACATAACCAATTGTATTTCAACTATTTGACAATGAAAATGACTGAACTGGACTTCGAGGTCTTCAGAAGAAATATATATCTATCTCTTAGATTCAAAATAATTTAAGAATCATCTCAATCCAATGTGTGTAGCTCAAGATATAGCCAAAATACTACAAGGTATCAAAGCTATTTTAACTTGCATTTCATCTTTTGAACATTTTGCACTCCACGTCTTCTTTAAATCATTTCAAATCATCAACAATCATCTAAATATTTTCTCAATTCACTCCATTTATTGATTGAATCATTAAATCTACAAAAACAAGAAGTTTTTATCATTAAAATGCATAGAAATGCAATTTTTATATTTTAACCATAAAAATATCAATCTTCACTAGAAACCTAGTTCATTAAATATGAAAAAATAAATAAAACACACAAAATACACACTTATCAAATTTTCTCACACTTGAACTATTACTTATCCTTAAGCAATTAAGAAATAAAAACCAACAATAGTCCAAAAATTTGAAAATAAACATATTTGTACAATTCAACTTCATTTCCTCAAAACAAGGTACAAAACCATTATGCAATCATTCAATTGAACTCAAGTACTCATAATATCAACTAAAGAAGAGCCAATTATATTTTAATTTTAACTAATTCAATTCAATTCCTCATCCTTTCCCAATTTCACAAGCAAGTCATAGGTCAATAAAAATACTTTCTAAACTCTTGATCATCTCTCTTCTCAAGTTCAACGAGGGATTCTATTCATATGACATAGTTAAATATTACTCAAGTTGTGAAAGTACATTTTGGCGTGAAAAATGACATTTTTAGATGAAGATCGCCAGTTACTCAACACTTCACATTCTCAAGTTGCCTTGCATACTTTGAATTCAAGTACCATTTTACACGAAATTCAACATTTGTGGATGAAACCTCCCGATTACTAAGTATAAGAACCATTAGAGTAGAACAACTTTTATTTTTTTCCTTTTTTTCTTCTTTTTTTCCTTTTTTTCTTACTTTTTGTCTTATTTTTTTCAAAGTAAAAATTATAATCATTCCCTCAAAATAATAATCATGAGAAGAGTATTGTAGAAGAGTATTGCAATTATTGACTATATTTATCACTTAACTTATAAAATCAAGTAAAGAGAAGAAATTTCATCAAGCAAGCAAAATTTAGCTATAATTTTTCCACTTTACATAATATACTTTCCTACAAATGTACATATTATACTCACATAATAGTCATTTTCAAGTTAAATGAAAAACGAAATTTTCGAATCACATATATTTATTTCAAAAGTAGAAGAAATTTAAATTACTAATGGTATGAAACTTGTTGCCCTTGGATAAAATTGATAAAATTTGAAATCTTTGGGGGCAATTTTATAATTTTAGATAAGATTTTGAAAAAACTTTGGCAGAATTTTCCCTTGTAAATGGATGAAACTCCCTACCAACAAACTCAAGCTTGACAAGATTCAAGTGCAATTCATATTCTAACATATTTCCAACATCAAGTCCAAGCAATAAAAGCACAAGTATCACGCATTTCCTCCCCCATATTTAAAATACACACTATCCTTAATGTGTAGGGAAAGAAAAATAATAAAAGATAGAAAAAAGTACTCCCCAACGCAATGGCTGAGATCTAGATCAACCATGACGCACGAACCTTCACAAAACACTTAAACATCTACGAATATTGTCAAATGGAGCAAATGCAAAATAAAAGTTAACATCACCCTGCATAAGAAAAGAAAAGAAAAGCTAAAAGAACATAAAAGCAAAGCAAATCGGAGGCTCATGATGCTTGCCCAACATCTCCCTCACTAGCACCAACGGATCCTTGATCATCACCACTAGTTCTAGAAGTAGTGCAAGGTGGAGTGATGCCCAAATGATCCTCTATATGACACATACGAATATCATAGGTATTTAAGTGAGCATCGATCCTATCAAGTCGTTTAACGCCGAATAGGATCAAGTCATTTGATCCGATAATGTCGAAAAATCGCTCCAGTTGGAAGGCCGGCAATGGTGGGGCAGAAGTGGACAGTCTGGCAGAAGTAGATGGATCGGCAAAAGTAGATGAACCATCAGAAGTAGAGGGACCGGTTTCACTTTGCTCAACGTGACTAGTTTGTCTTGATCTATCTTTTTTTGGGCGAGGAAAATTATCCGTAGGAATGCCCATGCCAATAAGAGTGGCAACATTTAACTCCTCTATAGGTTGCACCAGAGCTTATGGGATGCCCTCCATATTTATGCCTTTCTACTCGAAAATTAAGGATAGAAGATGTGAAAATCTCGGTCGATAGGAAGTCGCACTCCTTCGGGCGGTCATCCTTATTTTGCTAATGATTATATTTGGGAGTGGGATGCAAGCTTAAGGCGAATCCCGATTATGGAACATGTGATCCAAGAAATAGATGTCACTATGTCAAACTTTTCATTGGCCACTCTTCTTAGGAATCACATTATGTGCCATGACATAGATAATGAAGCAGTGTCGATAGTCGAATACACGCACTAGGGTTGTCTCTTTCCTAGATGAACGAAATGGTTGATATTGTAGATCAAATCTTATCATGACATGTGAAGGGTCCTAATGTTTGTTTGGCAAAATAAATACCTTCTTTAAATTAATGACCGATCCTTGATTATTGTACTTCAGAATTTGAGCAATTGTGACTCTAGTGATGATGAATTGTCTACCTCGAACAAAAGATCGAATTTCTTCTCCACTATAGCCCTTTTTATTATCAATGTTGGCATAGAATTCTCGGACCAAATTTGGATATATGTGGTGAGGGAGAGAAAGAATAGGTGCCCATTCTAATAACTCAAAAGCTTCTGTAATGCAATATACGGCATCAATCTCTGAAGTTAAGTGCATCTCATATATAAACTCCATGTGCTCAGACTCCTCGAACCAATCTTAATTATCTTTGAACATAAATCGCTCGATATCATAGTTCGGAGCTGATGGACGCCTAGATGAGCTTCTTCGTAATCTCTTTTGTTGGGTTACCAGAGATGGTGTCCTCTCAACACTTTCTTCACTATAAGATTCACGAATAATAGTCTGTCCTTTTCTTATCATGGTGTCTAAAAAGAAAAAATCTTTAAATTGCTCATACAACCTAGCTAAAATATCACACGTTCACACATTGTACAAGAATTAATTCCTACAAAACACCTAGAAAAAGAATCTTTTCACTTATAGTAACTGTAGATACTTTATAGAATTATCATTCGTGTATTAGGGATTAAAATTGGTTCAAACAACCACAAATTCACATCTTCATGTCATAAAGAATTAATTAAATATTCAACGATACCCAATATTATAACATAAGAGACATGGCATTAAAATTGTCAAAAAATTACAAAAATTATCAAAATCAACAATTTATTAAAATACACAATGAATATGTTCCAATTAATAAATTTGGCAATAACCAAGTTTATGACAAACACTAATTAGCAACAATAATTCACATTTAATCGTAAACATAATAAAGTAAAAATTATCCCAAAAATAAAAAAATTCATTAAAATTACTCTTTATACACAATGCACATGCTAAAATATCATCAACCAACCATTTTTAGTCATAATCAACAATCAAAAGACTCAAATAACAATCTAATCCACTTTTTCAATTTTATCCAAATTTAACAAATTTAAAATTTAACAACTAGGAAAGTATCACATTGCTACATTTGAATATGTAAACATGTTTAAACAACCTTAATAAATAAATTGGAGGCCAAAAATATCAACAAACATCATTAAAAATTCAAAATTAGAATATGTCAGAAAGTTCAGGAAAGTGAGAAATACCAACTTCTAAAATACAAAAATTTAATGAAGAAATTTACCTCAATCACGTAGAAGGATGTTTGGTGATGCTAATGATGTAAAAAAAACCCTATAAAACACCTTCTAATTGACCCCCAATTTCTTGGACAAAAAGTTAAAACCCTAGCCTAGAATATTCTTTTAAACCGATTTTGAGATGTTTTTCTTAGATTTTAATCAGTTAAAAAGGTTCTACGAAGGTTAAAAGATGTTGTGTTGATGATTTGTTATGAAATGGAGTAAAAATGAGATTTTGTGAAAGTGTGTGTGAGTATGTGTAAAATGCGGCTAGAAGAAAGATGAACAAGAAAAAGAATAAAGCTATGTTTTCGATTTTTAAAAGAAAAAGGAGAAAACGAGGGTAAAAAACACGGCCCTGGGTCGCATTTTATGGGATGTGGTTCCTTTAAATGATTTTGCACAATCCAATACACAGGTAAAGAAAATGCCGCTCTAGTCGCATTTTCTTACCCATGTTTTCAGTTTTGTTGTGTAGGCGAATAACGTGGGGTAAAACATGAGAAGACCTGCATTTTTACCCGGCTTTTAAGAAAAGCGTTTGAAGAACAATGAAAACGCGGGTATGGTCTGCGTTTTCATGGATGCATTTTTACAATTTTACACTTTTAGTGTAGAAATTCTGCAATTTTTTTTTTAAAATTACACGCATCACCCATTTTTTCTAAAATATATCCTAGATCATTCTTTTATCAAAATAAATAATACACGCACATGTAAAATAATCTAAACATGCATTCTAACCCTCTTTAACGCATCAAAAACTACAATTACTCAATTTGAGGTATTGAGATCATTGATCAAACTTCACCATTTTTATCTCATTTGACCACCTTTGCTTCTATTTCCAAATCCTACAAAACAAATACAACAAAATAACATAAATACTTACTTTAACCCTAAAATCACACTTAAATTAACATAAACTTAAACAAACATTGGGTTGCCTCCCAATAAGCATTTTTTTATAGTCTTTAGCTTGACTATTTCATCTCATTTTTCGAGGAGGTTTTGTCAATGAGTAATTCACCAGAAACTCAAATGATTCATAGATATTGGCTTGAATGTATGTCACTTGAGTACTCACCAAAGGAATGTCCATATAACCTACTTGGGTGATGATATCTTTAGAACCTACTCATTCAAAACACTTCTCAAGAGGGTTTAAATATGAATCATGCATGCTTATCTCTTGAGGTTCAACATTAGTTCCAAAGATATTATCATGTGAAATGGGCATTTTTTGATTGAAACACATATTAGATGCATAATTTTCATCAAAATGCAATCCATTTTCACATGCAACATGCTCACCATCCATGCTAGAGTCATTTTTCATATTATTACAAAAAATAATTTCACACAAAACATGCAATTGGTCATGAATTCTACCAAAATGAGAAGCTAATTCATCTAACCTATCCTCAACTCAAGCAAAATGATCAGAGGTTCCATTGGCTAGTTTTTCTATAACTAAATCAAATTGATTAGAAGATTTTTCTATGGCTAGCTCCCAAGATGGATTAGCTAATGGTTCACTTTCTAATTTCCAAGATAAAGATCTATTAGCTAACCTTTCTATTGCCAATTCTCAAGATGGTTTAGATTCATATTAGACACATTCAGGTGGGTAATCATATGATAACATTGAAAATCACTATAAGTATAATAATTACCCCAACCATAAGCATGCGAATTACCCGAATTAGCACCATATTGATCAAAATAAGAATTGCAACATCCAAATTCATCAAAATAATCTACATTTTATGTATGAGTAGCATGATAACCTCCATACAAGTCACAAATCACATATAAGAATAGAAAGTATTAACATTCCTCTTTTGTTCAAGCATGTTTGTAATGGTGTCCAATTGAACTTTTAATGTTATAACATGAAGTTTAATCTTTAAGCTCCTTAAACCGTCTTCAAAAGATATATCTTCGGACACATCTTGGTTACCTCTATCTAAGGAGTTTTGCAATTGGTAACAATTCATTATCGATCTTCCACTTCTTAAGTATTGTTTTACTTCTTAGGCATTGTTTACCCATGTTTCCTACTCTCCTTGAGTGCCTAAACATGCTTTCAAAGCTGGTCAGTCAAGAAGAATAGGTGGCTCGACACATACAAAAATAGGACATTAAACACAAAACAAACGACTCAACAAAACACTAAACGTAACAAATAAGACACTTAATACCACAAAGACAAGAAAAACAAGTAAAAGTGTCTAAATTAATAAAGTTATTCTTAGCACCGATATTGACAAAAAATCTTTCTCGACAAAGACACCAAAAACTTGATGAGCGCAAGGTATACATCTAACAATTAGCTCATTCATTGCAAATTTTTATGTCTATACAATGCTAAATACCCCACATGTGATTTTTCGCATGTATACAAGTCGTGGTTGAGTATAAGGTATTTAGGGTCAACCCATAACGAAGATTGCCAATTATTGATGTTTTTTGAAATTCTTTATTATTTAGATTATCATAAGTGTAAGAAATTAAATATACACTATAAATATGAGATAGAAGTAATACAAATAATAATAAAAAACTCCTAGAGGTATGAAATTCCTAACTACTCCTACAAATAAAATTACCGATTAATTGAATGATATTATCTTAGCTAGTTATGATGTAATTTCCTACTGTATGTAAAACCTACTCTCGTATTGAATCAATTATACTTGTAACTAATTCATACCTATTCTCGTGGTTATGAATTTAACTACAAGTTTATTTCTTCTATGAAAGTATATGAAACAAGCCACTAAAACTGCAAAAGTGCACCTCTGCTCTCATGAGTATACTCCCTAGATTTATCACTTCCTTAAACTAGTGTTAAATTTTAATTTTTATTGCAAATTTAACACCTTAACATTATCACAATTAATGGCCGGTTAACCATGATTAGCTAAGCAAAAGTGATAAAGAATTTGGTTAAAAAAATCACCAAATAACCAAGTAAATATCACTAACAAGATATAGAAAGTTCATCTATAAGTCTAGGCATAAACTTTAGCAAAACATGAAGAAACACAAATCCAAACTTATATAATAACTAAACATGAAATCAAATACAAGATATAAAATACTAAAAGAGATATCACTCTTGTCACATGAGATCAAACTCTCCATCTTACTCCTTAATCTTCATCCAAATTTAGCTACAAGTACGTATAAGAAGGATAAACTACACTAACTATGCTAATCTACCCTAACTAATGAACCAAGGAAATTCTAGTGGAGACTACATTTTTGTGGAGTTTCTCCGGCCTTCCAAAGCTGTAAAACAAGCTCTCCAAAGGCCCTATTTATAGAGAAATTAAAGCTCAAAGTGAGTTGTTTCTAGTTGACAAAATTGCCTCTTGAAACTTCCAAAAGTTGTTTCTACAAGATTCCCCACTGGCTTGCTTATTTTCAGTTGAATTTCTTATAGATAAATTGGTCAAAAAACTTGTGTGAATAGAGAACAAGTTGTAGAACAAGTTTCAACCACAATTGAAAAATACGTGATCTTGAAAACGGGACCTAAGGTCGTGTATTAACCCCACATTTTGCCTTTTTTGCAGGTTTGCTCATTTCTTGTTAATCTTCATCCTTGCTCTATTTTTATACCAACTTCCACTAATATTATTTCGATGATGGAGGCTGAACTAACTCTTGTACAAAAATTCAAGTTGTAGTCTTTGAATTAGCTTTCTAATTTCTCAAGAATCATCCAATTTGGAGCTCTGTAGACTGAGAAATAACCAAAATACCCTCGATTAATTAATCCCCTGTTTCAACTTTTGACAAAAACATGATCGACTGTATTTTGACTTTTTGATAATGAAAATGAATGAACCGAACTTCGAGGTCTCACAAGAAATGTAGATCTATCTCTTAGTTTCAAAATGATTTAAGAATCATCTCAATTCAATGCGTGTTGCTCAAAATAGAGCCAAAATACCACAAGGTATCAAAACTGTCTTAACTTGTATTTCATCCTTTGAACGTTTTGCACTTCAAATCATCAATAATCATCCAAATATCTTCTTAATTCACTCCATTTGATGATTGAATCATTAAACCTACAAAATATGAAGTTTTTACCATTAAAATCTATAAAAATGTAATTTTTACAATTTAACCATAAAAATGTCAATCTTCACTAGAAACCTAGTTCATTAACTATAGAAAATAAATAAAATGCACAAAAATCAAATAATAAAACACACTTAAAATACACAAAATACACGTGAGAATAAAAGAGAGATCAAGTGAATTAGGTTGGACTAGTGTGATATTTCTGAATTAATTTCACCTTCGAAATTTGAACTTGAAAGATTGAGGTGGGCCAAACTTTTTAGGGAGCCAAATCGACGTAAAATCCGTGAATCGGTGAAATCGTTAAAAGCAAGGTTGAGGCGGTGGAGATGAGAAAGTTGGAAAAGGCTAGTGTTTGGATGGATGACTCCATAACTCAGATCCAGCCCAATTACACGAGCTGTGAAGTTGTGGCATGTGACGCCAGCCCAATTGCAACAAGCTGTCTCTGCTTTCCAATGTGTTGTTTTTGGATATGGATGCTAACCCATTTCATCACAATCTTGAGAAGCATAACCTGTTATGCTAAACATTTCTTCGAATTGAAGCAGTGCAATAATGTCAATAAAATAAAAAAAAAAGCAGTGCAACAGCATCATCGTGACGGCACAAATGATCTCCCAAGAAAGTGAAACTGATCACTTCTTGAGGTTGCAATAGAAAGAAGAAAAGTAAAGCACTAAAAAATGTTATCTGTCTCTTCATTCTTGCTTGATAAATTTAGTGTCAGCATAACGGTTATATAAAGGCACGGAATTTACGTGGTGGGGGTATTATATGGAAAAGGTTGTAACAAATTTTTCTTAAATGTTGAGCAAGGTAATAGGGGAAGTATAAAGCTAGAAAAGTAAAAATCAGAAAGTTAAAAGCTTTTTTCTTTACTGGTTTGTTGTTTGAACCGTTGTAGTATGAAAATATTAAGTATTTTGTGAAGACGTTGCATGTATAATACTCCATTCTTTTTCTTTAAACTCGTAACATTGCATCATCTTCATCTTCATCTTTTTTTTTCTTTTTCCCTTAAAAACAAATATTTTATACAATATTCTGATGAGATTTGATAAAGAAGTAAATGAAGAGAGGAAAACTAATAAAATTCTACAACATGATGAAACAATGTTATCGTAACTTTTTTTCAATAGAAAAAAACAAAAAATCATTTAATCTCTATGATATTTTCTTATATATATATATATATATATATATATATATATATATAAAGCGATATACTCTTATTATGATCACCAGCTCAAACTTCATAGACCTAAAGGATCTTATTCTAATTTGAACACAAGAAGTCAAAGTGATGCTGCAACGACCCTTATTGTATATTTCTTTACCGGGACAACTTAATTAAATCAAAATAACTCAAAATTCTAAAATATGTCATAATAAAATGCAGCCAATGAAGGTTTTCTCAGCTGTTAAGATTTGTACCATTTGCCTAAACGAAACTCATATTCAAATACACTCCTAGCAGTTGCTTAATGATACACCATATGTAAGAACACCTATAAGTTGTCAAGGGAGTAGCTGATTTACCCTGGCGTAATTTGAAGTGTGGTGACCTCCCTTTCTGGCTTTCTCTTAAATTTTCATGTACCAAAACTAAAAGGAAAGAAATAAAAGGTAGAGGACAAATGTAATTTTAAAGTGCAAAACATGAAGTAAACTAAGATAATTTAGAGTCAAGAAGCAATTTTCTACTGTTAGATAGGAAAATTGAGTCATGATTTAGAAATAGTTGATCATCAGCCAAGATCGTAATTTTAATTGTCAGAACTCATAAAACTAGTCAAGTTTTGTCATTTAAAAGAACTCCTTTTTCTAACCAAATTGGAAATAAAATCGGCTCTACTTGTACGGATTGTATTAGTAAAGGAAGATGCACCACCAAGAAGCCACAATTTGTAGCCAAATAGCTGATTTTTCTCCTAAACTCCACACATACACACTGATTGTCACTCGAAGTGAATATTCGCAAAGTAACTCTATTAAAAATAAAATTAGCATAATTTGTTCCAGTTTGCTTAAATAAAAAGAGCATTTACTGTCAAAAAATGCTTTGTATCTTCAAGCAGTAAAATTGTTTAATGTATAAGATATTACAATCAATATATTTAGTTTATGTATATTTTTCTGTTACTTAAAAAGCCAGCATACAAGTTGCAATCATTGTGCCATTTCCATATTACTATAGACACTTTGCACTTTAAATTTATCAAAAGTTTTTTAAATCACCCCAATTGTTTGCGCAATTAATAAAAGTGGACTAGACAGCGCCCATGAGTTCATTACTTTAAGAAGACTTGGACTAAAAAGTATTGCGTAATTTATACAGGTAATGAAGTATATGCAAGGTCACTTTCACAACATACGTGTGGGTGAGCATCATTTAGTAATAAGTCTATGGCCACTCGGACTTGGAATAAATTCTAAGCAAAAAAATAATGAAAATGATGATTAGCAAATTAGAGCACTTGTTAAACCAAATTAGTTAATAAAGTGCCCACTTATCTGTTTGAATTCGTACAAAGATCCCCATTTCAAATTCTCTGCACAATCAATATGAAAGCAGCAAAAATTGGGATTTATGTGAGAAATCGTAATACAAAGTGTGATAACCAAGTTCCGAGTTGGGAGTTTAAGAGAAGACCAAAGATATTAGGGATGAAACTTCAAGACACAGAAAATTGAGGGACCATTATGTAAATAAGTATTAAATGAAAGAATATATTAGTGTAGTGGAGTTTCGCTGTTGAGGTACTTTCCCAATTCTTTCTTTCCTTCTCTCAACCGAAGCTCTTCCTCCTTTCTTCTTTCTTTCTTTTTGATTAAGTTTAACCTTGAGGAATCAAGGTTAATTGACTTGGGAGGAGCATGGAGATCTTATCGAGCCAACTTATCAATGTAAGTTTCAATACTTTGAACCTTATTTATGGTTTGGTTAGATGAACTATTTCGTTTGATTTTTATGCATTATTGTTATAATGGATTATATTGATTCTTGATTTGGTTGGGATAATTTATCTCTTATGTGTTGACATTTTTCCTAGAACTTTGTGATTGGTAGAATTAAGTTATGGGTCAAGTATGTAGTTGTAGAGTTGGTGGTAATTAGATCATGGGTTTGTTGACCATGGGTTAAGTTTACTCATTTTGCACTTGGAACTTGGTTGAGAAATGGAAATTAAAGTTGGATGGTTTTGGATTGGAATAATCTCATGTACATCTTGGTATTGAACTAATAATTAAGGATTAGACATAACAAATAGAGGAGATACTAGGTAATACATAGTTAAGGAAAAGTTGAATTTCATTATTTCTGCGATAACGGTAAGCCCTGCATGACTTTGGAAAAATGGTCATAAGTTGGTGTAGAAATTTCGGAATTGAGTGATTTTTGTTGCTTTTGAAACTAGATTCATAGACCTTTTCAAAGATATGAAATTTAGATTCTGATTCTTTCCCTATTGATACCAGAAAATTCGGGAAGTTGACCAAAATTCTGGCTCTACACTGTACAGTAGTACTAGAAATGTCAAGACTTTTGAATGATGATAGGCCAGTTTGTGTTTCGAATCACAGAACGGTGTCTTGAACACATTATTAGCATTAAGAGTTTAGTTTCCAACGGTACTAATTTTGTAGGTTTTTGATGTGTATAGTTTAAATTGTGGTTGTTTAACTGAGCACTGCCAAAGGTGGAAATCATACGTAATAAAAGCTGCTTTGAACTAAGTTTTCATATTATAGGTGTGGGAAGCATTTTTCTATATTTCTCGTTTGATAGTTCTCGAGTTGAGTAATTTGGGATTGTTTATAGGTGGGGAGGACATGTACTACAAGGATTACTTGAATTGAGTTCGGTATTTGTTTGTTTGGCTAAGTTAAGTGGTTTTGGTACTCACTGCATTTCCAACTCAAGTTTTATGAATGAAAATGGTTTCAACTGCTTATGTTAATATGAAATTTGGCATGGGTGAGAATAGATTTACTGCTTTTGACATGCGAAGAATTATGATAAAGATGAATATGATTTGTTCTGAATTCTGAATGCAATGTATGTTCTGCAATATGAGCTTGTAGTTTCTTGGTTACTATCTTTGGAACTAGTTCCACCACATCCGTCTGTTTGACCTACCTAGCGGGACAAATAAGTAGGAACCTTTTGTCTGGCCTACCTGACAGGACAAATAGTCAGGATTAGATATTCGATTATTGATAGAGACTGAGAGTTCTTGACCTTATTGTGATATATTGTTAATTATTGAATTTGTATAATTATGTACTCGTATGACAATTGTGTTTTAAAATTTATTATGATATTCACTTACTCGTGTTGATAGATGAGTACGTGACCTACTTATTGGGCAAGTGATTTGCTCACTCCATTTGTTAATATTTTCATTGAAGGATGGGTTTTACGAGATGATGTATGATCAGGTATGGGAGCTTCTAGGGAGGACTAAAGACTTGTTTAGATCAGTCTTACTTTGGCTGTTTTGTTTGGTAACTTTTGTATATAGAATTAGATGATGGCAGTAAATGGTTATATTTTGTATGGAATGTTGAATTTTGGGTCATGCGAATTGCTACAGATGTACATGGTAGGAAGATTTAGAAGTCAGTAGGTACAAAGCTTTAATTATTTGATTTTGATTCTAAACAAGGTGATGTTCTGTCCTGGTTTTGGGGGCGTGACACAAAGACACATAAATGATATTCTAAAAATAATCAACACTTTATTTTCTTAAAGCCACTTATTTCTTTCTTCTACTTGACATATATATATATATATATATATATATATATTTTTTTTTTGGATAAAATTAAATTTTTATTTCAGTGCAACAAATAATAAGTTCCTCTCACAGACGTCTAATTTTCCGAACAGAAGGCATTCCTATTCTATCCAGTCTAATTGCCCCGCGAGCCAGCCTCGGGAGCATATGAAAACCGTCGTAGACCTTGACCTGCTGCTCAGGATGAGATATGCCCACATTGGATAATACATCAGCAACTTTATTAACCTCCCTAAAGCAATGTGAGAATCGGGCAGGGTCCTCGACCAACCGCCAAATCTGTCGGACTTCCCTTCGGATCTGCCACGGGCACTGAATGAGCCGCTGGAGAACCCCAACTAAGACCAATGAGTCCGATTGCACCCATAGATTAATAAAACCTCGGTGAACACACGTTTGAAGGCCAATGAGAAGGGCTAACGTCTCTGCGCGAAGACAAGTAGTTTCCCCGAAGAAAGCCGAAAACGCAACGAGAGGCATCCCAGTTGAATCTCGAAGAACCCCTCCACCTCCACCCACTCCTGGATTACCTTTGGAACAACCATCCGTATTAAGCACCAGACTCCCCGTCGACGTCGCCTCCCAGCGAACAAGTTTAACGTCAAATGCACTGGTAGTCAAATGCGACCAATCAAACAACTGACAGAAAGTTTGCACCCCAAGCTTTTGCTTGAAATGGATCTCCACAATGGACTTGACTTCCGAGAAGATGGATTGACAAATGACAGAAGACCGCATCTGTTCCCCTTCAAACACTGCTTTATTTCTAGCCTTCCAAATATGCCAACAGATAAAACTTGGAAGGATAAGACAAATAAAACGCCGAGTCGCAGAATCGTGTGACCGCAACCACCAATCGACTATGCGAGCCCGCAGTGAAGAGCTTGGGGAGTTCAAACCGCACAAACCACCAAAATAAGACCAGACCTCTGACGCTACGTGACCAATGGCAAACACGTGCTCAATAGATTCCTCAGACGCACCATGACAGCAAAAACATTTAGAAGGTAAATAGAACCCAAGTCTGCACAAAGCATCCGGCAGTGGCAGCCTCCCCCTCAATAAGCACACCATAAAGAATGACACTTTCAAAGGGAGGCGAGGATGCCAAACCTTAGAGGAAATCACCGACGTGTTACGGGCTTGTCGGACGTCTCGAAAAGCAGATGCTAATGTGAATGTACCAGCCGTCGATGGCACCCAAATGACTTCATCTGCACACCCTCCATCAGGGACTGGGTACTGTAAGATGGAGGGAACAATGTCCCCTAGCAAGGTTTGAGACAGAAGACTTGCGTCCCAGTGCCCATTGGTAATAAAATTACAAAATGAGAGAGATAGATCAACTGGTGCTCTAAGAAATAAGGCGCCGCTGCCTAGCCAGTTATCATACCAGAAGTGACACGACCCGTCATTGACTAATCGTACCATGGAAAGTTCCACATGTCGGCTCACGTTCAACATACGCCTCCGGATAGCCAAATCCGTCAACCTCATCTCTGCCTGACAAGGATGGACCATTCTGCAATACTTAGCATGCATGAAAGCAGCCCACAGTGACATTCCCGTACGGAAACTCCACCAAAGCTTACACGAGAAAGCTGTATAGACGTCCTTTAGCCTCCGAAACCCTACCCCACCCTCCTCAACAGGGTAACACAGTTGAGTCCACCGTATCCAGTGAAACTTCGACTCTTCGGCTGTTGACTCCCACAAAAAATTCGAGCAAACCTGCTCTATGGATTTAAAAAGCGAGGAAGGAATCACAGCAGCGGATAGCAAATGTACTGGCATGGATGACAACACGTGCTTGATTAAAACCATCTTGCCCTCTGCAGACAAAAACTTCGATTTCCATGACAAGACTCGTCCAAGGATAGACTGACACACTGCTGCGTAATATGAAGATTTACACCTCCCAAAGTAAAGCGGAAACCCTAGATAGCGGATAGGGAAAGGCTGCCAAGTAAACCCCGTGACACGTTCAATCACCCTTCTTCTAGCCAGGGACAGTGACGGATGAACCAAGTAGCCACTTTTTTGGGCACTTATCAACTGGCCTGAGCACCGTTGATACATCTCCAACACCTGCATAATGTCCTTCAGAGAGGAGGAGGACCCATTCGCAAAAATAAGCACATCATCCGCGAACGCCAAATGAGTTATAGAGGGGCAGCCATATGGAACTTTAAACCCCAAGAAACCCGGTTGCACCATGAGTGCATTTAAGCCTCTCGACAAGACCTCGGCCCCTATAATAAATAGTGCTGGCGACAATGGGTCACCCTGACGTAACCCTCTCATAGATTTAAAGAATCCGTGCGAAGACCCATTGATCAGAACCGAAAACCAAACATTAGACAATAGCCGCCATACCATATCTATGAAACGCTCCCCGAAGCCAAACCTCCGCAAGACCCCAATAATATGCAACCAAGATACCCTGTCATAAGCTTTGGACATGTCTAGCTTCAGAACGACGTTGCCACCCCTAGCTTTTTTCCCAATACCCGCCACCACCTCTTGAGCTAGTAGATAATTCTCCGATATATTGCGGCCCTTAACAAACCCTGATTGCTCGGGGGAAATAATCCTTGGCAAAACACCAGCCACTTTATCAGCCAAAATTCTGGATAACAACTTGTTAAAGAAGTTACACAGACTAATTGGTCTAAATTGAGAGAGATCCTGAGGATTCGAGACTTTAGGAAGCAGCACGATCGAGGTAGAGGTGACGAAGTGAGGAAGTTCTGCCCCATAGAAAAAACTGAGTACCGCATTATAAACATTCTGAGCAATAACCTCCCATGCAAAGGTGTAAAATTTACCTGTGAATCCATCAGGGCCCGCTGCACTATCCCCATCCATTGCCCTTACCGCTTGATGCACCTCCTTTATAGTAGGAGCTGCCTCAAACATGCAATTGTCCTCCGTTGTAATCAAGGGAGGAATGAGGTGCAACATATCGGAGGCAGCCTCCAACGGTCCAGCAAAAAGATTAGAAAAGTACGCGATAGCCTCACTTGCTATCTCAGTATCCGTATCCACCCACTCACTGTTGGATTTCTTTATTCGATGTATCATCCCTTGGGCCCGTCTCTGCCTTACCACCGCATGAAAATACCTCGAATTACGATCCCCACTTCGAAGCCATTTGACACGTGCCTTTTGACTCCAATACTGCTCTTCAATAGACAAAGCATAGCGAAGCTCCGCTTGAGCCTTCCTGAGCTCAACTTGACCCTCTTCCGAATCATCATGATCCACAGCCTCCTCAGCCCTTTGTACCGCCTGCTCTGCCTCACGAACAGCATCGAATACATTTCCAAACCATTGCTTGTTCCAGACCTGAATAGCCCTCCTCGCTGCCAATAATTTAAAGCACAATACACGCAGTGGAGAACCACTTGCTTCTTGACCCCAGGCATGTTTAATCACCTCCAAAAGGTCCGGTTTAGTCGTCCAGACATTCAAGAAACGGAAAGGCCTTGGCTTATTGTCACTCCTAGAAGCAAACGAAATCTTCAACGGCGCATGGTCCGAGGGATGTCTCGCCAAGTGAACCACAGAGATGGCTGCAGAGAAGTCCAAACATTTCCCATTGACTAACAGCCTGTCCAATCTCTTTGACGCTCTAGCTCTATCTCTCCGATTATTACACCACGTGAAACTAGGCCCTGAAAAGCCCACATCAAAAACCCCAGCCTCCTCCAAGAAGGACATGAACTCCACCCCCTCAGCTACAGCAAACGGTCGACCTCCCCGTTTTTCATGAGGAGCCATTATGACATTAAAGTCCCCCCCAATGCACCATGGCAGAGAGCTAGGCTTATCCGCTACTAGGTTGCTCCAAAGTTCCCTCCGCTCCTCCACGGAGCACTTTGTATGAACAAAAGACATTATAATTGACCCCGGCATCAACGGAGATTGCACAGAGAGAGATAAATGTTGGCTCGAATTACCAACCATGGAACACACGAAAGGACTATTGTAGAACACCCAAATATCTCCCGAGCAAATCAAAAGCCAAAATCAAAATGTAAGCGTAATCGTATGGACTCAATTCTAGACACATCTAGTTTGGGCTCACATATTGCAACAAACTTAGCCTGATGAGACTTTACTAAACTAATCAAACGTCTCAAATTAGGGGCTTTAGCCACCCCTCTAATATTCCAAAAGATGCCATTAATCATGAGATAATACCTGAAAGGAGTTATGGGAAGATGTCGCGGACCGAAGCTGTCTGTCAGAGGGAATGCGAGCACGCACACCCTTCCCTCTCGCTTGCTTGGCATCTCTCTCAACTGCCTGAGACTGGTCAATGTTCAAAGCCACCACCACTGACTCCCCCACCCTCTCTTGTCGAACAACCAGCCGTGGGGAGAGATTCCCTGCCACAGGCGATAACCCAATGTTGTCCCCTTGGCTATCGTGAGGCACCTCCTCCCTCCCACTTAAATCAACAACCAAACTCCCCAGCTCGCTGTTGTGTAGCAGAATCAGCTGCCCCGCATCAGCCTGCTGTGTATCGCGCACCCCTTGCTCCCCGTTCAACGACTCCTCCCTTCCGTCACATACAACCTGCCCCTCCTGCCCAGCAGCTGTAGCATCCTGCCCACTCTCCCGTAGTTGCCCACAAACGGCGTTGGATCGCATGCCCTCCACCCCAACCTCCACCTGCTCCGTCAAGACTCCCTCTGTCGCCAAAGGGCCTAAGGGTCGGTCCCAATCTGGTGCGCCATCGACCTGCCCAGTGCTCTGCAGCAGCGTCAATGTCGCATCAGCAACAAGGGAACGAGCAGGCTGCTGCACAAGGTCCGTCGTCGCCGCAGCCGCAGCCGTGTCCGCCTGACTTTTGCCTCCGTCACCAGCCATGCTTGAAGACTGCCCCACCATCAACTCTGCTCGTGTTGAATCCCCAATCTCCCCAGGCGTCGTTGCACCTCCTTTGGCCTCCTCGACAGCCTCAGCAGTTTCGCGCTGCTTTACGACTTGAGCCTGTTTGCCCTTAAGCACAGCCCCAACACCATTGTGCGTATCCTTCTTGCATTCCTCCACCGAATGGCCCAACATATGGCTTCATGCTTTAATTTAATACGAGCAGAGATTTTGAGTTCATTAACAACTGCAGTAAAAAATATGGATTCGAGTTCATTATTATTCAGCTTGGTCAGAAAACTTTGCCAACTGTTACCACTTGTAACTTCTAATCATATACAATTAATGTTCCTATTCTGTAACGTCACATATAAATCTCAAAAATAAAATTGTCAAATCTTCTTCACAATTGTCATGCCATTGCCATCATCAGGTAAGTCAAGAAAATATTCTTCTTTTTTATCTAGATAGTCAAGAATAAATTCTACTCAAGTTGTTTCCAAGAATTTTCACTTCAACAAATGTTTGGTGAAGACTGGACCTATCGATCATGAAAATACTTCATCAAACATTTACCTTGACCTAAGGACGACCTGTGTTGAAACCTCTAATCACTTTTGAGTTTACAGGATAAAAAATGGGAAAGGTCTTTCTATTTGTGTCCGAATGGCAGACGACAAAAATATAGGGCTAACTATTTTTTGTCAATAAAAGTTTAAATTTTCTGTGCAAAATTATACACAAATTTAGGGTTCAAAATAATATTTTTATATTATGGGCACAAAATTAAAAAAGCCTTGTAAGAATGTAGACATATATGAATGTTGTAGATCCGAGCTTGCCAAGTTGAATTGTTGGCGATTTCTGTCCAGTGATATAATTTTCATAACATTTGATGTAAATTAGTACAATTTTCATGTAAACTTGAGTTTGTCAACTTATATGACTACTAGGGGAACTTCACCGCGCCTCGTACGAGTATTTTTTGTTATGTGGAGGAACAAATTTTAACTTACCAATACTTCAAAGGAAAGTCTTGACAGCTATAGCGAGCTAATGCATGGAAATGATAAATGCAGAATAAACAGATGCATGCAAAACACTTTCGTTCAAAACATAAATGGTAAAAGTAATTGTAGTTACAAAACGGCAGTAAATTATTGAGAGGATAATGCAGAAGTTAGATGGATAAACATGGATGAGTCAAATTTACCGGTCCTGGAAGGGAAAGATGAAGGACAGGCTGAAGCTCAGCAAAGAAAGCAAATGAACAGGAAGAGAACAAGCAAAATGCAATTCTATGATCAATGAGTCGGACAGTGGAACTGCAGTGCACTATATCCGAAGATAGCTGACCAAGCAAATGGGAAAAAACAAATGTCACTTTCCCATTTTAGCCCCATTTAAGGCAGTATAGTCCAAGTAAAAAGCATCTTCAAGGGTTATGTGGGTAAATTAGGTGATATAATTACTGTTTAGTGATAGGACTGAGCAATCTAATCAAGTGAATTGACCAACAAATCCTCTAATTCATGTCTAATAGGCCATGGGAAATAGTTCTTTGAAGGACGCGAGAGAGAAAAACCATTATAAAGGATACACAAGACACAAACAGGGCCTGTAAATGTCACTTTGCCCCCTAAAATATCTGTAATCCTCCCAGAAAGGTGCGATAACATGGTGCAAAATTCATCTCAGGCTTCCAGAAAAATGCCTCGAGGTGCAGATGAAAATGCAAGGGAACGCTGAAAGAGCAAGTTCCCTTCCCCACGCGAGGCGCGGGCAAGGTGCCTATTTTTTTTGGTGTTGCCCCGTTACTAAATTTTTTTTTATTATTGTACACAGGATGCATCATACTTGTTACCTTAATTTGTTTGGTTGTAAATTTTTTTAGTTTGTTTACTCCGAATGCGAACTATTTCAATTGTGACCTGAGTTTGCAATAAGCTAGTGGTAAAGGTAAAATAGTGCATTTTTTGAGTTTACAGTTTGTTCGATTTGGTTTATTCATGGATTCTACAGGTCGAAAGTTTGGCGTGTCACGTGATTTGTAACCCCAGATTGAACCAGTTGTTGTACTGTCACGCAGACGAATAAATATTAGACAGAATAAAAATATAAATAACCAATAGTGCTAGAGTTTTCATCCAAATGAAATTGTGAATAATTGTTTTTACAATTAGACACAAAGATTTGAAATATCATCATAGATGCTTGATGACATCGAAGGAATGGTGTAAATGTCTTCTTCAGTTGTGTGGGGAACAAAATATCCCCAAGAAACAAACACCATATTTTACCTGAAGATCATTCTGCAAAACAACAATTATAAGTCTTTTCTAGATTGCAAAGATACTGGAATTCATCATACTAATAAAATGTGCCTCACTTGAGCTTGAAACCACTTAAGCAAAGCAGTAGTATAAAATCAAAATAGATTTGTATAGTTAGAAATTGTTTTAAAGAGAAGAAACAAATCACCATGAATAGCCATGAGAAATTTTACCTGACAAAAATATTAGATTCACTAATTTCAGTGACATCAGTGACTGAGGAAATGTCTAATTAAAAGAGTAGCTCTGCGCAAGGTACTATGTTTTTCCCAAATGAGCTTGAAGCAGCAATAATTTGTTAGTAGATAGAAATGAACTACCTATCAGCATGAGCTCTTTTTTAACATAATGGATAAGAATCAGAGGATCAACAAGAATTTTAGCACTGTCTCTACCAATAAGAAAGATTAGAGGATCAATAAACTGCAATTTTTTAAGCAGTATGATTGCACACTACAACCAGTAGGCCAAACTAAATTTAAAGATACTTAAATATTGCAAAAAATTAGATTTGTTTCTATTCAGTGAGAACATCTTATCTTCTTATCAACAATCAAACACAAATTTCCTGTAGAAGCCCCAAAAGAGTAGGAAACATTGGAGTATAATATCCAGATTTTCTAAATAATAAAAAGGCATATTAAATAAGCTACTAAAAATGATACCTTTAAAACTTATTGAACACCTGTAGATACAACAAATAATATGCAGGAAAAATCAAAGTAAAATACAAAAAAATTACAAGAAGGCATGAAACATAAAGTAAAAAAACCATGTAAATCAACAACTAAGGAGCACATACCTCACGCAGTAAAACCTAACCAAGCCAATTACATCAATAGCTGAAAACTTTAAAACCACAAAAGAAGCCAAAGTTAATTAGAGTTTTTTCTTTTTTATTAAAAAAATGAATTGAAAACTGAGGATATTGAGAGGACATAAAATAAGAATACACATAAAATTCAAAAGGGAAAGATATTATAATCATCAACAATGCAATGGTTAAAGGAAAATATTTGAAAAATCTAACAACAAAAATGAAAAGGAAATAAAGCTTACCTCTCAGTAAAGGAAATAATCGACACATCAATTTTACCATATGGAGAGTACTGCAAATCATTCAGCCAATAATTGATTACGAAATAGAGATCTTTCTATGAAGACAAAAACGAAAAAGTAAAATAACCAAATTTGATTTAAAAGGCCAAAAATTAACATGATGCGCTTGAGCGCGGGGCTTATGGTGCTCAAGTAGACCCTGTGAAGGTGCCCCAAGGCCCAGTGACACGAGCACGAGATTCAAGGAGTCACTTCAAGCTTTGGTTCATGCCGTCCAAACCCAAGAGAAATCGCCCATTGAACGAATTGAGTTGGAAGATCCTTGCAAGACTACTAAAGTATTGCTGACTATTGAAGTTGCAAGTGTTCAAACTCCAAACGACGGATTGGGGCGCTGAGCTGTACGGGGGTCTCGTTGACCGGTCAGCGAGTCGGGGATCTAGGGGGCGACGCGCCCCGGCTGGGGGGGTCCGGGGGGCAGCGATGCCTCCGGTGGGGGTTTAGGGGCAACCCCCCCGAGGCTTACAGTCTATGTATTGTTGGACCAACTTCGGCCAAGTAGAAGACATGGGCTGGTCGAATTTCCTTATTGTTTTTCCAAACTTTATTAGGGTTTAGTCAAGACTATAAATAGCCCTAAGTGATGTTTTACATTCAGTTTTCCGATATTATTCAATAAAATTCCAGAATTTCATCCATTAATTGTGGCAAATTCCTTTAGCTTGTGAAAGCTAGTTTGAACGTCCTAGAGTTGATCTTAGGTTGTTTATTGACTTATCAATCAAGCGATCACACTTGATTGTGGCGTCCTTTACCGTTGAATTCGCTCTTGAGTGGTCCAAGTTTGGATTCAACTCCATCAAATCGTCAACGTGCCCTCTAAGATCCTAAGTAGCTTCCGTGTCTCACATCATAACATCACCATCGGAGCTGATACTTACAAAAAAAAAAGTCACCATTGAAGCACACAACAATCTTCTGGCATAATTGAAGTTTCACGATCTTAAATAGCCCTCAAACGGAAAAAGAAAAGATGAACAAAGAGGCTAAGGGAAAGACGAAATGGGAAGGAAGAAAGAGAAAATAACAAGAAGAATGTAGGGGTGGAGGCTAATATGGAGGCATAGAATTATCCTTGGAGAGTTGGAAACTTCCTTTTGGGCTAAAAGGACGATCCTAGCCTGGAGATGGTTGTCTAGAAACCAGACAAAAGGCATCTTTTGGGTTATTATTGTCAATACACTTTTTGCGAGAGTCGCCTAATTACCAAAATATCCTGCTTGAAGGCAGATGAAAAGACTGAAGCTCAAGCAAATGGGCCAAACCGTAATCTGAACCAACACACATGCAAAAGACTGTAGTACAGCAGGCAAGACAAGCAATACAATGCAGGGTAAAATGGCGAAAAAACCCCCAAGCGAGCAGATGAAAACGGCTTGTACAGTAAAGAAGAAGTGCCTCTTATATATTGTATGGATGTTAAAGAAAAATCATAATTACATCAAAGTTATATTAGTTTACACCAACAATTGTAAGAATTGTATCTGTGAGACCCCGAAATTTCACTTATCTTTATAACTCTTATTTGAACTTACTTGTCTTAGATTCTTGGTTGAATATGAGACAAAGGAGTGAATTTTACTGAGAAAAATTTCATAATCTCAAGTTGTTAGAAAATCTAGAAATTTTCACAGGAGGCATTGCACAGTTTTGGGAAATTGGCTATAACTTCGTATAGGAAAGTCAGAATTAAGTTCCATTTGTTGCTTTTGAAACTAGACTCATAGGACTTCCTATTTGAAAAATTTAGGGTTTGATTCAATCTCTATAAATTCCAGAAAATTGGCAAAGTTGACTGAAAATTCTGCCTTGCACAAGTAAACATAGGAATGTTGTAGTAGTTTATAACTCAATTTGGACCAACTTATGAACTAAATCTCTTTGAGGGGTCTTCTAAAGATTATTAGTATTTGAAGTCTAGTTTTTAACAAGCTAAGTTGTATGAATTTTTGGTATTTATAACTCAAGTTATGATTTTTCTAAAGGAAGGGCATAAGTTAGGGTTTTGTGCATACTAGGGTTTTGGTGTGTGTTTTTGTGTGCATTTTGGTAGTGTGGTTGTGAAGACTTGTAAAATCACATTGGGCCTGGACTTCGTGCCGCCAACCTTCCAAAAATCAAGGTGGGCCTGGACTTCGTGCCGCCAACCCTCCAAAAATCACGTTGGGCCGGGATTTCATGCCGCCAACTTCACAAGATCCCGTTGGGCCTGGATTTCATGCCGCCAACTTCACAAGATCCCTTTGGGCCTGGATTTCGTGCCGCCAAATTCACAAAAATCCTATTGGGCCTGGACTTGGTGCCGCCAACATCTCAAAAATTTCATTGGGCAGGCTCGGGTTAATCCCACTGACCAATTCATCACTGGGGCAAATTATTTCCACAAGTCTCTCTCAATCAAAAAATCAAAAAATCAGGAAAAAAAAGAAAGAAAAATCAAAAATCAGAAAAAAAATCAAATCAAAATCAAATCAAATTCAAATTCCTATTTCTTGAAAATCCATTTTTCATTTCTTGTTGGCAAAGCTTAGTGTCCGCCGCGCACCTTTCCATTCCCCACTCTTGACAACCACATTTCATTTCAACCGCCGTTAGCATTGAGTCTATCTCACTAACGTGCGTGTTTCATTCTACCGCCGTTAGCATCGAGTCTATCTCACTAACGTGCGTGTTTCATTTCAACCGCCGTTAGCATTGAGTCTATCTCACTAACGTGCGTGTTTCATTCAACCGCCGTTAGCATCGAGTCTATCTCACTAACGTGCGTGTTTCATTTCTACCGCCGTTAGCATCGAGTCTATCTCACTAACGTGCGTGTTTCATTTCTACCGCCGTTAGCATCGAGTCTATCTCACTAACGTGCGTGTTTCATTTCTACCGCCGTTAGCATCGAGTCTATCTCACTAACGTGCGTGTTTCATTTCAACCGCCGTTAGCATCGAGTCTATCTCACTAACGTGCGTGTTTCATTTCTACCGCCGTTAGCATCGAGTCTATCTCACTAACGTGCGTGTTTCATTTCAACCGCCGTTAGCATCGAGTCTATCTCACTAACGTGCGTGTTTTCATTCTACCGCCGTTAGCATCGAGTCTATCTCACTAACGTGCGTGTTTCATTTCAACCGCCGTTAGCATCGAGTCTATCTCACTAACGTGCGTGTTTCATTCAACCGCCGTTAGCATCGAGTCTATCTCACTAACGTGCGTGTTTCATTTCTACCGCCGTTAGCATCGAGTCTATCTCACTAACGTGCGTGTTTCATTTCTACCGCCGTTAGCATCGAGTCTATCTCACTAACGTGCGTGTTTCATTTCTACCGCCGTTAGCATCGAGTCTATCTCACTAACGTGCGTGTTTCATTTCTACCGCCGTTAGCATCGAGTCTATCTCACTAACGTGCGTGTTTCATTTCAACCGCCGTTAGCATCGAGTCTATCTCACTAACGTGTGTGTTTCATTTCTACCGCCGTTAGCATCGAGTCTATCTCACTAACGTGCGTGTTTCATTCAACCGCCGTTAGCATCGAGTCTATCTCACTAACGTGCGTGTTTCATTTCAACCGTTGTTAGCATCGAGTCTATCTCACTAACGTGCGTGTTTCATTTCTACCGCCGTTAGCATCGAGTCTATCTCACTAACGTGCGTGTTTTCATTTCAACCGCCGTTAGCATCGAGTCTATCTCACTAACGTGCGTGTTTTCATTTCAACCGCCGTTAGCATCGAGTTTATCTCACTAACGTGCGTGTTTCATTTCAACCGCCGCTAGCATCGAGTCTATCTCACTAACGTGCGTGTTTCATTTCAACCGCCGTTAGTATCGAGTCTATCTCACTAACGTGCATGTTTTCATTCTACCGCCGTTAGCATCGAGCCTATCTCACTAATGTGCGTGTTTTCATCCCACCAACACTCCATCTCACTTCAATTCATCTAATTTTACATTTCTGTCCGGATCTATCCCGTGGGTCTATCCCAAATTTAAATTTCTGTTTGGGTCTACCCCATTTTTACATTCATGTTCGGGTCAGTCCCATTTTTTAGAATTCTTGTTCGTTGGAATCATTTTCGTAGCCGAATAACACAGGTGAGCATTTGGTGTCTACTTCTTTGTCTCAAGTTTTTCCAAAACTCAGACAAAGAGGGGCAAACTGTAGACACCAAATTTTTGGTGTAATTTCTTTTTTAGTTTTATTTGTCGTGTTCGTTTTTTTAGTTTTTAGTTTCTAGTTTTATTTTTAAGTTTTAACATAGAATTTCTTGAAAAAAGAAAAAAAAGAAAAAGAAAAAAAAAGCATTCAAAAAATATGATTTAGTCGTTTGTAATTTAAATTCAATGATTTCTTGAAAGTGAAAAATGAATGAAAAAAAAATGAAAAAAGGAAAATCATGAAAAAAGAGAAAAAGGAAAAATCATGAAAAAATAAAAAAAAGAAAAATCATAAAAAAAGAAAAAGGAAAAAGAAAAATAGCAATTTTTTGTTTTATTTGGCCTTATTTATCTTTTCTTTAGTCATTTCTTCTTAATTTATCTTTTATTTTCGTTTGGTTCATTTGGGAAAAAGGAAAAATGAATGAAAATGGTGAAAAATGGAAAATAAAAAAGGGAAAGTGGAATTTGCATTTTTTGTTATTTCTAGTTTATGTTATCCAATGTTAATTAATTTGTTTTTGTCATTTTTTTTATTTATTATTTTTATTATTTTTAATTAATCTTTAGAAAGAAAGAAAAAAAAATATTTTCCAGTCGCGGCAAGCTGCAAGCGCAGCTTGCACAGAAGGGCCTGAGGGGTTTCGGCTGCAAATGGTTGAAAAGGGTAGCTAGGTCTCTAGGTTTTCTAACCTATAAAAGCCAAGGAAAAGGGGAGCCGCCAGGGGGGGTTGAAAAAAGAGAGGCTCGGCTGTAAGTTTGAGGAGGCAACAGGCTGAGCAGGAAGAATCGAGGAAGAAAAAGGAAAAACTGGAGAAGGTCTTCGGCTGAGTGAGTCTGAGAAAGCTGGGAAGAGAGAGTTTCAGGTAGGGAGAAACCAGGAGAGCCCGCAAAACTCCATAACCACCGCCCACGAACCTCCAACCACCAGTCCGCATCTGCTGTTTCTACCGCCGTGGACTTCACCACCACACTTCACTCCGAAGCCCACTGGCACAACCTCCATCGCAGCCACCAGCAACCATAACCCTTTTTCTCCAGTGTAACCAAGTGGCCAACGGCTTGCCGAAGAACCGAAGTCGCCATCGCTACTGGAACTGACCATCATCGTCTTCAAGCATCGCTGAAAGGCACGGGTTTTGCAGCAAGCTGCCCGCTGTGGATCCTTCTTCTTTCTTTCATTCAAGGTCCAAGTTGCCTCTTTTCGTTTTTAGTTGTTCGCCTATTGCTGTCTTCTGGTTCACTCTTTGTTTCCATGCTATCTGATAGTTCTTGGTGGATGATTTTACTTAGAATCTGCTTGCTCTTCGTAAGATCCATGTTTTTGACACCTCCCTACCTTAAATCTCGTCTGTGGCATGTTTAGTTGTGTGTTCATGATGTATGTTGGGCTGCAAGTTTTCTGTGATTTCTGGAAATGAAGACCCAAGTGGCTGAACACTTTCCAGATTTTCGCATCCTCTGGCTCTCGGTTTTTCATGTTTAAAACGTGAGAGTTTTGAGGTTTAAAAGTGGAAAGAATGTACGGTTATGCTGTCATTTTGATTCATGGTTTCATTGATTGAATCCATTAGTAGTGTTTGAATGAACAAAACCAGAAAACGCTGCAATAAAAACTTTCAGCTTTTATGATTTTTTGTCATGTTTGGTTTCCTAAAGCTTCCTTGATTGCTGTTTCTTTGGTGTTTATGCAATGTTGACAATGGGTTTAGCAATGAAGGGCTTAGATAACATGGTTTTTGTTGTTGGTTTGAAAACGGGTTGGAATTTCTGGTTCCGAATCCTGCGTTCTTTTACTATTTTCTTTCCTGCAACAGCTCATTCAAGTTTCGGTCATCCATTTTGCTGGTTGGTTTTGCATGCTCGATAGGTTGGAGTGCTGGTTGAGAGGAATTGGATAAGGGGTGTTGGGTATGCATGTTTGGGGACTGAAGGGTCTGAATCATGTTCGAATACTTTGCTGAAATTAGCAACCATTTTTGCCGAACCAGTTTTGTTTTCTTTCTCAGAATTTTTGCATGATCTTTTCCCAAGTTTTCTGGTCTTTTGGATTGTGATCACCAGGTAATTTGTTATTTAGTTAGAGTTGTGATGTTGGGCTGAAAAACATTTGATCAAAGCTGTGTTTTTGAATTGAAAACCTGGTCTGCGTGATGAAATGGAAGCCACAGCTATGAAAATTGCAGAATGTTATTTTGATGCTTTGCATGATCTCCTGTCCGAATTTCTGATGTTTAAACATAAGTGTCTTATGATGGAAAGTGAGATGAATGCTTAGTGATGTGTTTAGTTGTTTGAGATAGAAGCGTTGTTACTTGAGGTAATGAAATGAAATGCAAATTGCGATGGTTTCTTGGTTGCAGAAATGTTTGTTTTGAGTTACAGAAGCAGATTTTCCTTCGTAAGATTGCATGTTCTGCATGAAAGTATTTTCTAAAAATTGCCTCTTAACCCCCTCAAGTTTCCCCTTATGCAACTATGACCCAAAATTGAGAAAAACTAATCAATTGGGTCCCTGAGATTTTTGCAGCAATGCATTATGGCCCAATTACATTCCAATGCTTGCAATTAGGTTCTAAGGTGTTCGCATTTGAATCATTAATTGATCTTTATTATTTTTGGGACCTTTGAAGCTCTTTGATGATTCGTTTTGACGTTGATTGTGATTGATTAGTGGTCGTTATTGGGTCCTACAAATGCAAGTTTAAACCATTCATGGACTTTCATTCACTCTTGGATTCTTGAGATATGATGTTTGCTTGGATTTTAATTTTTTTTTTACTTGGGGACCTTTGAGTTTTTAAATGCTTCAATTAGGTTCAAATGATTTGAGTAGTGCTTGCATTTGGGTTTTTAGTAGATGTTATGCTTGGGGATTGGATGATCATGCTTTTTGCCTTGGTCTTTAAGTAGTTTTGACTTCATTGAGTTGCAATTGAGGGAAAGTTTGATGTTTGGTGGATTCAAATTGTTTAATTTATATCTTATCACTAAATTGGTGCATTAATCTTTTGTTTCTGATGATTTTAGCCTAAATTAGTCTTTTCTTGGGTGACTCTAGCCAAGTTGAGTTTGTTTACTTCCTTAGTATCACCAATGGGGAGGTATAATCTCTTTTACCCTTTTTGTTTCTCTCATATGTGGACTAATGTGCTAATTGAAATTTGCATGTCTACTTGCTTTCCTAGCCTCTCCTTATTTCCTTTCAGTTATTTCATTTACTTTTGATTTTTAATAATGGGGTATGTGTACACCTCTTGGCTTGTAATAAATAGGGCGTGGCAAGTAATTTGGTCCATTTTCCCTTTCCTCTTTGTTTTAGTTAGCAAATGTAATGGTTGCATGCCTATGTGTTATATGTTAAATGCTTTATTAGGATTTTGCATCTAGTCAAGCATGCTAAGTGTTATGTGCTACGTGTTTATAAGTGATTAGCATGTCTACTCGCTTTTTGTAGTATAGATGAATGGAATGGATGAATGTACGTCACCACACTAGTCCAACGCTAGTTGTGGCTTCTTTTATCGTTTCCACTAGTCCAACGCTAGTCGGAATTCATAGGATGGGTTAGTCCAATGCTAGACCCAATAGGTTTTTTTTCCTTTTTTCATTAAATGCATGATCACCACATATCACGCATTTTTCATTAGTTTTATCATTTGGTATGTTCCTCAAACCCCTTCCCCTTCACTTTAGGACTTGCATCTCATGCTAGTTAGGGTTCATCTGCGTGGAAATCCCCTTAAATATGGAATATAGACGAGTGTGGCTTTTTCTAAGCCTTAGCACGCTTGTATCCTCTCTATCAAAGGGCAAATTGAGTCACGATTTAGGTCTCCCCGTACCCATTATGCATGAATTCCCTAGGTTCATGCATCCACTCTATCATTACACTTTCATTTTCTCCCCTCATTTGCACACGTACACCTTTATCCCTTCACTTGCACACGAACACTTCTCCCCTCATTTGCACACGTACACCTTTTTATCCCTTCACTTGCACACAAATACTTTTATCATCACTTGCACACATGTACTTCATATTATCATTTCACACACCGCACCTTGCCCACTCACGTGCACATTTCCATTTACACATTCTTATCTTTTATTACTTTTTCAAACTCATGTCCTCACATTGCATACATGCATCCCATTCATTTGCATCCCACTCGCATTATTCGTGACTTCTTCAAAGGATCGTTATTGGGCTTCACGATTAATGTGATTGGCACCACTCAACCTTTGAAGGGAAATTTCCCCCAATACCCCTAGGTCTAGGGTTTGCATTCATGTAGTGCATCCAAATGTAATAAATTCTTTGGTTAAAACAAGAAAATCTTTGATTAAATCAACGCAACTAGCCTTGGCTAGGTCAAAGGGGTGCCTTGGATTTTCATCCTTGCCTTCCCCTTCGTCAAATGTGACTCCCGAACCTTTTTCATTGGTTTACGTGGACTAGGAGTCGTTCAAAAGGGTTTCTTACTTTTTTCCTTAAAAAATTCACTTTTTTGGGTGACTTGGTACACCCTAACTCTATACCAAGTGGTGACTCCATTTTTCATATAAAAAACCCTTTTTGAACTATTTTTCTTGGGTCAAATCGTCGCATTTTCAAAAGTCCCATTTAGACCCATCTTTCTTTTAAATCACAATTAATTTTCCAATCACACAAATACATTTTTAAACCATTTTATTTATTTATCAAAAAATGGGGCGCGACAGTTGGCGACTCCACTGGGGACTTGAGAGTCCGAGCAATCGATTTAGTCAATTCTTTTTTTCTTTTAACCTTTTCATTTATCACATTGGATGTTTAGGATTGCATTTTTCCTTTTTTTTAGGATTTTTGCATTTCGCGTATCAACTCACTTCCTCACACATTCGCCTACGATTGTTTGGATGGATGGATGATTTATTTATGTATGATTTCGCGCTATGCATTGCATTTGGGGGGGGTGTGTCACCCTTAGAGCCTTGCGATTGGTTCTCGACCCCTTCGCTCAAAATAGGGAACACTTCATACGTGCACGTTTACTTATTGTTATCCCACTTTATTTTATTTTTTCGTGGGCGTTTCCCACACCGCCTTGTAGGATTAGGATCGATCGCCTTGGGTAGGCGGCTGGTGTGCGCTGCGCCCATAGCGCTACCTAAGGGATCACTCGAGCCACCGATCGAAGGCCTTGGGAGTGATAACCCTTTGCCTTTAGGTTTGAAGGCTTGGGAGCCGAAGCCTTATCGAGTATAGTTGCATTAGTGAACCCCAGCCTCATGCATCCATGTTAGCATTTGCCTAGGTTAGAGTCGGCCTCACCCTCTTTTAAGCACATTAGGCACGAGGGAAGGGGTTTCCACCCCTTTTACTTGTTTTTATTTGTATTTCTTTTCTTAATTGCTCCCAATGTGTTATGTGTACTATCAATTGCACTAACCATTCTTTTTGTTTTCTTGGCTTGCATTCATGTGCCTTAGCAATAAGAGGCCTCTTTGGCACTCTTTTAGTGACCTACCCATTAGATAACTCACATGTTTAAATTTCAGTCATTACACTTAATTTTCAATAAATACATTTCATTTTAGACTTTTTCCCCCCGATGCATTATTCATGTCCTTTAGGCCATATTTGTCACATATTTACATCGCTTTAATAAATGACATCATGCATTAAACCCTAGAAAGGGAATGCCATTTAGGGGATCCCGTGTTAGGAATAAGCCACCTTGTGTCTCGGATACTTAATCCAACGAGACTTGCACGTTTACATTTTGTACCATCCAAAGGGGTAGTGCACAAGGTAAGGTGGGATCCGATCATTTTCATAGAGTGATCTTTGGAATATGAGCATCTAATAATCACCTTTTGGCCATTTTATCAAAAATGGGTAAAATTCCCTTGCGTGAAGGACATTAATTTGAAGAAATTCACAAATGGTTCCTCCTTTTGAGACGATAAATAAATTAAGGCCAAAATTTGATTTTTAGACGGTCATAAACTAATGCACCTCAATGATTTTGAAATAACCAATGGCCGGACAATTCAACCAATCCATTTTGCCGATTCATTTCAATAAATCGTCAATTCATTTTGACCAATTTACCTTTTTTAGGGTCATTCGGTCGATTTTGAATAAAACGTCAATTCATTTGACCCGTTTCCTTTTTTAGGGTCATCCGGTCAATTTTTGAAAAATCATCCATTCATTTGACCAATTTACCCTTTTTTAGGGTCATTCGGTCAATTTTTGAATAAATCAATTTCATTTGACCAATTTACCCTTTTTAGGGTCGTTTGGTCAATTTTTTGAATAAATCAATTTCATTCATTTCGTTTGACCAATTTACCCTTCTAGGGTCATTTGGTCGATTTTGCAATAAATCAAATTCATTAATTCATTTGACCAATTTACCCTTTTTAGGGTCATCTGGTCGATTTGTGAATAAATCTTCATTTCATTTCATTTGGCCAATTCACCCATTTTTAGGGCAATCTAGTCGATTTTCTGAATAAATCACCAATTTTTCCATTCTTAGGGCGATCTTATCGATTTCGAGTAAATCATTAATTTCGTCCGATTCATTTGACCAGTTTACCCTTTTAGGGCGATCCGGTCAATTTTGAATAAATTCTCGATTTCATTTGACCAAATCCCTTTTTTAGAATGATTCGGTCAATTTTGAGTAAGTTTTTAAATTTCACTCAATTCATTTGACCCGATTCCCTTTTTAGGGTAATGCGGTCGATTTTAAATAAAATTGTCAATTTCGTTCAACCTATTTGACCAAGTAGGGTTTCAATGACGAATTTCAATTTGGAAACCTAGTCGGTTTTGAGAAAACCATTCATTGCATCCAGACATTTGATCAGTTGGAATTTTGACCAGCGCTTCACTGAGAAAATTTTATCAAGGAATTCCAATCTCTTCGATAGGAAGTTCGTCAAGGTCAAACCCATGCGTTTTTGCAAATATCGATCAAAAGTGATCAATCCCTTCGGACGAGGTCCTCTTTTTGACAAAGTGTCTTTCGTCTCTCCAATTGACCAAATTCTTCAAAATTATTTTTCACTCAATAAATTGATCAGATTCATCAGGTATGGTATAGTGCCTACCCTAGAGGATTGCATTTTCATTCTAGGCCTACCCTTGGCACAAAAAAGGGTCCCCCCATAGGACATGCATACCGATTTTGCAGTTTTGTTTACTAACTCTGGGTATTTTTCTTTTGTTTTCCCCCTCCCTTGCATTCATAAAAATTTCATAAAACGTGAAAACATGAAAATAAAGTGTGAAAACAATTCTGATCTGATAAAATTTGAAAAATACTTGATTCTTAGGCAGACCATACAATCTGAAGTCGAAAATTCATTTGAAAGCGCTCGTGCAAAACATCTAAGGGATTTCATTGCTCAAAGAAAAAGGGGATATTAAGAGGGAAAATGTGTATACATGTGCAAAGGAATTTTGTAGAATTTTTGTCATATGTATTGCTTTTAATTTTTCAAACATTGGCATTGATGAAGCTTTTATTCAGATAATTATTGTTTTATATGTATATTCATGTACATTTCATTCTTTATTCTTACTCATTGGAGATTTCATGATGAATTTTGAGAAATAAGATCCAATTTGAGATGTTTCAACCTATAGCCTGAATTTCACAAGTGTATGCTTTCTAACTTTTGTATACACTAGATCGGTGATCCAAGCTACACAATAAGAGTGCTCAAAATTAAAAGAGATCACTCAAAAGGCCCAATGAGATACCTTTTCTCCTTCACTTAACCCCAAAATAAAATCAGTCACATTGATTGATAAATTGGGGCCATCTTTGCTTGAAAATATCCATTGTGTTTAACCAATTCAGTTCACATCTAAGTAAAAGCAAAATGTGCATTACTCTTGTTTGTTTTGAAAATTTGGAATGATACTTCGAGCATTCTTTTCTCTACCTATACACATTTTATCATTTTGCTCTCCCATTTGAGCCTTTGAAAGAATAATTTCGTTTCAAATAAGAGCCCTAATGATCACTACCCTATATTGGAAAATTTTCAAATATCCAAGAAGGGGCATGGATTTTCAATGACCCTCTGGTTACTTTGGTTGTCATGAAGTGTGAGAATGATACTTTGGCCGTCGTTTCCACAACGTAAACACTGATCATCCCTTGCATCCTCATTTGAGCTAAAAATTGGTGATTCTTTTCGAGTGCACATATGATCGCACCCCACATTGGGGAAGGAGATTGGGGATTTTTTGAAAAAAAAGGAGGAAAAGCAAAAATGCTAGAAAAAGGGGAAAGGGAACCGCAAATTGGGGAAATTTGATTCCACTTGGGGTCCAATTTTGAAAAAGAAAAGAAAAGGAAGGGTTTTGTTCGACGAACCACTTATGGAGAGTCTTCCTCAGTCAATTAATTCAGATACATGCCAAAAATTTCGCATTCACGAAATTTTCCTTTCAGAGTTAATGTAAGGAACGGATTAAAAGTCAGGCCCTCTTCTTTTCCAATCGAACATTCTATCCCTAATTATCCCTTTTGAGCTTTCAGAATAAATTACTTCGTTTGGCAACCCCTGAGAATCGCAAACCCCACACTGGGGTAACTTTGAGTTGGAAAAGAAAAGAAAAGTCCCAAGAGGTGAAAAGTGCTAAGGCAACAACAAAAGCAAAAGAAAAGAGAGCCTCAGTTCAAAATAAACTGGGGCAAATTTTTGAAAATTTCAAAGGAATGGCAAAAGGCCGAAGAAGAAAGAAAATGAAAGAGAAAAAGCCTCAATTGAGCATAAACTGGGGCAAATTCTGATTTAACCCTAAAATAGGGTTGGCGCAACAATGCGATCTCAGATTGTTCAAACCATTTTTAAAATCTGCCTTCAAGCCTCAACTTTTCTAAACACCCCACCTGACCCCATTACAAAAGCCGAAAGTCCTGACTTCTGTTTTTTGCAATGGCCCTGTCAAGAAAATTTCTGATGCCGGAAAAGTTTAACTGTATTTCTGAATTGCTTGAGTATAAGTTTGACGCTACTCACCATGTGAAAACCCAACAGATCAAAGAAAAGAAAACGGAAAAGCAAAAAGGAAAAATGAAATACAAAAGATTCGATGATGAAGTCCCTTTTGAGTGATCAAACAAAGTTCAGAATCTTCGGGTTCAAAATAGGGGCAATTTTGGAAAAATGCGATCTGTGGTGCAATATCCTTGAAAGTCTTATCCTTCAACTATCGTTTCAAGCCACATTACAAGCTAACAAAGTCCATCGTTGACTTATTCCTTCATGACAATCCAAAGTGAGGATTATGCTCGTAAGAAATCCATCAATCATTTGTGATCATAGGGGTATAACCATTTTTCACTGGTTTAGCTATCGCTTCTAGCCATATTGTTGCAAGCCTATAAAGCTTATACGTTGACTAAGTTTTCTTAAGAAATAAGAGTGACAAACTCTTTGCTTTCACTAAGATGTGGTATTGAAAGAATTACAATTTTGGGCACAAGAACCAAACAAATCTTGACTTCTCATTTCCCATAACCCCTCAAAAATCAGAAATAAGATCACTGGATTGCTCCTGAAAAATGAGCCAATAAGGATTGGTGACCCATCACCCAAAGCATTGATGCTAAAGTGGGAAAAATCTTTCGTAATTTGGCATTATTTTGAAATTCATCATGAAATTTCCTGTATGAGTTAAGCAAGACATTCAATTTCCTTCACATTGTATAGGAAACACAGTTTCTTACTTGGAAGGGCATCCAAATCAATTTTTGCAATCAAATGGGCCCACACTGGGGCAAAATTTTTATTTGCAAGATTGCGTAAAATAAACCCACACTGGGGCAAATTTTTTCAGTCACGCTACTCTTTCTATGAATAGTAGTTGCAATTTTTTGAAATTCAAGTGCATGTCATAGTGAGCCCCTGTGCAGGTATTCATAGTTGAAATCGACGAAAAAGCATCTGGTGATGTGGGAGGCCGATGCCGAAGAAAGAGAAGAAAGAAGGGAAAAAGGGCCCTACACCGAGGGCAAATTATTTTGAAAAAGATTCTCTCGAAAATCAGAAAAATTCAAAATTCAAAAATCAAAAATCAAGTTCAAATTTTTGTTTCTTGGAAAATCAAATTTCTTGTTTCTTGACAAATCAAATTCAATTTCTTGACCAATTGGGTGGCAGGACTGGGTCTTATCCCACTGGCCATTCACAAACATCACATTGGGCCTGGACTTCGTGCCGCCAACCTTCCAAAAATCAAGGTGGGCCTGGACTTCGTGCCGCCAACCCTCCAAAAATCACGTTGGGCCGGGATTTCATGCCGCCAACTTCACAAGATCCCGTTGGGCCTGGATTTCGTGCCGCCAACTTCACAAAAATCCTATTGGGCCTGGACTTGGTGCCGCCAACATCTCAAAAATTTCATTGGGCAGGCTCGGGTTAATCCCACTGACCAATTCATCACTGGGGCAAATTATTTCCACAAGTCTCTCTCAATCAAAAAATCAAAAAATCAGGAAAAAAAAGAAAGAAAAATCAAAAATCAGAAAAAAAATCAAATCAAAATCAAATCAAATTCAAATTCCTATTTCTTGAAAATCCATTTTTCATTTCTTGTTGGCAAAGCTTAGTGTCCGCCGCGCACCTTTCCATTCCCCACTCTTGACAACCACATTTCATTTCAACCGCCGTTAGCATTGAGTCTATCTCACTAACGTGCGTGTTTCATTCTACCGCCGTTAGCATCGAGTCTATCTCACTAACGTGCGTGTTTCATTTCAACCGCCGTTAGCAGCATCGAGTCTATCTCACTAACGTGCGTGTTTCATTTCAACCGCCGTTAGCATCGAGTCTATCTCACTAACGTGCGTGTTTCATTTCTACCGCCGTTAGCATCGAGTCTATCTCACTAACGTGCGTGTTTTCATTCTACCGCCGTTAGCATCGAGTCTATCTCACTAACGTGCGTGTTTCATTTCAACCGCCGTTAGCATCGAGTCTATCTCACTAACGTGCGTGTTTCATTTCTACCGCCGTTAGCATCGAGTCTATCTCACTAACGTGCGCGTTTCATTCAACCGCCGTTAGCATCGAGTCTATCTCACTAACGTGCGTGTTTCATTTCAACCGCCGTTAGCATCGAGTCTATCTCACTAACGTGCGTGTTTCATTTCAACCGCCGTTAGCATCGAGTCTATCTCACTAACGTGCGTGTTTTCATTTCAACCGCCGTTAGCATCGAGTTTATCTCACTAACGTGCGTGTTTCATTTCAACCGCCGCTAGCATCGAGTCTATCTCACTAACGTGCGTGTTTCATTTCAACCGCCGTTAGCATCGAGTCTATCTCACTAACGTGCGTGTTTCATTTCTACCGCCGTTAGCATCGAGTCTATCTCACTAACGTGCATGTTTTCATTCTACCGCCGTTAGCATCGAGCCTATCTCACTAATGTGCGTGTTTTCATCCCACCAACACTCCATCTCACTTCAATTCATCTAATTTTACATTTCTGTCCGGATCTATCCCGTGGGTCTATCCCAAATTTAAATTTCTGTTTGGGTCTACCCCATTTTTACATTCATGTTCGGGTCAGTCCCATTTTTTAGAATTCTTGTTCGTTGGAATCATTTTCGTAGCCGAATAACACAGGTGAGCATTTGGTGTCTACTTCTTTGTCTCAAGTTTTTCCAAAACTCAGACAAAGAGGGGCAAACTGTAGACACCAAATTTTTGGTGTAATTTCTTTTTTAGTTTTATTTGTCGTGTTCGTTTTTTTAGTTTTTAGTTTCTAGTTTTATTTTTATTTTTATTTTTAAGTTTTAACATAGAATTTCTTGAAAAAAGAAAAAAAAAGAAAAAGAAAAAAAAAGCATTCAAAAAATATGATTTAGTCGTTTGTAATTTAAATTCAATGATTTCTTGAAAGTGAAAAATGAATGAAAAAAAAATGAAAAAAGGAAAATCATGAAAAAAGAGAAAAAGGAAAAATCATGAAAAAATAAAAAAAAGAAAAATCATAAAAAAAGAAAAAGGAAAAAGAAAAATAGCAATTTTTTGTTTTATTTGGCCTTATTTATCTTTTCTTTAGTCATTTCTTCTTAATTTATCTTTTATTTTCGTTTGGTTCATTTGGGAAAAAGGAAAAATGAATGAAAATGGTGAAAAATGGAAAATAAAAAAGGGAAAGTGGAATTTGCATTTTTTGTTATTTCTAGTTTATGTTATCCAATGTTAATTAATTTGTTTTTGTCATTTTTTTTATTTATTATTTTTATTATTTTTAATTAATCTTTAGAAAGAAAGAAAAAAAAAATTTTCCAGTCGCGGCAAGCTGCAAGCGCAGCTTGCACAGAAGGGCCTGAGGGGTTTCGGCTGCAAATGGTTGAAAAGGGTAGCTAGGTCTCTAGGTTTTCTAACCTATAAAAGCCAAGGAAAAGGGGAGCCGCCAGGGGGGGTTGAAAAAAGAGAGGCTCGGCTGTAAGTTTGAGGAGGCAACAGGCTGAGCAGGAAGAATCGAGGAAGAAAAAGGAAAAACTGGAGAAGGTCTTCGGCTGAGTGAGTCTGAGAAAGCTGGGAAGAGAGAGTTTCAGGTAGGGAGAAACCAGGAGAGCCCGCAAAACTCCATAACCACCGCCCACGAACCTCCAACCACCAGTCCGCATCTGCTGTTTCTACCGCCGTGGACTTCACCACCACACTTCACTCCGAAGCCCACTGGCACAACCTCCATCGCAGCCACCAGCAACCATAACCCTTTTTCTCCAGTGTAACCAAGTGGCCAACGGCTTGCCGAAGAACCGAAGTCGCCATCGCTACTGGAACTGACCATCATCGTCTTCAAGCATCGCTGAAAGGCACGGGTTTTGCAGCAAGCTGCCCGCTGTGGATCCTTCTTCTTTCTTTCATTCAAGGTCCAAGTTGCCTCTTTTCGTTTTTAGTTGTTCGCCTATTGCTGTCTTCTGGTTCACTCTTTGTTTCCATGCTATCTGATAGTTCTTGGTGGATGATTTTACTTAGAATCTGCTTGCTCTTCGTAAGATCCATGTTTTTGACACCTCCCTACCTTAAATCTCGTCTGTGGCATGTTTAGTTGTGTGTTCATGATGTATGTTGGGCTGCAAGTTTTCTGTGATTTTTGGAAATGAAGACCCAAGTGGCTGAACACTTTCCAGATTTTCGCATCCTCTGGCTCTCGGTTTTTCATGTTTAAAACGTGAGAGTTTTGAGGTTTAAAAGTGGAAAGAATGTACGGTTATGCTGTCATTTTGATTCATGGTTTCATTGATTGAATCCATTAGTAGTGTTTGAATGAACAAAACCAGAAAACGCTGCAATAAAAACTTTCAGCTTTTATGATTTTTTGTCATGTTTGGTTTCCTAAAGCTTCCTTGATTGCTGTTTCTTTGGTGTTTATGCAATGTTGACAATGGGTTTAGCAATGAAGGGCTTAGATAACATGGTTTTTGTTGTTGGTTTGAAAACGGGTTGGAATTTCTGGTTCCGAATCCTGCGTTCTTTTACTATTTTCTTTCCTGCAACAGCTCATTCAAGTTTCGGTCATCCATTTTGCTGGTTGGTTTTGCATGCTCGATAGGTTGGAGTGCTGGTTGAGAGGAATTGGATAAGGGGTGTTGGGTATGCATGTTTGGGGACTGAAGGGTCTGAATCATGTTCGAATACTTTGCTGAAATTAGCAACCATTTTTGCCGAACCAGTTTTGTTTTCTTTCTCAGAATTTTTGCATGATCTTTTCCCAAGTTTTCTGGTCTTTTGGATTGTGATCACCAGGTAATTTGTTATTTAGTTAGAGTTGTGATGTTGGGCTGAAAAACATTTGATCAAAGCTGTGTTTTTGAATTGAAAACCTGGTCTGCGTGATGAAATGGAAGCCACAGCTATGAAAATTGCAGAATGTTATTTTGATGCTTTGCATGATCTCCTGTCCGAATTTCTGATGTTTAAACATAAGTGTCTTATGATGGAAAGTGAGATGAATGCTTAGTGATGTGTTTAGTTGTTTGAGATAGAAGCGTTGTTACTTGAGGTAATGAAATGAAATGCAAATTGCGATGGTTTCTTGGTTGCAGAAATGTTTGTTTTGAGTTACAGAAGCAGATTTTCCTTCGTAAGATTGCATGTTCTGCATGAAAGTATTTTCTAAAAATTGCCTCTTAACCCCCTCAAGTTTCCCCTTATGCAACTATGACCCAAAATTGAGAAAAACTAATCAATTGGGTCCCTGAGATTTTTGCAGCAATGCATTATGGCCCAATTACATTCCAATGCTTGCAATTAGGTTCTAAGGTGTTCGCATTTGAATCATTAATTGATCTTTATTATTTTTGGGACCTTTGAAGCTCTTTGATGATTCGTTTTGACGTTGATTGTGATTGATTAGTGGTCGTTATTGGGTCCTACAAATGCAAGTTTAAACCATTCATGGACTTTCATTCACTCTTGGATTCTTGAGATATGATGTTTGCTTGGATTTTAATTTTTTTTTTACTTGGGGACCTTTGAGTTTTTAAATGCTTCAATTAGGTTCAAATGATTTGAGTAGTGCTTGCATTTGGGTTTTTAGTAGATGTTATGCTTGGGGATTGGATGATCATGCTTTTTGCCTTGGTCTTTAAGTAGTTTTGACTTCATTGAGTTGCAATTGAGGGAAAGTTTGATGTTTGGTGGATTCAAATTGTTTAATTTATATCTTATCACTAAATTGGTGCATTAATCTTTTGTTTCTGATGATTTTAGCCTAAATTAGTCTTTTCTTGGGTGACTCTAGCCAAGTTGAGTTTGTTTACTTCCTTAGTATCACCAATGGGGAGGTATAATCTCTTTTACCCTTTTTGTTTCTCTCATATGTGGACTAATGTGCTAATTGAAATTTGCATGTCTACTTGCTTTCCTAGCCTCTCCTTATTTCCTTTCAGTTATTTCATTTACTTTTGATTTTTAATAATGGGGTATGTGTACACCTCTTGGCTTGTAATAGATAGGGCGTGGCAAGTAATTTGGTCCATTTTCCCTTTCCTCTTTGTTTTAGTTAGCAAATGTAATGGTTGCATGCCTATGTGTTATATGTTAAATGCTTTATTAGGATTTTGCATCTAGTCAAGCATGCTAAGTGTTATGTGCTACGTGTTTATAAGTGATTAGCATGTCTACTCGTTTTTTGTAGTATAGATGAATGGAATGGATGAATGTACGTCACCACACTAGTCCAACGCTAGTTGTGGCTTCTTTTATCGTTTCCACTAGTCCAACGCTAGTCGGAATTCATAGGATGGGTTAGTCCAATGCTAGACCCAATAGGTTTTTTTTCCTTTTTTCATTAAATGCATGATCACCACATATCACGCATTTTTCATTAGTTTTATCATTTGGTATGTTCCTCAAACCCCTTCCCCTTCACTTTAGGACTTGCATCTCATGCTAGTTAGGGTTCATCTGCGTGGAAATCCCCTTAAATATGGAATATAGACGAGTGTGGCTTTTTCTAAGCCTTAGCACGCTTGTATCCTCTCTATCAAAGGGCAAATTGAGTCACGATTTAGGTCTCCCCGTACCCATTATGCATGAATTCCCTAGGTTCATGCATCCACTCTATCATTACACTTTCATTTTCTCCCCTCATTTGCACACGTACACCTTTATCCCTTCACTTGCACACGAACACTTCTCCCCTCATTTGCACACGTACACCTTTTTATCCCATCACTTGCACACAAACACTTTTATCATCACTTGCACACATGTACTTCATATTATCATTTCACACACCGCACCTTGCCCACTCACGTGCACATTTCCATTTACACATTCTTATCTTTTATTACTTTTTCAAACTCATGTCCTCACATTGCATACATGCATCCCATTCATTTGCATCCCACTCGCATTATTCGTGACTTCTTCAAAGGATCGTTATTGGGCTTCACGATTAATGTGATTGGCACCACTCAACCTTTGAAGGGAAATTTCCCCCAATACCCCTAGGTCTAGGGTTTGCATTCATGTAGTGCATCCAAATGTAATAAATTCGTTGGTGAAAACAAGAAAATCTTTGATTAAATCAACGCAACTAGCCTTGGCTAGGTCAAAGGGGTGCCTTGGATTTTCATCCTTGCCTTCCCCTTCGTCAAATGTGACTCCCGAACCTTTTTCATTGGTTTACGTGGACTAGGAGTCGTTCAAAAGGGTTTCTTACTTTTTTCCTTAAAAAATTCACTTTTTTGGGTGACTTGGTACACCCTAACTCTATACCAAGTGGCGACTCCATTTTTCATATAAAAAACCCTGTTTGAACTATTTTTCTTGGGTCAAATCGTCGCATTTTCAAAAGTCCCATTTAGACCCATCTTTCTTTTAAATCACAATTAATTTTCCAATCACACAAATACATTTTTAAACCATTTTATTTATTTATCAAAAAATGGGGCGCGACAAATGTGACTAGTAAGCAGTGAATCATTAAATTTTCAGCTTTAGAGAGAAATCTGTCCTGCTTCTGACCTGTTTAATTCGTCCATGTTAGAGGCCGAATCATGCTTAGGTCAAAACATGAAAGTTGTAGAAAATGTTGTTAGTAAGTTGACTAAAAAATTTCAGCTCAATCGGAGCACGGCAATATGTGAAATGATAAAAATACCCTTGACCGCCAAATGTACTGTTTCACAGACAGTTTCCTGTTTTTTCTGAGATTGCACCTTTTGACCTTGAAAATGAATGAAATGGCTATCAATGTATTCATAAGACTTGTAGTTCTCTGTCTTAGCTTCGAAACGGTATAAAGTGTACCCCAAACCGATAGGCGTAGCTTCGGTTGTGATCGAAACGCCAAGAGACGTCAAACCTATTATTGTGATATTTGTCTTGAACATTAGTTCCGGTCGCATTGCAAGCATTATTCTATAATTGAATCACATTGAATCTAGTGAAAAGCTATTGTGATAAGGTTATTTGTGTGTGACTTTGGGGATGAATTGAGAAATATAATGAATCCATAAATGGCTGGAAAAATAGCTAAATGCAAAGGGCATGCCGCCCAAATTTTCACTCGAGTGTTAAGCGTGTGTACTCGTGACTTGAGCGAAGATTTGAGGTCAAATTGAACTTAGATTGTCTATGGTATTCGAGTCTTCTTTCGTAGAGGTATATAAACTGAAATTTGGTCGAAACTCGTACCCTTGAAAAACTGAAAGTAGTGACCACTCGGAATATGTTTTTCTCGTCTTTTAGACTCAAATGCGAATTTCAAAGTTTTAGTTGCTTCTTTAGCAACACCAATAGAGCGAGCATGAGTTTTTTTAGGGTGTGATAAGCAAAATGAATCCTACTTAAATGAGTTTTATTTATTTGACTTTTTGAAGCGAAACTCCTATGTTTCGAACTCTAGAGAGTTTTATATTCTTAAATGATATTTTATCGTAGATTTGGACTCCAACCAAGGAGTTGGACCTGAACATGATTTTGAAAAGCACTAGACCTTTGGTGAGTGCTTCGAAATACATGATTGAACTTGATACTTGATTAAATTCTTTACCAACGTAATCGGATAAGATTTGCTTGGTTTGATCGGGCAAGTGTGTACTTTATCGCACTTGATCTAACTCAACTAATCACTTGATATCTTATTCATGCTTGTACAAGTGACTTGATTTGCATTGACATATACTTGTATTTGTAATTGTGCTTGATTTGTAAGTGTTGAGCGGCAGTATGTACCACACTCGATACGAGTGGGAGGTACCTCTCATTCCCGTCTCTGTACTTTTCTCTTGACTAAGTCGATTGGTCATCGACTATAGTGACTACTTGGGAACCCAAACCCCATTGGCTAGTTAATCGAGTCGAGCTGGCAAAGGTTTGGTAGATTAGATAACGAACCATGGGTCTCTTGTTTTGTCGAGTGGAGTGATACCTCCTCGACTAATCGGTGTGTTCGAGTATTACCACCAGTGGTTAGTTGGTGTTCGGGCCCGATAAGAGGGTTGAATGGTGGACAGATTGGTGTGAAGCGAAGTACTACTAGATTGGTTACTTTACTTAAAAGTTGACGGAGTGTCAACTAATACTGGATCATGTTTTGGTGAAACAACGGGATTTTGGCTCCTGAGAGCCATCTGTATTCTTACACTTTGATTGTTATTCGTAGTGTTATTGTTTTTTTTAGAAAAAGAATTTTACACTCATTCATTTTGAGATTTGCTACTTGAAGTGTGATTGCTCACTTTTATGAACTTGTTATGCTCGCTACTTTGCTACTTTGATACGTGCACTTTTAAATAATGGTCAACTTACTATTTGAAACCTTACTGAACTTTAGTTCACCCTATTCCGTTAAATTTGTTTTCCTTACAGGGGATACGAGCGAGGGCGTGAGACTGGTATAGGCTAGCATAGTCTAGTTTTTGAAAATTTTGCGATTGTACTCGCGCTAGTGCTCGGTTAGGGTTGAATGTATCTGGGATTCATATCTTTTGTTATAATTGGGATTATATGAATGTTTGGAATAGAAATGAATGTACATGTACGTTCCAGGTTTGGGAACTGTTAGTTCCTTTACTCTTGAGGTTGTAACCTATTTTATTTGAAGTGAGTGAGTGAGTCCTGGCAAGAGTTGGACAGGCGGACTGCTAAACCCTAGGGTACGCCCTAGGGGGAGGTGGGGTCGTCACAATATCAAATGGGGTGAACTAAAGAAAATCAATTTGAGAGACCACTATCTTAATGTTGCATGCTAGTAGTATGTTTGAATATAGACTTGTGTACTTTCAAAAAAAAAAAAAAAGAAAAGAAAAAGGCTTGTTTGAGTTTCCAATTATCGTTCTAGTTATCAGAATAACTTATTTTCTTTCTTGTTTCAAAAATAATTTTGAACGTGCTTTAGTCTTTACACTGTCTTCAAATGTAATAGGACCAGTTTCATGCTTTGCTCAACAACCTTAAATTAATGTATTTTGTCCGCACAAATAAAGACGCATTACATTCGCTTGCAAGGCTTCTTTTTTTTTGAGTTTAGAAAGTTACTATAATGGGGAAGACATAAAGAACAAGTATAGTTGTATATGGAATCTGTGATTATGCCAAGGGACTAGACTTTTTTATCAATTGTTGGGGTATAAAAACATTGTATTACTTAAACCATTGTTATCGGCCTAATAGCTATGAGATAGCTCTTATAGTTTCCTCGCCGTTACGTTTATGGTTAGATTCAAAATTCAAATCCTGTGCTTGACAATGCCTTTTTTCCCAAACGATAATTGCATTTCATTAACTGTCAATATTTACACTCAGAGCAACTGTTCTGTTAAATCATCCCTTGCAGCATTGACTAGCCAGGAGGAAAGTCACCTTTCCAGATTACATCTAAGCAAACAATTTAAGGCAAATTTTGCAACTTGTGGCCCACTACATTGCCTGCTTTTCTAATAAATGAAAAAGTACAGGACTTAAACTGCTTCTTCAATCTTCATATATCCTCCAACACAGTCGAACATGTGCTGCCCTCAACATCTTCCTGCTGTAGCTTCTTTATGATATTTTGGCAATCCGATTGTACTTCAATTTCCTACCATCCCTCCTGTATTGCTACCTAGAGTGCTCTTTAAATTGCTAATGCTTCCTCCAGTTTTGGTTCCGTGCAACTTTTTTGTGGTAAAGCCCATGATTGGACTAGCTTGCCTTCATTGTTCCTTGCCACAATTCCCCACCCTGCTCGCCTGTAGTACCCCTGTAAAGCTGCATTAGTGTTGATTTTAATTTGTTGTCCTCTCATAGGCACCTATTTTTTGTCTTTCTCCTTCATCTCCTCATTCTCTGGTTGCTTTTCAATTTCTTCTTGGGCTTGTTGGTACTCATTCCATTCCATAAGAGTCTTGTTGATTGCCCTCATTGGACTCTTTCTACTGTTTTAGAACTATGTTTCATTCCTTCACTTCCAAATTTGCCATAGTATGTTCACAGTTAAGTCTATATGCTCCTTTCCTTCAGCTTTTTGGTCACTTTTATCAGCTCCTCCTACCACAACCAGAAATTCTCCTGAAAACATTCCAAGCCATACCAACTTATTGGAGCTCTCCTCCATATTTCTTTGGCATTTTCACAGAAAAACATCATGTGTTCTAGCATTTCCACTTGATTTCCACACACTTTACACATTGGATCTCCTATTTCTGTCCTCCTTCTATTGACCTCATTTACAGGTAGTATCCTCTTCAGGCTCTTCCATATGAAATGCTTTAGCTTATGTTTAATATTCATGCCCCACAACATTCTCCATATTCTTGTTTGCTCTTCGTTTCGGCTGCTGTTACTTGCCTCCTCCTTATTCCTTCTCTTCTTTTCCTTATTTTGCCCTCTAGCTACCATATACCCTAACTTAACTGTGTATACTTCTGTGGATGAGTGACACCAATATATTCTATCTTTGCCCCCTTCAAGGCTCAAAGGTATCTTCAAAATTTCTTTCACATCCTCTTCATTGCATACCTTTTCTAGTAGCTCCTTATTCCATTTCCCATCTACAATGACTTCACTTACCCTCTCCACAATTTCCTCGTTATCTCTCCTTGGTTTTATCAGCCCACTACCCTTCCCAAGCAACCATTTGTCCTTCCACATATGTACTGTTTTACCATCTCCTATCCTTTCCCTCAATCCTTCCTTCAGTAGTTCCCTTGATTGCAAGATACTTTGCCACATCCATGAATCATTTGGTTTCTTTCTCATGGTCCATATTGGTGCTCTTGAAAAGTACCTTGCTTTCATACCTTACTCATCAACAAATTAGGCTTTGTGATTACTCTCCATAGCTGATTAGCAAATATGCCTGATTGAAATCTTGTAAATCCCTGAAGCCTAGCCCTCCCTTTGCCTTTACTTCTACCAAGTCATCCTACCTTGTCCAATGAATCTTTTTTTCCTCCTTTGTAGCTCCCCACCAGTATCTTGCCATCTCTTTACTCATTTCCTGGCATAGCTTCTTTGGCAGCTTACATACTGACATGGCATAGGATGGAAGTGCCATAGCCATAGATTTCAACATTAATTCCTTCCTTCCTTTTTTTGCTCAATAGCTTACCTTTCCAATCATTCAACTTTCCGCATAATATATCTTTTATATACTGGAACACCTGTAATTTTGATCTTCCAATAACCACTGGTAGTCCCAGATATTTACTTTGAGTTACACTCCTCATATGATTCAGCTTCTGAAGCATCATGTTTTTGTGATCTTTCCCCACATTCTTGCTAAAAAACACGGATGATTTATTAGTGTTGATCATCTGCCATGATGTTTTCCCATAAATCTCCAATAGTATCCAAAGTTCTTCAGCTTCTTGCCCCTGTGCTTTGCAAAAGATTAAAACATCATCTACTAAAAACAAATGGGAGACCACCGGGCAATCCTTTGCAATTTTGAAGCTAGACAACCTTCCTTAGGATATAGCTTATTTCAACAAATTTGACAATCCTTCTGTACACAAAACGAACAAATGTGGGGATAGTGGGTCCCTTTGTTTAATATCCCTAGTAGGTCTAATGAAACCCACTTTTTCTCCATTGAAATTTACAGAATATGAAAAAGTGGAGTTACATTGTAATGCCCAAGTTAGCCATAGCTCACTAAATCCCATTCTTCTCATAATACTTATAAGATAGCTCCATTCTATACGATCATATGCCTTTGTCATATCTAACTTAATAGCCATGAATCTTTCCTTTCCAAATCTTTTACAATTTAGGAAATGAATACTTTCATGAGCTATTAGAACATTGTCAAGGATTTGTCTTTGAGGGTCAAAAGCGGACTGGTTCTAGCTTATACAAACACTCAGTATAGGTTTAAATCTGTTAATAAGGATTTTTGCAATTATCTTATACACCACATTACAGAGTCTGATAGGCCTATACTGACTCACTCCAGTAGGAGACTCAACTTTGGGGATGAGACTTGATAAGTGCATAGTTTACGTGTTTTTAGTGTGTTTTATTATTTAACTTTGGTGTGTTTTAGTCATGCTTTTAGCTAATTAACTAAGTTTTTAGTGAAAATATACATTTTGTGGTTTAAGTGATAAAAATTGCATTTCTATGGATTTTAATGATGAAAACTTCATATTTTTGTAAGTTTAATGATTCAATCATCAAATGGCATGATTTGAAAAGATAATTGGATGATTGATGATGATTTGAAGTGATATAAAGAAAACATGAAGTGCAAAATACTCAAAGGATGAAATGCAAGGTAAATAGCTTTGATACCTTTTGGTGTTTTAGTTATAGCTTGAGCTACACGCATTGGATTGAAGTGATTCTTATACTATTTTGAAGTTAAGAGATAGATCTACATTTGGTATGAAGATATCAAAGTCCAGTTCAGTCGTTTTCATTGTCAAAAAGGCAAAATACAGAAGTGCATTATTTTAGTTATTTCTCGGTCCACAGAACTCCAAATTGGATGATTATTAAAGCATTGGAAAGCTAACACGAAGGGATACAACTTTCATGTTTTGCACAAGAGCTAGTTTAGCTTCCATTACTGAGAAAATATCAGTTGAAGTGGTACTAAATTCGCAGAGGTGAATACGCAAGCTGTCAATAGTGACCTTAAGTCGAGTATTCCTGAGGTCGCATATTGTAGTCAAAATTTTGCAACTTACTCAGTCACTTGCTATGTTTTTACACTACTTTTCAACTCTACTCTAGACAAGAATTTCGACTGCACATGTTCAAGGGACATTTTGGGAAGAGAATAGGAGTTTTATGTTTTGTCATTAACAACTTTTTGACTCTCTTAACACTAGAGAATATAAAAATCATTAAAAAGGGAGAAAGGAGATTTTCGAGGAGTTATCATCAGATTTTAGCATTGAAACTTAGTTTTAGTTTTGTATTGTTCTCTCTAGTTAGAATATTGTGAGAACAATTAGAAACTTCATTGTACAACTCATTTTGTTGAAAAAATAGAAGATCATTGGGAGCTTCTTCACATTTTGGCAAAATTTTCTTTATCTATCTTTTATTTGTGATCCAATATGTGTTCATGGAATGAAACAATATTCTTTTTTGTCATATATCATATGAGTAGCTAAATTTCTAAATCTAAGGAGTAGATGAAACTTATGATTATTTGATATGAATTGAATATAATTTACACTTGTTACACCTTGTATTAACTTGTCTATTATGCATGCTTATCACTTGTTGTTGCTTGATTGCCAATAACAAGTTATTAGTTGTTATTATTCAATGAAGGTTGGCAATAATTATGGAACAACATAATAGAGGTTAAATAGTAGACTCGTGAGAATGGAGATACACTTAAGTGGATTACTCTTGCATTTCATGAAGGAAACAAGAGTAGATCTAGTTATTCACCATGAGAATAGGGAAAACTAGTCTAGTTTAGGCCATTTCCACATGAAAATAGGAATTGGTAAGATTGGAAATGAATCTCTAATTAAACAAGAGTTGTAATAAGAGGTAAATCTATTTACTTGTATCTTTTATGCCATATGTGGACTCTACATCTATCGACTTAAGTATTTAGTGAATTGACTCCATTGTTACCTTGCAAGTTATCTAGTTAAGACTAGTTAGATAGTAGTAATTATAACTTTTCCTGCTCTAATTGATTATTAGTCTAAATAATAGAGTAAGTAAGGTCTTAGTACTTGTTAAGTTGTCCCCTATGGGATTGACCCTATATATGCCCTAAACTACTAACTTGCCTGTATACTTGCAGTAAAACGAGTGTAATTTAGAATTAAATGTAGACACCAAATTTTTTATTTTAAACTTTATTTGTTTAATTAATTTAATTTTGGCTTTATTAGTTTTCAATTTTATTTTATTTTATTTTATTTAGGGTTAAAAGCATTTTTTATCTACTAAATTTCAGAAAAGAAAAGAAAAAAAGAAAAAAAAAGAGGAAAAAAGTAAAAATGACAAATGGGGGCATGTAATGGGGACAAGTATCCCTTTGTGTATTAGACAATAAGGCACCTAAGGGGTTAGGTGTTAGACACTTGGAGGCCCAAGATTTGAAGAAAAAAATAACAAAAAGGAAATGGGGATGGCCGGCAGAAAAAAAAAAGAAGAAGAAAAAGCCACGGAAAAAAAAGAGGGCTTGGGACAAAAGGAAAAACTGACCAAGGAAAAGGAAAAAAAAAAGCGCGGGGGAAGGCTGGGGAAGTTTTGGGGAAGGTCGAAGGAGCTTCGCGAGAGAAAAAAGACAGGGGAAGATTGGAGTGGCAGCTAGGGTTGGGGGAGAGAATGAGAGACAAAAAACAAGAGGAAAACAGAGTTGGCGGGGGAGTAGGAGGAGATAACAGCGGAAGGAGGAGGAAGCATAGAATCTGGATGGCGGCTAGGGTTAGAAAGCAAGAGTGAAAAGTGAGAGGGGCAGCTTAGAGTGAAGTTTGACGGCGGAAAAGAAAAAGGCAGCTACGGGGTTGAAAGGAGAAGGGGAGTTCTCGACGAAAAAGAAAGGAGGTTCTGGGAACAGGCAAGGAGCAAGGAAAACGAAGAGAGCTGGGGAAGAAACTAAGAGAAAAAGGGGGAGCTTTGTGGCTGGAGTTGTAAGAAAGCTAAGGGAGAAGCGAGAGATCAGAAATAGAGAAAAGAAAGAAGAAAATCGACGAGAAAAAGAAGAATTGCTTGTTGCAATTTCTGGGACAAAGCTGACTTCCGGGCTCCATTTCAAGGGGTTTTTCTCTGCCAGCTTAGCTTCTTTCAAGAAGATCTTGATTTCTGCTCAATCTACAAAGTGAAAGGAGGGTTTTTGTTCAGATATCTTGAAGGAAAAACAACTGGAAGATTGCCGAATCTGGCCGTGAAGGAGCTGCTCCGCCTCTACTGCACCAGTTTCGACTTTGAACGAAAACGCAGCAGAAACTCTTGCTTTGGCCCCAGCAATTCTGGTGATCGTTTCTGAGCTTCTCCTATACTAGCTTACGTCCCTTATTGTTTATAGATGGAGATAGTTTCCTTTGGCTGAATCTTTCATGAAGTTTCAGAATTATTGCGTGAGCTTTTCTCTTTTCCTTGAATGAATTGTTTCCCTCGGGTTTTATTGGCTTCTGATATTGCGGAAAAGCTGTCTTTTGTGGCTTGAATTCGTCAAAAGATTAGGATGGATCAATGTTCAATGGTTCTGGGGTTGGGTTAAGTGAATGTTGGCCCTTAACGTTTCCATCGTAAGCTACCGGATGCTGGCTTTTGTTTTATTTTCTGCTGCTGTGAGATTTCTGTTTGGATACTCAAACGATTTGTTTAGATTACGTTAATCAAAATGGGATGAAGTTCTTGTGGTATTTGGGTTGACAAATGTATAGCTTTTTCTATTTGAGTTTGCGATTGATCTTGTTAGAGAAGCTTGTAAAGTTGCAGCAAATTGCGAAGGCATGTTGCAGATGAAAGATTGCTTCGTAGCATGCATGAAAATAATTCCTGAAAACTGCACTTTGGCCTCACAAGTTTCCTCTTATACTGCTATGGCCAAAACAATTGGAAAAATCAATCAAATTGATCCCCAAAATTCTTCCATTTTTGCAAATTATGCCCCTACTTGTTTTAATTTCTTAGGCATGGGTTGTTTGCCTTCTTTAAGTGCCTTTGATTGATGCAATTTCATGCTTATTCTCATTTCATATGATTATTTGTTAATTAAAGTGGCGCCTTGACCTTTTTATTGTTTTGAAACTAATTTTTCCTCATTAGAGCTTCAACTCCAGGGAGGTACACTCTACCCCTTATCTTGATTCTACTTGACTTTATACGCCCCTACGTGACTTTATGTGCTTAATTGATGCCTTTTTGAATGTTTTCATTTCATTTATTTATTTATTCGCTTTATTTGTTTTAATTTGTTCAAATTTGATTATTTAGGGGGCATTCAAATGTCAAGATGTAATAGTTTGGTATTCATTTTACTTATTCCTTACCCCTTAAATTGTAGTAGGTCCCGCCAAATATAATAGATAGGGCTTATGTGCTATGTGCTTGTGTGTGCCTATGTGTTTAATTGCTTTCCTAGGATTTGGCATCTAGATATACATGCTTACGTGTTATGTGAATTACGTGCTCACATGCCTACTTGCTTTAACTATGCCTATTGGTTATGTATATGGTGGATGTAGATGCACGATATGGCCGTGGCTAGTCCAATGCTAATCATGGCTATTTATTCCCGATTGCTCACAAGTCCAATGCTTGTGAGAGAGCGTTAGTAGAGGGCTAGTCTAATGCTAGACCCAATAGGGCCGTCCTTCGCTAGTACATACTCGCATGCCTTCACTACATTTCATTTATTTTTCCTTTTTGTATTTTACACTTTGCATGAACCCTTACCCTTTTTCCGCATTTGGAACACGATCTTTAGAACTTTGCATTTCAATCTAGTTATTAGGGTCATCTGCTTGATTAGGTTAGGGAGTCACCCTTCTGGTAAGGGAAACAGACGAGTTTGGCTACACATAGGCTTAGCACGCTTGTTTTCTTTCTAACCAAAAGGCAAATCAAAAGTCACGATTTAGGGTCTCCTCGTACCCGTCTTGCTCGCATTCCTCTAGGCCTCATGCATTTCTAAGGCACGTTACCATTTGCACACTATCACCTTACCCACTATCACTTTACACTCTCACCTTACACACTCTCATCCTACACATTCTCACTTCACACACTATCACTTTATACATTCTCACTCTTCACACTATCACTTTATACTCTCTCACATTTGTACATGTGCACTTTTACAAACTCATTTGCACCCTTGCACTTTACACACCCATTGGCGCATTTGCACTTTGCACACTTACACCTGGCACTCGTTTTTACACTCAAAGACATTGCCGTACACTCTCTTTTTCTCATTATTGACTCGAGCATTCATTTGTATTTATTCGTGACCTCTTTGAGGGTTCACCATTGGCTATCACAATTCATGTGATTAGCACCAATCGAGCCTCAAAAGAGACATTTTGTCCCATTCGAACCACTCATTAGATTTAGGTTCGCATTCATGTTAGACGCATCCAAATGCAATACATCTTTTGGTGAAATTAAGGAAAATTATGACTAAATCATGCAACTAGCTTAGGCTAGGGTAAAAGGGTGCCTTAAACTTTGTCTTTGCCTTCCCTTTTATCAACCATGACCCCCGAACTCGTCTCTCTGATTTTTGTAGGCTAGGAGTCATCTAAAAAGGTTTTTTACTTCACTTTTTCAACCATGTACCCCAACTCAATACTAAGTGGCGACTCCTGCTTCTCCGTTTAAAAACCTTTTTAGATTATTATTTTGCCAAACCGTCGCATTTAAAAGTCCCATGGCCTTTTCCTTTATTTCTCACATTCACACACTTCACATATTTCACACACACTACACATTATGATTTCAAAACAACTTTTTTTTTATTTTCCAAAAATGGGGCGCGACATTAAACTTGTACTTATATAAAAAATTCAGCAAATTTTTGGCGCCAATGTCGGGGAGCTGCAATATTAGGACCAAGCAAGTTTTATTAATTTAGACACTTTCTTTTAATTGTAGTTAAAACTTTTGTATGGTCTTTGTATAGATTTTTGTTTGAGTCACTTTTTAGTGTAAAATTACTAACTTTCTTATTTTCTTTTTGTTTGTAGTGTATGCACCGAATTTTACGGGTAGTCGCACCATTTGATCCGAAAATTGAAAGGACATTGCGTGGACAAGGAAAGCGTACACTACAACAAGAGAAAGAAGAGGTGCAACAACAAATTGAGGAAATCGCCATAAAACTACCTTTTGAAGACGAAATGGTAGAAAACGAAGCAAATAAGCGAGCTCTTAGAAATTTTGCTTTACCGAGAACCCAAGGATCTCAAACAAGTATAGTACGGCCGACAGTAAATGCTAAGAATTTTGAGATTAAATCATCATTAATTCAAATGGTTCAACAATCTCAATTTGAATTTAATGCCGTAGAGGATCCAAATGCCACTTAGCCATATTTTTGAAGATATGTGCTACTATTAAAATGAATAGAGTTAGTGAGGATGTTATAAGGCTAAGGTTGTTCCCATTTTCTTTAAGAAATAAAGCTAAAATTTGGCTACACTGTCATGCTCCTAATATTTTCACTATTTGGGATGATTTGTCTAGAGCATTCTTGAATAAGTATTTTTCACCGGATAAAATGGCTAAGTTTAGAATGGACATTATTAGTTTTCGTCAACTGGAGAGAGAATCATTATATGAAACATGTGAAAGGTTTAGAGATTTGTTTCGAAAATATCCACACCATGGACTTCCCGATTGGTTAATCATACAAATCTTCTATAATAGTTTATCCTTTTCTACTAAAATGACTATTGATGCAGCCGCAAGTGGAGTTTTGATGGCAAAATCACTCCAAGAATCTCAAAGTTTGATAGAGGAAATGGCGACAAATAATTATCAATGGACTAATGAAAGAGGTAATCCAAGGTACCAAGCAGGTATGATCGAAATGGATACTATCAATATATTTAGTGCCCAAATAAGTAATATAATGAAGTGTTAAGTAGACAAGTCGAATGTGGTTCAAGTTCATCTAATGTACATGTAACTTAATAAGTGTGTTGATCTTGACCAAACTCAATTTATTAATAATAGGAATGTTCAAAATAACCCATAATCGAATACATATAATCCAGGGTGAAAAAATCATCCAAATTTTAGGTGAAAAGATCAAGACAATTCTCAAAGACCGGCTAATCCATCAGAATTCCAACCGAGACAACCACAAGTGGATACTAAATCGGGTTGGAAAATTACGGTAGAAAAGCTTGTCAAGGGCACTTCAGAGAGATTTGAGCGACTAGAGGGGCTGTTGGATCAATTGATCGGGATGTATAGAAACGTAGAGGTCCAAATTGGTCAAATTGTCAATTATATTAACAATCAAAATCAGGAAAAATTACTTAGTAATACGGAGGTGAATCCAAGGAAACATATCAAGGTCATTACTCTTCATAGTGGTAAATGATTAGAGGATCCTTTGGTGGAAGAAAATGAAGGGAACAATGAGTGTGAGAAGTAAGGAGATGAGCGAGTGGAACAAGAGATAAGTGTGAGAGAATGTAGTAGGGAAAAGTCGAAAGAAAATCAACCTTCATCCTCCACTACCATTCTGATACCTCTGGCAGTTCCATTTCCTCAACAACTCAAGCCAAATAAGTTTGACAAAGATTTTGAAAAGTTTGTCAAAATTTTCAAGTAATTGCATATTAATATTCCTTTCATTGATATTATTTTATAGATCCCTTTATATGCAAAATTTCTCATATTAATATTCCTTTCACTGATATTATTTTATAGATCCCTTTATATGCAAAATTTCTCAAGAAGATCATAATGTGAAAGAGAAAATTGGAGGATCACAAAACGATAGCATTAATGGAGGAGCACGGTGTCGTTATACAAAACAAGCTGTTGCCGAAATTGAAAGATCCGGGGAGTTTTTCTATACCCTACATCATCGATAACATTGAATTTTCTAAGGCATTATGTGACCTTGATGCTAGTGTATCATTAATTTTTTTGACTGTGGTTGGACAATTAGGTTTACATGAATTAAAACGCACTAATATTACTTTACAGTTAGCTGATCGGTCTATTAGATATTCATTAAAAGTTTTGGAAAATGTGTTGATTAAAGTTTAAAAATTCATCATTCCTGTGAATTTTATGGTATTAGATATGGAGAAAGATATTCTTGGTAGACCATTTTTAGCAATTGTGGGTACTATCATTGATGTCAAAAATGACAAACTCAAATTTCAAGTAGATGAAGAAGAGGTAGTATTTAACTTGAAGGAAAAATACCATTCTTTTACTGGCCATGCTTGTTTCATTGGCACTATTGAAAAACTAACTCAAGAGTTGAATCAAGTCAATCTTGATTTTGATCCTCTTGAGCTTTGTTTAATGAGTGCAGGAACGTAGGAGGGAAATGATGAAGAAATTGAAGTATTGATCAAATATTTGGATTTTCAAACACTTTATAGAAGAGGTAATGTTTATGAGACTCTTGGTCAAGGAAAAGGACTCCCCCCACTTTCGGAGATTAAACTGCCAAAATTAGAACTCAAACCGCTTCTGTGACGGCCCCACCTCCCCCTAAGGCGAACCAGAGGGTTCGGCGGGCCGCCTGCCCAGCTCTCGCCGGGATTCAGTCGATCACTACAATCCTCAAATGAATTACAATATAAATCTCAAATATACATCACATGGTCCACAAACATACATCCAAGTCTCCAATAATTACATGTCACAAATGTAGCGGAAACTGATTCCAATCGTGGAATGTATACTTACATCCATATCAATTTCAAATATTTATACAAGACCAACTCGTACATAAAATAGATCCAAACTTAAACTGTACACGATATAAGCCATCCAGTCACGTGAATAAGCACAACAAGCCCTTCCTTCGCCTTGAGCCCTGTGGGGGGGGAAATAAAATATTTTTGGGGTGAGCTAAAAGCCCAGTGAGTAACCAGTAAAATCAGTAATCAAATAGTTTTCACAAAAATTCATTTCATTGATGTCATGGTTCAGAAATCAGATGTACGTATTTTTGCTCTCGTGAGCCAGTGAAATCATTGTAATGTTTTAGAAGTTCAATAAGTAACCGGGGGTAAAAATGTAATTTTGTTACAGGTCAACATTTGCACAGTGAGAGTAAAACAAAAGCAGAAAATGACACCACATGGTAATTCCACAAAGCTCAATGAGCTAAAATCTCAATAAGGTTCCGAACATGAAATTTCATAACAAAGCCAACACATTAACCATCAATAATCAATAATTCAAGAAACAATTACAATGGAAAGCGATAGTAACATATTCATTAAAAGGATACCGCTCACATGGAGTTATTCATTTGTTCGTTCCCCTGACATTTCCCCTTATTCCTCCAATTATTTGAAAATTTCATTTTTATAAATAAACCCTCGTTCATCTTTTTATTCGTTCATCCCCTTTTCCGGACGTTGACCGGACTCCACCCATCCGACGTTGGCCGGACTCTACCCATCCGGACGTAGCCGGACTACAAGGTAATACTCGAGTATACCAAATTCACCCAGGGTCACCATATCGCCCGACCGAGTCCGCTTCTGGCTCAAGTCGATCGGTAACAAAGGGCAGTGGCCAATTCAGCCCAAAGGCTTACATCATGCGCAACTAGCATTTAATCATTAATCATTGAAAATTTCATATTTATTTAGGTCGAGTGCGATAAAGTACACACTCGCCTAGAAAACTCGTTTTAACAATCATCGAAAGCACTTAACACATTATCAATCAATAATAACAAGCCAATAAGTCAAGAATTACAGCAAACAAGGAACACTCATATGCAAGCACGCATGATATGCAAGAAAACAGTTCAAAAGTAACTTTGGAAATAGTTTAAAAGTAAATAATGCAAGAAAACGGTACAAAAGTAACTTCAGAAATAGTTTGAGGTCACTCACCTCAATGGCTCAGAAATCATCCATTATGTATCATTGCCTTGCTCAAACCCAAGTCTTAGATCACAAACTCAATGCAAACAAATCCTTTAAAAGTTCGGACAGCACTTCCCCTACATTTGCTAACTTTTCTAGCCATCGTGGCTTCATTATTTTCTCAGCCAGTTCCAAAGGTACACACACAACAACAAGTTCATCCATAGTCATTCAGCAAGCTCCAAGTAATACTAGTGCAAGTCAAGCTAGGGGGAAAAAAAATCCGGAAATGAAACTTAAGCTCAAAACCAGAAAAACAGTTTTGACGTCATTTTGCGGTAATGGTACCAAAGGCGTTATGATTGTCGGAAGAAGGTGCAAGACCCACCGTTTCGAAGATAAGAGATAGGTCTACAACAATGTAGAAGGCCACTCAGTCCAAATCCTAGCACAACTAGGTCAAATGTGCCAAATACTCAACCGGAAACACCAAAAACAGGTTTACAAATCACATAATGCTGTAATTACTATAACTCAGTCTATACAGGTCCAAATGCCGAAATTCCAAAGGCATATGGTAGCTAAGACATCCAGATACATTTCATCAGAAGACACCAACACCTAAATCCAAAGCAATTCCAGTCAAAATGGCCAATTACAAGTGCAGTTTTCGCATTCTGATCAACCCAGAACAGCAACAGTAAAATCGGCATATCTCACTCTACACTAATCCAAATGACCTGAAATTTTACAGGCACTTCAAACTCATCAATACCTACAACTTTCATGTTTTGAGAAAAGTCCAATTCGGCCTCTAACATGGTGCAATAAATTCGGGCAGAATGAAGAACTACAAAACCTAATTTTCTGAAATTTCTTCCAAAACAGAAATTGATTGCACTTAATCACTTTTTCCACCTCCTAGAGTCATTAAACATCATTTCCAATCATCATACATGACCACCCAATCATATCCCTATGAAAACAGAAAAATCCCCAAAAATAATAAAACTTCACCAATTCAACCAAACTCAAGAAATAATCCATGAAATTGCATCTTATGACACCACTAATCATGAATTGAACATCATTAGAGGAAGGAGAGGTGTTCATCCACCACTTACCTTAGCAAAACAAGAGGGAGAGCTACTTGTCACCTTAAGCTTCCAAACAACTTCACCAAACAACTCACTATCACTAAAAGAAGAGGTTTTATGGAGTAGAAACTAGATCAAGCAAGTGTTTTGGAGGATTTGAGCTAGATAATTGCCAAACTTTGAAGAGGTTTTTTCTTCCTTCTTTGCTAGAGAGAGAATCAGCCAAGAGGTTGAAGACAAGAATGAATTTTGTGTGATTTTTAAGATATTTAAGCAATTGGTCAAAAAGTCATGAAAATGAATAGTAAGTCATAAGCTATTTCCAATACAATGGTGACACTTGTCACCTCCATAAATGCAATCTTATCTTTTCTTTTTCCTCTCACATCAATCAATTCACATCCTCTACTTATCCCTTAACACCCGATAAATTTTACACAGTATCCGGAATTTAACCTAATTGGCAGAATTTTTCCGAACTTTTCGCACTTGTGGGTCCCACGTCCGTTATATATTCTTAATTTTCTAAAAACTCTCCAATACTAGGAAAATCATTTTAAAACTATTTTTGCTCATAAACTTTATCTGGGGAATTTTTCTAATCAAGAAAATGTAGAAAAACGGGCGATTAAAAAAATAAACCCTAGAAAATTACAAAATTTCCGGGTTCTCAAACTCATTTTTTTTTCGGGGCGTCACAGCTTCCCAACCATCTAAGGTATGAATTCTTTGGAGAGAATAATACTCTACCGGTGATTGTAAGTGCTCACCTAGATGAGAAACAATGTACAAAACTGCTAAGTGTTCTAAGAAAGCACAAGAGGGTGATTGGATGGACAATCTCGGATATCAAAGGTATAAGTCGAGGACAATAGCAAATCAATGGTGGAAATACAAAAAAGACTCAATCTAAATATGAAAGAGGTGGAAAGAATTGGAATTCTCAAGTGGCTTAATGCAGGTATAATCTTTCCCATCTCTGATAGTATTTGGATTAGTCCCATTCATATTGTCCCTAAGAAAGGTGGAATCGCAATAATAATGGGTAAGATCGATGAAATGATTCCATCACGACTTGTGATTGGGTGGAGAGTGTGCATTGATTACAAAAAATTGAATGCAGTTACTAGAAAGAATCACTTTCCTTTACTCTTTCTTGATCAATTATTAGAACTTATAGTTGGCTATGAATTTTATTATTTTCTTGATGAATTTTTAGGTTATAACCAAATAGCGATAACTCTGTAAGATAAAAAAAAGATCACATTTACTTGCCCCTACGGCACCTTTGCCTTTAGAAAGATGTCATTTGATATATGCAATGCTCCTGCTGTATTTCAACATTGCATGATGGCCATATTTTATGATTATATTGACAAAATTATGGAGATTTTTATGGATGATTTTTCAATCTTTGGTTCATCTTTTGACCATTATTTTCATAATTTAGATTTAATTTTGCAGAGATGCAAGGAGACAAATCTTGTGTTGAATTGGGAGAAATGCTATTTTATGGTTCGTAAAGGAATTGTTTTAGGACACAAGATTTTTTCTAAAAGAATTGAGGTGGACAAAGCAAAAATAGAAGTTATTGAGCGAATGCCAGCTCCAAACAATGTCAAGAGGATAAGAAGCTTTCTTGGACACGCAGGTTTTTATAAACGTTTTATTAAGAATTTTTCTAAAATAATAAAGTCATTGTGTGATTTACTATGTAAAGATAACTCTTTTCATTTTAATGATGAGTGTTTAATTACATTTGATAGGTTGAAAAAGGAATTGACTTCTGCGCCCATTATAATTTCACCGGATTGGTTGCTACCCTTTGAATTGATATGTGACGCAAGCGACTACGTGGTTTAAGCAGTTTTGGGGCAAAAGAAAGGATGCATGTTGTCTATTATGCTAACAAATTGCTAAACGAGGCGCAACTCAATTATGCTATTACGGAAAAGAAGCTATTGGCGGTAATATCTGCCCTAAATAAATTTAGATTCTATTTAGTAGGATCTAAAGTTATCATCTATATGGACCATTCATCTCTTAAATATTTACTGCATAAGGAAAATGTAGAATCTCAGCAATCTAGTGAATTCTTTTATTGCAGAAATTTGATGTTGAAATTAAGAATAAAAAGGGATCAGAGAACCTTGTAGCAGATCACCATTCAAGATTGGAGTATATCCCGACAAATGGCCAAATTCCAATTAAAGAGAATTTTTTGGATGAATTTGTTCTAACACTTATCAATTCTCCATGGTATGCGAACTTTGCTAATTATTTAGTGAGTGGAGTACTTTTGAAGGGTTTTAATTTTCACCAAAAGAAGAAATTCTTACATGATGTTAAAAGTTATTTTTGGGAGGAACCATTGCTCTATAAGCATTGTGCCAATGGTATGATTAATAAATATATTTCCAAAAAGGAAGTACGTGATATTCTATATCATTGTCATAATTTAGAAATGGATGGTCATTTAGTACTTCTAAAATCGTAACTAAGGTGTGGCAATTGTGATTTTATTGGTCTACCATATATCGAGATGTTAGGAAGTATGTTAAAAGCTGTGATGTTTGTCAAAGAATCGAAATATCTTTAGAAAAATGAAATGCCCTTAATTACTTTCTTAGAAGTAGAGTTATTTGATGTGTTGGGTATGGATTTTATGGAACAATTTCCTAATTTTTTAATAATAAGTACATCTTAGTAGCCGTAAACTATGTTTCTAAATGAGTTGAAACAATCGCTTCACCTACTAATGATACTAAGGTGGTATTTCAGTTTCTTGAAAGGAACATTTTTACTAGATTTGGTATCTCTAGGACCATAGTCGGCGATGAAAGAAAGCACTTTTATAATAAATAATTGATTCTTTATTGCTTAAGTATAGTTGTAGGTACCGTCCTCAAGCAAACGGACAAGCTTAGTTAGTCAATCGAGAGATCAAGTTTATTTTGGAGAAAACAATGAACAAATCAAGAAAAGTTTGGGCAAGAAACTCGACGACGCACTGTGGGCTTATCGGACGGGCATTTACGACACCTTTGAGGATGTCGCCGTATCGATTAGTATATGGAAAAATTTATCATTTACCTGTAGAGATTGAACATAAAGTATATTGGGTTATTAAAATAATTAATATGGATTTTATTCTTGCAGGTGGAAGAAGACTACTTGAATTGAGCAAATTTGAGGAACATCGACTACATGCTTATGAGAATGCCAAAATTTATAAAAATAAAGTCAAATATTGGCATGATAAGTATCTTATACCTAAGCAATTTGAGGTGGAGCAAAAAGTTCTCTTATACAATTCACGCTTTAGATTGTTTCCCGAAAAACTCAAATCAAGATGGTCTGGACCATTTGAAGTTACTCAACTCTTTTCTTATAGGGCCGTTGAGGTGATTAATGCAATAAATGAACAGTTCAAGGTCAACGGACAAAGATTAAAACCTTACTTGGTGGGTGAAATCATCCCTAAGGGACTTATATGCCCTTTGGATGACTCTGTTTTAACATAATAGAGTTTAAGTAGTAGACTCATGAGAATAGAGATACACTTAAGTGGATTACCCTTGCATTTCATGAAAGAAATAAGAGTAGATCTAGTTATTTACCATAAGAATAGGAAAAATTAGTATAGTTTAGGCCACTTCATCATGAGAATGAAATTTGGTAATATTATAAATGAATCCCTAGTTAAACAAGAGTTGTAACAAGAGGTAAATCTATTTATTTATATTTTTTATGTTATAAGTGGACTCTACATCCTTATACTCAAGTATTTTGTGAATTGTCTCCATTGTTACGTTACAAGTTATCTAGTTAAAACTAGTTAGATAGTAGTAATTACAAATTTTCTTGTTTTAATTGATTATTAGTCTAAATAATATAGTAAGTAAGGTCTTAGTACTTGTTAAGTTGCTCCCTGTGGGATCGATCTGTTATTTGCCCTAAACTACTAATTTGATCTGTATACTTGCAGTACAATGGGCATATTTCGGAATTAAACTTATACACATATCAAACACCCGTCAAGACTAATTAGAGAATGACTGATAGATCTGAGTAAATTCCTGGAATGAAAGAAACTCTACACTGCTTCACACAGTTCATTTTTAATGGTGTTCTAGAATTTTTGGAAGAAAACTGGTGTCATTCCATCAGGGCTAGGGGCATTATTTGGGTTCATAGAGAAAAGGACCTTTTTGATTTCAAGCTCAATAACAGGTCTGATCAGCCTTTGGTTCATCTGATAACTAATAGTGTGTGTGTGGTATTCCATCCAGCACTTTCTCCATGTCCTCAGACTGAGAAGAAGTGAACATCTTAGTAAAGTACTCTATGATCTCCTCTTGAACATCCTCCTTCTCAGTACACTAATTACCATCTTCCTTTTGTAGAACTGATATGGTATTACTTCTCCTCCTCCCAACAACACAAGCATGGAAAAAAGAGGTGTTTTTGTCACCTTCCTTGATCCATCTGCTCCTAGCCTTTTGGCTAAAAAAAATCTCTTCCTTCCTATAGGCTTCAGAGAGATCCTTATGTAATCTATCTAATTGACATCTCTGATCCTCCCTATTGGTTTTTTTGACTTACTCAATATTGTCCTTTAATTCTTTAATTTGCTTCAAAGCAGTATTATTGATGCTTCTGTTCCAATTCAGCAAAGCAACTCTGCACTCCTTAATTCTCCCCTGCAGCTTGAACATTCTAGATCCCCTTTACTCCTTTTCCCAAGCATTTTTGAAAACCCTCCCAACATCCTTATACAATAGTCATTTCCTATCAAAATAGAATATTTTCCTCCTTTTAATTGTTGGTCTAGTATTTATGACCAGCATACAATGATCTAAGGCATTACACCAAACATGCTTACAAACAGCCTTCCCAAATTCATCCCTCCACTCTCTGGTATAAAGAGCCCTATCTAACCTCTATTTGATATCCCTACCATTTCCTATCTTTCCAATTCAAGTCCAGGGGCCCCTGGACTTGAATTGGAAAGACAGGAAATGGTAGGGATATCAAATAGAGGTTAGATAGGGCTGCGGGGAACCTTCATAGCCTATATCAATTAGAATATTCTGATTGATGAAGTTTTTGAAATCTTTGAAGCTATTTTCAGCTCTTTGTTCCCTCCCCACTTTTCCTCATTGGAAATTATGTCATTCATGTCCCATGCTACCATCCATTTGTTTCCCCACATCTGTTTAACCTTTAAAATCTCCTATTGGTTCCTCCTAATGTTGCTATCAGTGCTAGCATATATACATACACAACACCAGGTGTCCTTACTCTTCCCTTCCCCAATCTTTACCTCAATAGAGAAATCACTAAACAGGATGTTTTTAACTTCCAACTCCTTTTTCCAAAAAAGTGTAAGCACACCTGCTTTCTCCACAGGGTCTACTACAAAAATATTCTCAAAGCCAATCTTTGCTTTTACTTTGTTCATAAAATTTTTACTATTCTTAGTCTCAAAAAGAAATACTAAACTAGGAGAGTGGAGCCTAATGGCTTCCTTGAGTTGAGGAGCTGTCAAGGACCTCACCGCCCCTCGATAGTTCCACAACATGGCTCTCATTGGGCCTGTAGGACCCATTTAAGGTCGGACCCCTCCACCTTCAGAGTCACACTCTCTTCTGAGCTTCCTTGACCAATTTTTGCTTTTTTCTGCTTTTCCTCAAACAATTCCTCCCCTACTGCTATCTCTTCAATGTCCTTAATCTTCCTTTTTCCAATATCTATTTCCGTAACAGAATTCATGTTTATCTGCTCCAATGGTTTTCTCAAGCTAACCTTTCTAACCAGACTCTTCCACCCTTTCCCTCCTTTACAGCTAGTTTTGTATCAGATTGAGCATTCTTTCCTTTTTCCTTTAAGGCAGTCCTCCCCTTTCCTTGCTCTAGCTTCTTACAATCTTTAGTTCCTATCCTTCACTCATCTAAAGTCCCATCTATCCACATAAGATCTTTTGTTCCACTATCCTTAGCCATCTCACCTTTGGCTTTGTCCTTTTGAGCTTCAGTGGTATTACCTATTTAGTTTTGTAGCCATTGTGTTGATTGCACTTTCCTCATGTTTTTTGCTTCCCTAGTATGCTTTCACTTCTCCTTTGTGTTCCTTATTCTGTCTTAAATTGCTCTCATTTCCACTTGCACTATCATCATAAAAAGTAAGCAGAAGCTATTTTGGCTAACTCATATTTTCTCTCCTAATGCCATTATTAGTTTCATTTTCCTTGTTACTCTTGTACGAGCTTTTATACCCTTTCTTTCTAGAGGGACTCCTGGGAAAGCTAGCTCTCATCCATCCCCCATACTGAGCCACCTTGTCTACATTCTGTCCTTTTGCACTACAGTTCCTTTCACTGTGCCCCATCCTTCCACAACAATAGCAAAAATCTGGACATCGCTCATAACGAAATTCTATCCAGTGTGGTAGACCATTTAGTCTAACAGTAGTACCCCTCGATAATGGCTCTATAAGATCTACTTCTACTAAAATTTTCAAGTACCTACCACCTATGGGTATAATAATCCCCTTAAAGGAACAGAACGAACCTCCTTTTCTTTTCCCAACTTCCTTGGTAATCCAGTGAAGTGGCAAATTCTAGACCCGAACCCATATTAAGGTTTTCTTAAATGCCTCTTCATTAGTCTCAATTCCCTCTATCCATTGTTGCAATATATGAGGTTGGCCATCATAGATCCACGGTCTCCTTTCTAGGACCATCTCCATATCCTATTTTGATTGAAAGGCAAATTGGAAAAGGTTTGGGCCAAGCTCCTCTATTTCAAGTTCTTTGGGTGTTTCCACATATTACAAGCAAAGCTTCTTATCCCCCTAATATTAGCCACTTTTTCCCCATACACTTTCCGTATCAAGCTCAAAGCATCTTCGTCCCTTCCACTAACCACATCCAGATCTTCCAAGTGGATTCCATTTTGTTCGACTTCAGTTAGAGAGAACTTTTTCATCACTTTCTCCAGGTCCTCCATGACTGGGGACTACCACACGCTACAAGTTTTCAGACTGGCTCACTAGTGTATTACCAGTTGAAACAGAAAGATGAACACAATCGATAGACGAAATCAACAGGATAAGACTATAATAAGTCACAAAGCACTGAAATGAAAACCAAAAAAATAGGACAGACTAATATTTACCACTAATTAAAGGACATCATTAAGCTCTAACAAAACTATATATTCAGTAGTTTCAATTACTCAAGTTAAATCGGCTTTTGTTAATATTCATTTGGTTGTGCATTGGATTCAGTAATGAATGCTATTGATGTAAGGATGTTGAAATCGAAATATTTGTCTCGCTTCCATGTTCTAAGTATCATTAGTAATAATTTTTTGTCCTAATAGACTTTACAAACTCTATCTCGTATTCCCCTCACTCGATTCAACCATTGATTTCCTTTTGCGATAATTTTGATGTTGGACAATAGTAGGGTGACAAACATTTGTAATCCTCAAGATTACAGACGTTAAGTCAACCGGTTGTTAGGCATCTTTTTTATTTGATTTTGTTCATATTTTCTTGTGTCTTTGTTGTTTCAAGAAAAATCTACCGTGGCAAAGTTGGATGTCGAATCAACGCCATTGCTGAAAACCATCGTCAATCACCAAAGATGGCAAATAGCAAATAAATATATACAAATTGTTTTCAATCATAGCAGCCATTTTAACTTGGTTTTGCTTATTGCGTTAATGTGGTATATATTTTTAACAACACATGGGAGTTATTCAAGAAAGCAAGAAGTTTATGTGAAAGGTAAACTATTGCAACATCTCATCTACTGCTACTTCCTTTTCTCGGAGATATTATTTTATGTACTTTATTGGTTTACTGATTTGAGCTTGATATCTGGTTGTAAATCATTTATACTCTTTCCTTTTGAATCAGTTTTCACTTGATTTCGTTTACTCGAACATTAAAATTTGGCAAATATGCAGGATTCGTATCAATTAGGATTATAATTTGGACTTACCATTAAAGCTTTCCCTTGTTCTTTTATTTAGTTTAGAACTTTATTTGGTTTCCAAGGCATTTAATTTTGCTTCTATTGAGTTCCAAAAACTCGACATTTTATTTGTTTGAATGCCAGGGATATGTGGGAATACCTTTAAGTGATTTGGTGTTCCTAATTTATTATGTTACTAACCTGCTACAGTTTGAACTTTTTTTGTTTAAATAATATTAAATTGCTTATCTTAGTTTTTTGATGTACAGATGAAATTTTAACATTGGATGAGTTTGTGCAACTACGCCATGCTTGGAGCTTCGGCATTTGTTAAGGTTGTTTCATAAACAAGGCCATCAAACTACCCAAATCTGTCCAATTGGAAGCTAGAATAGGTCAATTTCTTGGAAGTAAATTCCTACTAACGTCACTAACATGTATCTCTATAATTAACTTCAATGTAACAACAGTTAAGGTTTACTTAAGATATTTGTGCAGCTATATACATCTTGGACTGTTTGACATTGAAATTGAAGTCGTGAGTTCCTATTACCAAGTACTCTTTCCCTTGTACTACTTGTTTATCGCAATGAATTTTCCTGCATGCATGATGATTAAAATTCTGTGTTTCTGGTAAACAAATGAACTGCCACATACTTTTCTTATCATAAGTAAGTGATACTAATGTTCTATATTTTCCCTTGGCTCTCTACTATTAAAGTAGCCGTGATCCATAATGTTACAGCTAACATATTGTCCTTTTTATGCTTCCTCCAGCCTAAAACGTTAAGACCAGATGAACGCGTACATATGATGAATCAAAATCGGACAATATGATATATTGTCCTTTTAGAATATCATATGGCTAGAGCTTTTAACGAGCCAAATCAAGCTCAATACTTAGTGCTTAGGCTCTGTTCGTACATTATATGAGTAGGGTTCAAGTACAATTCGAATATTAATGAATTACAAATATTATTCAAATGCAATTAGTTTTTTTTGTATAAATGCTCGATTTCTAAGTTGAGTTTAGCTTGCTAAACTGTATGTGCTGAATTCGAGCTCAAACTCAAGTTCGAATTTGATTTTAAAATGATCTAATTATATTTTTAATAAATAATACATTATTTAGAATAAGCTTAATAGTATTTATTGATTTTGAAAAAATAATGCTAAATTGATGTATAATTACTTTTTTAGTAAAATATAATGTATATTTAATAATATTAAATGTATTTATTTTTATATTTGTTGTTAATGTAAATAATATTAGCAAATTAGATTATTATCTTGTATTAATTAGCATCAATTAGGATCACAATTAGAGACTTACCTTGTATAATATTAGTCTAGATTCATTCTGTATGCCTATATATATTGGCACTATATTGTTGTAGAAATTATGGATTCAATAAATTTTTCTCTCCCAAATATTTCTTACAACATGGTATCGGAGCCTTTTGCTTAAACTCTCCATAATTCTTCGTTTCTCATTCCCTCAAAATTTCTACCGATGTTTTAATCAGTCAATTTTTAGCTGGTTTTTCAATCTTGCATCTCTAGCTCTTGTACACCAATATTCTTTTACTCCAGTTCATGTATTGCTCAGACCCACATCTCATGCTTTGCTCCAGACACAATTTACGACTGCTACTCCAAGATTTGAGACTAACTTGCAAATTGCATCTGTTGATGTCATCATCATTTGGCCAGATCTGGTTCATTTCATCCGGTTCATCAGTACTATACTGTTATTTCTCCATTCCTTTACGAATATTTTTGGTTATTTATCATCTCTAATGACTCAAGGTGTTGTTTCTCAACCTATTCATATTATTTTTTATGGCACCAACTATTCTCATTAAGCCCAAGCATTCCAAAATTTTCTCCATGGTCGTAAACTTTGGAAATATATCACTAGTGGTGTCACTATCCCTACTGCTATCGAAGGAAAATCTTCTGAAAATTTCACATGCATTTCAAAGAATGGGGCAGTGATAATCATAAAATTATCATTTGGATTACCTCTGTGCCTGCGATTAGTTGCCTTCTTAAGCGATTTGATACTGCCAAGGGAGTGTGAGACTTCTTAGCTGATCGTTACATTGTTACCGATCTCTCTCGACAGTACCAAATTTCTCTTCGATTGTATACCATAAAACAACAACCTGGTCAATCTGTTCAGGTTCGACATGGTCTATCTTTGGGATGAGATTGCTGAATCAAAACCTTGGTGGAACAACCCTTATGAAGCAGAAAAATTCTATGCGTATTGTGATTCTCATTGCCTTATTCAATTTCTCTTGGCCTTACATGACGACTTCCACTCAGACTGCAATTCTCAATAGAAAGCCATTACCTTCTCTTGATGCTGCTCTTAAGGAGCTTGATATCTGAAGAGACTTGAAGGCATACAACTTCTCCTCGCTCTACTGATATGCTCCTTGTCACTCCTTGCCAAACTAATTCAGCATCTCGACCACCTATATTTTTTGCTTCAAAATCAACTATTAAGTGTAGTTATTGTCACCGTTTAGGTCATTCTATTTCTGAATGCCACAAACTTCAACATAGAAAGGGAGGCCCAGGATAGCGTACTTGAAACTCTTCTCCTCACACTGTGGCTACTACTGAGATTGCCCACCCTCCTGCTACACCTCCGGGACTTATATCTCCTATTGTTGCTCCTACTTTTTTCGCTGCTGATTTGGAAGCCATTGTTTCTCAAGTTCTTGCTCGCACTACTCAACTTTTGCAAGTGCTTTTTCTGCCATACCAGGTACCTCTTCATGGCTCATTGATTCTGGATGTTGTAACCATATGACCTATAACTCTAACATTTTTTGCTCAAAATCCTTACCTTTACAACCTACTTCCATTTCCATAGCTGATGGTACTATTATGCCTGTTACACATATTGGTACCATCTCATCTAATGACATCTCTTTATCTGATGTCTATTTTGTTCCTCAATTATCTCTTAATCTTCTTTCTGTTGGCCAATTATGTGATCTTGATCTTCACCTTTTCTTTTCTCGTAATGGTTGTCTTATTCAAGATCCATTGACAAAAACAACTGTTGGGACCGGGCATAAGATTGGGCGACTGTTCGAATTGACATCTTTTCGTCTTCCACCTTCTCGTGCCTTTGTTGCTCCCACTACGTCTATATGGCATTCCAGATTAGATCATCCCTCTCCTATTAGATTAAAATCTTTAATCTCTGATGGTCAATTAGAATTGTCAAGTCTGACTCTTTTGAGTGTATGCCCTGTCAATTAGAAAAACAATCTGCTTTATCTTTTAATAAGAGTGATTCTTATGCTTTAGCCCCTTTGGATTTGGTCCATTCTGATGTCTAGGGTCCAGCTCCAATTTCCACTATGGGAGGGGGGGTTATTTTGTTATTTTCATTGATGATTTTTTTTTATATATATGGATCTATCTATTAAGATTCCGTTCTGAACTCCTCTACATTTTTTGTGAATTTAATGCAACGGTGCAAACTCAATTCCCTAGAACTATAATGCTTTTTAGATCTGATAATATACCTCTGGTGATTTTGAATCTATCCTAACTTGTCAAGGCACCTTTTCCCATTTATCTTGTCTAGGCACTTCCTAACAAAATGGTAGACCCGAACGTAAACATCGCCACATTTTGGATACAATTTGGTCTTTACTCATTTCTGCATCTTTATCAGAACCATTTTTTGGGGAGGCTACTCTTACTGCTGTCTACACTATCAATCAAGTTCCATCTCTTATTCTTCATAATAAATCCCCATATGAGGTATTGTTTCGTACTATTCCTGATTACTCCCATCTTAGAGTCTTTGGATGTGCATGCTTTGTACTTCTTCATCCTCATGAATGATCCAAATTACAACCTCGTGCTCGTCTTTGTTGTTTTCTTAGGTATGGCATTGCTCATAAAGGCTATAGATGTTATGATCCTATTTCTCGTAAATTGCGTATTTCTCGCAATGTAATTTTTTGGGAATATAAATTCTTCTCTGCTATCTCTCGAACTACTTTACCTTTCTATTCCTTACCACCACATTTTACTAATCCTTCTATTGACCTATTTCCTGAGTGTGCCTCCAATGAATCTACTTCGCCAGTCCCAGAACAATTCTCTATGCCTCCTGATGAGTTGTCTTTTTCAGTGGATCCATCAACTGCTCCTCCTCCCCGGTATCCCTCTCGGGTAAGAACTCAACTAACCTATCTTCATGATTACCACTGTTTCTCTGCTTTAGTTGCTTTATATGAGCCTACTTCCTTTCGTGAAACTTCTTCTAATTCATTGTGGCAAAAAAATATGCAAGAAGAGTTAGATGCTTTGCTTAAAACTCATACTTGGGATTTGGTCGATTTGCCTATTGGCAAAACTGCTATTGGTTGTAAGTGTGTTTACAAAATTAAAACTCACACTAATGGATCTGTTGAACGTTTCAAAACTCATCTTGTTGCTAAAGGCTATAGTCAGGAGTATAGTGTTGATTACGAGGAAACTTTTGCTCCAGTTGCTCGTCTCACAACTGTTCGTACTCTTATTGCTGTTGCTACTGTTTGGCGTTGGTCTCTCTTTCAAATGGATGTAAAGAATGCATTTCTTAATGGTGATCTTGCTGATGAAGTTTATATGAAACCACCTCTTGGCTTCTGTGAGGACTTGAAAATTTGCTTATATTTTCTTATAATTCTCTTTTATTTAGAATAAGATAATTTATAATTTCTTTTACTACTAATTTACTCCCTTAATAGTTGTAATAAATAATAGAATCGAAATTTTTACTTTTACTTTTATAGTTAGAGTAAACTAGGGTTTTTGTACATTTTGATAGTGTGATCAGTTGGTAAGGTATGTGTACTAAAATTGGTGGATAAGAACGAGTTTTAAGTAAAAGGAAGTGTATGATTAGAAGTGCTAAAAATAAGTTAGTGAATCATAAGTTAAAACAAAAGTACAAGAGAGTTAAGGATGTAGACTTGAACCAACGTACGCCGTTTGTTACCGGTTGAGTACACCACTTGACCAATAGTTTCTTACCCTATTCTCCTTGATTTTATTTCATTTAATCCTCTCTAAATTAACCCTAAAGCCAGCCGAAATTATTGACTAGGAGGAAGGAAAGGAAAGAAAAAAAAAGAGGAAAAACTTGGTCTTGCCAAGTGTTAATGATCCAAGATAAGTTGACCAAGACAATTTTCTTCCTTCTTATCTTTCTTTTGCACCAATTTTGCTTCATTTCTTCCTTGTCTTGGCTGAACCATTGGAGAGGAAAAGAGGAGAAAAACTTCCATTTCCACCTTGATTCTTACCTTGTTTGAATTGGAATCACAAAACTAAATCGAACAAACAAGCACCAAGGGAGCTAGGAAACTTGGAGTGGAGAGTTTTTTTGGAGAGAAAGCCTTAGTTCTTCACTTTCTTCAAGGGATTGAAAAGTATAAGTTGAACAACTTTTTTTCTCCTTATTTTTGCAATTTATGTGAAGATGACTTGAAACTTGAAATTTTATAGATGATAATCTAGATTTGGTGAAGATTGGTGATTTTTCAGCCTTGATTTATGTTAATTATCCATTATATGTTGGTATTGATCTTGGCTATGGACTTGTGAAGTGATTGGTAGTTTTATTGTGACTTTTTACCTTCTAACTAGGAATTTTCAGCTTTATTAGAAATTTTTCAGCTTTGATATTGTGATGATATATGCTAGAAATGAACTCCAATTAGATGGTTTTATGGCCTAGATTGAGAGCTGTTTTTATCTTATTAATTGTGGTATTGATTGGGCTGATTTGAGATGGAAATATGGCCTTAAAAATGGCTGAAAAATTAGGGAAAAACAAAGGAAGTGTTGTCCGTTTTATTTCTTGAAATTTAAGCGAGTGAAATTGGAACTTGAGCGGTGATTCTTGGTTGAATTGAACTTAAGTTGTTTAGGGTATTTGAATTCCCCTTAGTAGGGATGTATAAGATGAAATTTTGTCAAAACCTAAATATTTTATAAGAAGAAAGTAGCGACCACTTTAAACACGATTTCTTAGTTTCTTATACCAAGTTGCGAATTTAAAAGTTTTAAATGCTTCTTTATCGAAACTAAAAGAGCGAGCATGAATTTTCTAGAGTTTGATAAGTAAAATGAATAATACTTAAATGAGTTATATTTACTTGATTTTTTTAAGTAAAACTCCTATATTTTGAAATCCTAATTGATTGCAAACTGTTAAACGATATTTTATAGCATATTTGAACTCCAGCCAAGGAGTTGAAACTAAACTTGGTTTTGGAAAGTAATAAATCATTGGTGAGTGTTTCGAAGTGCATGTTTGAACTTATTACTTGAATGAATTGTTTTGTTAATATGATTGGACGGTACTTAACTTGTTTGATAGGGCAAGAGTGTACTTTATCGCACTTATCCTAATGTGACTTATTACTGTACACTGGTTACAACTGCCTTAATATATATATGTGTGTGTGTGTATGACTTGGATACTGTCTATGTGACAGCCCTATTTTTCCCAAAGGCGAACCAGAGGGGTCAGCGAACTGCCTGCTCAACTCTCGTCAGAGCTCGCTACAATCCATAATTCAAAAGTTAGAAATACTTCAAATATTTTCAATATACATTTAAAGTACTCCAAAACATTAATACTTAAAATTAGTTAACCTTCAAGGTTAAATACAACTCAAAAGAATATGTATTACAGTCATCTGCTATAATATAATATAAAGTCTCCAAGAAAAAATAACTTAGTACTATTCGTAAGCACTCTCGACCTTGAACCCCGTTAAGAAAAACAAAGGAGTGGAATGAGCTAAACAATCCAGTGAGGTTCCAAAACACACAAGCAGTTCTAATAAATCAAGTGAATTAAGCATAATGCACATATGGTTCAAGGTTTGACATTGGCACATTAAAATGAGACATTTATCATTTTACAGAAATAAACACACATTAAAAGGATATAGTGTTCACATAGAACCATTTCGGTCAGTTTCATCTTATAACTCCAATAATTCCCCCGATTTATCTGGCCATCGCCTTATTCCTCCAGTGGTAATACTCGAGTATACCGAAATGGTGGCCCAAGATTCCAACCTATCCGATCGAGCCCAATCCTGGTTCGAGCAGGTTAGCAAACAAGGGCAGGACCCAGTTTAGCTAAGAACTTACAACATGCGCAAGTAATCAAATAAACCGGTAAACAGTAGAAATTCACGGTTAAATGGTAGAACTTTGTTATTTTAGTAGGTCGAGTGAGATAAAGTACACACTCGCCTTAAAACAGTGAAAAATTACATAGGAACAATTATAGGAAGCACTTAACATTTAAACACACAAGAAATATGAAGTAAACATGTAGCAAAACTATTCAAGTTACACACACATGCAAGGAACACTCACAGTACGTGCGATATGTCTCGGTTCCTAGATAACACCCTTGATTACTCTCAAGTCCTGAGGTAAGAACCAACAAATTTATATGAAAGTGAAAAACAAAACCTTAAGGTTTTAGAACTTAAGAAGTTAAGAAACAAGAGGTTGGTATATAATTCTCAAATGTATAGTAAAGAATAAAGTGAGTCATTATAGCCTTGAATCAAGCCTTTTCAAATTCAAAATTCAAAAGTAAGAATGGAACCATGAGAAATCAAGTTCTAGGTCAAGAATTAAGCATAATAAAGAACATTAAGGTTTCTCATTTAAATTCAAGAAAACATCAAGTACAAGGGAAACTTGTATCCTCCATGAAATTGAGTTTAAAATGAGCCATCACTCTCAAAAGGAAGTTGAATGTTCTTAAAAGTTCGTTTTTTAAGAAATCAGAAAATTTTAGCTTTACACGACAAAACTTGAAAAATCAGATCTTGAGTTCGGTAAGTCCAAAAATTGGAAATTTTACACCGTTGGAAACTAAATTCATAGTACTAAAACTTTCCAGAAGGCACTTTTCCCAGATTCTAACTAGAAACCATTCAAATCTCAGCTCAAAGTTCCTATTTCATGAAGACAAGATAGAACCAGTCTTGGTTTTTCAGCAATATTTGGAAATTCGGTAAAATTTACAGGAATTGAATCAGCCTCTAAAATTTATAACACAGCAAGAGTTTCACTAAATTTTCAAACACAACAAGCGGAACTAAATTTGGAGTTTTGAACAACAAGATATAACAATTGGAAGTTGACTGGTTTTGGCAACCTATTTATAAAATTTCCAGTTTCCAGCTTAAACACAATTTTGAAATCAGACCATATCTAACTCTACACAAGTCCAAATTGAGAATGGTTTATGGCAATAAAAACTAGGTTAAAAATTCTACATTTCATCAGAAGACATTGTTTTCAAAATCTTTTCACAAGTGGGATAAAATCGAGCCACAAGATACAGCTCCCTAGTTTCTCTCGGGTAGACAGGCATAACAGGACAGTCTACTTTACCGATTCGCTACGGTTAACTCAAAACGAACTAGAAAGGAAATTTTATACCGTTGGAAAGCTCTGAATGTCTAGTTTTGAATACCGCAAACGGCACTCAATTTTGACTTTTGTACAAAGAGTTATGTTCAAGCAAAAACCCCTGTCCAGCTACCCTGGTAAGCATTTTTCAGATTTCGAACTTTTCCAAAACTCAAGTTTTATACAACCAATCGACATGATTTTTGAAGATACTTTCTATACACATAGTACAACATATATCCATCAATTTAACAGCCAGATAAGCAACAAAATTTTGAATTAAAAGCAGGATAACCAGAACAGAAATTCGGCCAGCTCACTCTCACGGTTTCTTCCAACTTTCTCTCATTTTATCAAGCCAAAATCATCTCATTCATTACATAAACAATAACAATCAAGCAATATAGCCTCATGTCAGCTACCTAAAGGCCTTCTCAAGACATCTAGTTTAGGATTTAAAGCAAGATAAATGTTTTCTCAAGTCCGCTACCTATAAACTTCATTAGGGTTTCAAACCCATGAAAACTAACCATCAATTTTTGTATAAATGGAAAGATTATAGGAGATGAAGTGATTACCCTTTAAACCCTAGATGAAGACCAGATTTTTCACCAAAATATTACCAAGATACTCCACAAGATGGCTTCTTTCTCCAAGTTAGAGTGAAATCCAAGTGGTTTGTGAGTTGGATGAAAAAAAGTGAGCAAACTTAGAGCCAAAGATTGGAGTTTCTTTCTTCCCTCTTCTTCCTTGGGGTTTTGGCTGAAAATGGAGAGAGATAGTGTGTGTTTGTGGTTTTTAAATTTTGTGGAGGAAATGTGTTGAGGAAGTTAATTTAAAGTGTGTAAGAAAATCAACTCTTAATAGTGCGAAATAGGGTTTTGTACTATCACTTTCTTTCTTGTTCGATACACTCAACTACTAACCCTCCAAGGTAGTTCCTTTAGCACTACAATTACTCATACATACTAACCTAGTATTAAATTTTCAAATCTCGAATTAGTCGTGCCGGTGTGACTTTCGAAAAACTATCAGCGCGCACGCGATAAAAACTTAATTTAAGAAAAATTCATACAAAAATTGTAAAATTAAATAACATTAGGGCAAAATAATTATAAAATAAACTATGTTAATAGTAAAAACATGAGTCCTCATATCCTCTCTCCCTTAAAAGAATTTCGTTCTCGAAATTCCTACCTTCCATAATCTCAGATAACCTTGGACCTTGTTGTGTGATCGTTGCATGTGTTCTTGCAGCTGCCATTGGTCGGTTTCCTCCTTCATTGACTTGTCGTTGGATAGTTTTATTTCCTTGTTGGATAGTAGTTTCTCGTGGATATCTCTTTGGATAGTCGTGAACTTTATGGTTGATGCTCCCACATCCCATACACTTTTGTCCCTTCGCCTAACAGTTTTCTTCGGTATGATTCATCTTTTCACAATATCCACAAATCAGACGAGAAGTTGTGACTTGACTTGCCTGTGAAGTTTCCTTTGATTGTATCTGTCCTACTGGAGCTCCTCGTGACATAGTTCCTTCTGATTTCTTTATCATGGGTGGTGAAAAAAGTGGTAGTCTTACTCCATCCATTCCTTTTCTAACTTTAGATGGCGGTTCAATTTCTCTTGACTACTTTTAGATACATCTCTTTTTCTCGCTTGAAAGGTTCTCAGTTGGGATTTTGCGCTCTCCACCCTTTGTACTTTCTCAAGAGCGTTACTAAATGTTTCAATCTGTGCTGTGGCAAGGGCATCTTGGATTTCTAAATTTAATCTTTGGATAAACCGTCTTATTCTCTTCTGCTCCGTAGCCACCAATTCTAGAGCATATTTAGATAATTTCGTGAATTGTGTTTCATAGTCAGCCACACTCAAAGTTTCTTGACGAAACTTTATAAAATTGTCTTCTCTCTTTTCTTGGACTAGTGGAGGAAAAAATTTCTCATTAAAGTCTCGTACAAAATTTATCCAAATTCTTGGACTTTGATCTCTTTTCCACTTATTTCTTATAACATTCCATCAGGCTCGAGCTGCTCCTTCAAGTTGAAATACAGCAAAAGTGACTTGTCTTTTTTCTGTGTAGGTCAAGGCATTGAATATATCTATTATATTTTCTAACCAATTTTCAGCTACTTCTAGGTCAAGTCCTTCAAAAAATTTGGGTGGGACGAATTTCTGAAATCGCTTCAAAACTCGATCCTCTCCTATCTCTTGGTTTTCATGTTGGTTTCCTTGTCCAACCCCTTGACCCTGTTGAACTACTAAGATCTCTAGTACATCCGTCATGCGAGTTAAAACTAATGCCACTTGGTCATCTCCTCCCCCAACCCTTGGCTCGATGTTTTGATCAGTAGCATATTCATTATCTACTTTTTGATTTCAGGGTTGTTTGGATTGACGTCCCTGTCGTTATCCTCTAGTTTTCATGTTTACAACTAATCTAGATGCACATGCATAAACCCCACACTAAACCATAATTGAACTACACACACATACTAGTAACAATTCTAAAGAAAAATAAAATCACTTGCACAAATAACATTATCACCGCACAAGTCAAACACAAACTAGAGTTCATTAGATCATAACACAAGTTACAGTCAAGTAAAGTACATACCAAGTCAAGGTCAGTAAACAAAAGTAAACAGGTGATTAACAAAAGTACATGCATCTCCAAGGTACAAACTCCTAAGTTCTACTCGCATCGTTCCATTACAAAAGATCAAAAGTAGTGTTTCACTAGATTAATTGGAACTAAATGATTCCCATTCCCTAACACGTTCAACTTCATTCTTAACACTAGGATCCTCTAGGCCACGATCTTCTCCAGTTCTCTCTTTTAATTATTGTGTCATCCTAGCCAAACGATTATTGGTTTCCTGTAACTGTTCACGTAAAATATAGGTTCGTTCTTACTCCTCGAGTACCTTTGTCTCAAGTGCTCGAATTCGGTGATTTGTTCTTTCATTTGCAATGACTAACCTCTGTCTCTCCTCTACTATAGCTAGTACCACACGGTTAGGATACGAACATGTTATCCAATAATCACATCGGCGATCCATCCTACGCCCTGGGACGAACTGCTGAAATGGCTCACCCAACTCTATCTGAAACATAAGAGGTTGAAGTCGCCTCTTAGGCAGTCCTCGTACACCATTTCTTACAATTCCAAGTAAGATTATTAGTTTAAATCAACTCTTACTAGGTATCGTGTCACATAACAGTCCAACAAGTCCCATAGTCCGACATCCTAAACTTCGAGTTTAGGATAAATTACAGAGATCTAAAGTCTAAACTCTGATACCACCTGTGACAGCCCCAATTTCTCCAAAGGTCGGCGAACTTCCTGCCCAACTCTCGTCGGGGCTCGTTACAATCCATAATTCAAAAGTTAGAAATACTTCAAATATTTTCAATATACATTTAAAGTACTCCAAAACATTAATACTTAAAATTAGTTAACCTTCAAGATTAAATACAACCCAAAAGAATATGAATTACAGTCATTCGTTAAAATACAACTTAAAGTCTCAAGAGGAAACAGTTTAGTACTATTTATGAGCACTCTCGATCTTGAACCCTATTAAGGAAAACAAATGAGTGGAATGAGTTAAATAGTCCAGTGAGGTTCCAAAATACACAAGCAGTTCTAATAAATCAAGTAAATTAAGCATAACACACATATGGTTCAAAGTTTCACATTAGCACATTAGAATGAGACATTTATCATTTTACAGAAATAAACACATATTAAAAGAATACGGTGTTCACGTAGAACTATTTCGGTCAGTTTTATCTTATAACTCCAATAATTCCCTCGATTTGTCTGGCCATCGCTTTATTGCTCCAGTGGTAATACTCGAGTATACCGAAACGGTGGCACAGGATTCCAACCTACCCGATCGAGTCCAGTCCTGGCTCGAACAAGTTAGCAACCAAGGACATGACCCAATTCAACTAAGAGCTTACAACAAGCGTAAATAATCAAATAAACCGGTAAATAGTAGAAGTTCACGGTTAAACGGTAGAACTTTGTTATTTAAGTAGGTCGAGTGAGATAAAGTATACACTCACCTTAAAACGGTAAAAAATTACATAGGAGCAATTATAGGAAGCTCTTAACACTTAAACACATAAGAAATATGAAGTAAACATGTAGCAAAACTATTCAACTTATACACACATGCAAGGAACACTCACAGTACGTACAATATGTCTCGATTCCTTGATAACACGCTTGATTACTCTCGAGTCCTGAGGTAAGAACCAACAAGTTTATATGAAAGTGAAAAACAAACCTTAGGGTTTTAGAACTTAAGAAGTGAAGAAACAAGAGATTGGTATATAATTCTCAATGTATAGTAAAGAATAAAGCGAGTCATTATAGCCTTGAATCAAGCATTTTCAAATTCAAAGTTCAAAAGTAAGAATGGAACCATGAGAAATCAAGTTCTAGGTCAAGAATTAAGCATAATAAAGAACATTAAAATTTCTCATTTAAATCCAAGGAAACATCAAGTACAATGGAAACTTGTATCCACCAAGAAATCGAGTTTAAAATGAACCATCAATCTCAAAAGGAAGTTGAATGTTCTTAAAAGTTCATTTCTTAAGAAATCAGAAAATTTTAGCTTTATGCAACAAAATTTGGAAAATAAAACCTTGAGTTTTGTAAGTCCAAAAATTAGAAAATTTACACCGTTGGAAACTAAATTCATAGTACTAAAACTTTCCAGAAGGTACTTTTCCCAGATTCTAACTATAAACCATTCAAATCTCAGCTCAAAGTTCCTATTTCATGAAGACAGGACAGAACCAGTCTTCATTTTTCAGCAATATTTGGAAATTCGGTAAAATTCATAGGAATTGAATCAGCCTCTAAAATTTATAACACAATAAGAGTTTCAAGTAAAGTTTCAAACAAATAAGCAGAACTAAATTTGGAGTTTTGAGCAACAAGATATAAGAGTTGGAAGTTGACTTGTTTTGGCAACCTATTTATAAGATTTCCAGTTTCCACCTTAAACACAGTTTTGAAATCAGACCATATCTAACTCTATACAAGTCCAAATTGAGAATGCTTTATGGCGTTAAAAATTAGGTTCAAAATACTACATTTCATTAGAAGACATCATTCTCAAAATCATTTCACAAGTGGGATAAAATCGAGCCACAAGATACAGCTTCCTGGTTTCTCTCAGATAGACAAGCATAACAGGACAGTCTATTTTGCCAATTCGCTACAGTTTACTCAAAACGAACTAGCAAGGAAATTTTATACTGTTAGAAAGCTCTGAATGTCTAGTTTTGAATGCCGCAAACGGCACTCAATTTTGACTTTTGTACAATGAGTTATATTCAAGCAAAGAACCCCTGTCCAGCTGCCCTGGTAAGCATTTTCCAGATTTCAAACTTTTTCAAAACTCAAGTTTTATACAACCAATCGACATGATTTTTGAAAGATACTTTCTACACACATAGTACAACATATATGTGAGCACCTGTAATTTTCTTAATTTCTAGGGTTTTATTTTCTTCTAATTGCACGTTTTTCCACATTTTCTTTATTCGGAAAATTTTAAAAATAATTTTTATGAGTAAAGTTAGTTTTTAAATGTTTTTTCTGGTACCGGTTAGTTTTTGAGAAATTAAGAGCGTATACCGGACGTGGGACCCACTAGTGCGATAAGTGCGGTAAATGTTGTTCTTTTGGAGCAGCTTTGTATACATGGATTATATTACATGGTGTTATGAGATAATTAGGGGTTTGGCTAGTTCATTAATTCTTGCAAGACAAAAGAAATGAGATAAGCTTGAGATGGACACATGTTGCATTGTGATTGGAGCTTGGCATTTGACTAGTTTTTCTTTACCTTTTCTAAACCAATTTTGACCAAAAATTAGCTTCCATTTTCATCCTTTTGGCCGGCCACTCTTGGAGAGAAACAAGAGAAAACTCTTCAACTTTTGCTTCCTTTTCTTGCCTAAATCTCGAAATCCAACCGTTTATTTCTCAAATTCCTCCATAAAACATACTTGCTAGGAGTGATTGAAGTGCTTGGTGGTTTTTGTTTGGAGGGAAAGACTCTCATCTACCTTGTATCTAGTGTTTGTAAGGTAAGTGGTTAAGAAATTGTTTCCTTGCTGGTTATGAGGTGAAATTAGTAGGTGTGGTAGTTGAAGATGAAATTTTGTGGAGTATTTCATGACTTTTGGTGGTGTTTGATGGATTTTTTATTTTATGCATAATTTTTTCTGTTTTATATGATTCATGTGGTGTGGCCATGTATGATGATTGGAAATGATCTAGAATGAAGCCTTGGTGTGTGAATGGTAGCCAATTGCAGAAAATTTCTGTTTTGGAAAGAAAATTTGAAAGTTAGGGTTTCATTCCTCTTATTTCTACCTGGCACTGTTTATCATAGTTAGAGACCGAATTAGCCTTGGGTTAAAACATAAAAGTTGTAGGGAATGACATTTTAGAGATGCCTACAAAATTTCAGGCCAATCGGAGTAGCGTAGCTTGTGAAAAGATCGAAATACCCTTGCTGCCCTATTTCTACCCGAACTTGAGAATTGCTTCTGTAATTGGCTAATTTGATTGGAAATATGACTGATTTGGTTGTTAAGGTCTTCTGATGAAATGTAGACTGATGTCTTAGTTTTCGAATGGCTTTAGAATCACTTGATTTGGATTTAGACAGACTGAATTACAGTTCGTTGACCAGAATGCGATTTGTTCACCTGTTTTTGCGGTTCTGGTTTAGTATCTTGCATTTTTGACCTAGTTTCACTTTGAACTGGACTGAGTGACCTTCTGTAACATTATAGCTCTATCTCTTAGCTTCGAAACGATGGGTCTTGTACCTCCATCCGATAATCATAGTGCCAATGGTGCCAAAACCGCTATATGATGTCAAAAACTGTTTTCTTTGGGTTTAGAACTTAACTTTCATTTCCGGTCATTTTCCTAGCTAAATCTTGTACTTGAATGACTACAAGCCTATTGAACGGCTGTTGTGATGAATTTATATTGTGTATGACTTTGGGGTTGATTGAGGAAGATAATGAAGCCATGATGCCTGGAAAAGTAAGCAAATTTAGGGGAAATGCTGTCCAATTTTCTAGGTCGTTTAGTCTCTTTAGGTTTGAGTTGCCTTTTTGAAAGAAATGAAGGGCTTTTGGGTCATTCAAACCCTAGGTCCTCCCATTACTTTTGTTTCCAAAACATCATGTTTTGCACCCTTACGTTAGTAATTATTTGGCGAGGCATACGACTAGAAGTCGAGCCTCACTTGTGTATTCTGTTTATTCGATTTTGAATGTGAAACCTTCAATTGTTTTACTTTGGTTCATTTAGGGTTTCTTGGTGATTAAAGCCAATCTAAAGTGAAAACTTTTGAAGTATCGGTACCTGAACCGGTGAGTGTACCACTCCCCTCACTTGTTGTTTAACTCGGTTTCTGTACATACAATCTGTGATATGAATGACTGAATTATTTGTTTATTTTGTTTGAGACGAGGGTGTACTTTATCACACTCGTTCTATTGTCTGTTCATATGCTAGTTTTGGTGCGAATCTGAATCTGTTATCTGTATCTGTATCTGTTCGGACGTCGTTTGGAAAATTGTATCCAATGACCTTTCTATGACCTCTGAGCTCATCACCTGTGGCTAGTTACTCGAGTCGGGCCGGCAAGGGCCTGGTCGATTAGATAACGAATCATGGTAGTCTGTTTTGGGATCTTTGGGTATTGAGACTCTTGATTCCGGTATACTCGAGTATTACCACTTCTATTCTGTTCGACGTTCGGGCCCGGTAGGGGTATGTGAGGTGGAAGGAATCGGAGAAAGTGGAGTCTACGGTATTGGTTACTCCTTTAGCGTTGACGGAGTGTCAACTATTATTTTGATCAACTTTCGGTGAAGCAAATGGGAATTTGGCTCCTGAGAGCCACCCGTATCCTTTCTATCTGTGGTGTTGTTCATTTCTTTATTTGATTCGCATATGTGATTAAATGAATATAAGATTCCACGTTTCTTACTTGCTATTATTTTGGTACCTCATTGAGAGTAAGCTCACCCCCTTCCCGTTATCTTTGTTTTCCTTACAGGGAACCACATTTGGGGCTAAAATGTTTTGAAACACGAGTCGAGCTAGTTTTAATATCTTTTGTAGAACTTCTCGATAGTTGGAAAATCCTAAATGTATTTTGATCTAATTATCTTCTTTTGTTCCGTAAATTACAAACGTATGTGTATAAAACTATTTACCCTGTTCATGTATCCTATTTGGCTTGAAAATGTTTTCCCGAGTTATATGGCCATATCTGTATTCGTTTGGCTCCTGGTTGGGTGGTGATGTGGCAACCACTATTCATTGTGGTTTTGATTTTCGTTTTGCCATTTGGCGACTTTGAATCATTTAAGCGTGCTATTACCTTCCTGAATGTTTTCGATTCCTTTTAACTGCTCAATAGTCCAGGCGAGAGTTGGGCAGGCGGTCCGCCGAACCCTTTGGTTCGCTTTAAGGGAAGGTGGGGCTGTCACAGGTGGTATCAGAACCGCTTCGCGTAGTCTCTGCGCGGAGTGAGTTTGGGCCAAGTGGTGTTATGGTCCTGCTTTTGGTGAAGGTATTTAAAGGATTAAATGCTCTTTTGAGCATAAGTTATGAACAGTGATTGTTATAAGTGTAAAATCTCTATCATGGAACTTGAGGAAGATAGATAAGTATGTCAGGTAGGAATCTTTATTATGGATGATTTACACTTGGGACCGGCCGGCTCGAGTCGTGAATTATATTATTTGGGATTTTTGTGCCCGGCTACTAAATCAATGAGAGCCTGGGTTAGAAAGAACTTGGGTGAACGAGAAATTTGATTCGATGGTACTTCATGTGGTTTGTTCGGGTGTTCGTAAGTATGATTAACCTGGATTAAGATATAAATTATGGCATTCTCGTAGATTAGGGATGGAGACCTTGAAGGGAAATAACTTTTCGTTAGTTGCTTTTGTGCCTATAGCACTTTTGGATGACCCCGTTACCCTCATGGACCTCTTTTGGTTGTATCTAATTGACTGTTACTGTGTGACTGGTGTGTTTATATGCTTTTGATCTGTGTGTACATGCTTATAATTATCTTATATTATCTTTGCACCTCGACCTTAAATTTATTGAGATCAATGGAGGGCACACGTAGTGGCCGGGGACGTGGGCGCGGGCATAGGCAACCCACGCCTGATAGGGGTGCTGGGAAAACATCATCTGGATCCAACCCTGAGCCGAGGGTTGACCCCAACATTCAGATAGCTGCCGCCATGCAGCAAATGACCAACCTGTTGGCACAAGTGGTGCAGCAACAGGGCCAAAATCCGAACCCTAACCCTGGAAAACCTGGCAATCATGTCGAGAGCGACGATAGGGCTCTTGAGAGATTCCAAAAGTTCACCCCACCGAAGTTCATTGGGGGGCCCGACCCGGATGTCACTGAAGGGTGGCTCGAGAAAATGATAGATATTTTTGCTGCCTTGCACTATACCGAGGAGAGGCAGGTAACCTTTGCCATCTTTCAGCTGAAAGGGGCGGCCCGTTCCTGGTGGAACATTATTTTACAAAAATGGGAACGGGAACAAACACCCAGGACCTGGGGAAAATTTATGCGGGAATTCAATGCTAAATTCTTCCCTCCTCTAGTTCAAGAGCGGAAGGAGGATGAATTTATTCGGCTTCGTCAGGGGGCCCAATCTGTAGCGGAGTACGAGAGCCAATTCACCCGCCTATCCAAATTTGAGCCCGAACTCATCATGACCGAGCAACGAAAAATACGGCGATTTGTCTAGAGCCTGAACGTAGAAATCCAGAAGGACCTCGCGATAGCCCAAATTAACGCCTTCAGTGACGCAGTGGAGAAGGCGCAACGAGAAGAGAATGCTAGGCTGCAGGTGAAAAACTTTCAGGCCAAGAAAAGGGGCTTTTCTGGGAGTAGCTCTGAGCTAGAAAGTACAAGTACGCCCCCTAAGATTGGAAAGGGAAACGGGGGAGTACGACAACCAGGGGTGTCGCGTGATGTCTCTCAGGGGGGACCGGTCTCTGTTACTCGTGGTCCCTGTGGATATTGCGGAGGGCCAAATCATACGGAGGCAAATTGTTGGAAGAAAGAGGGAAAATGTCTGCGCTGCAGAAGTGCCGACCATCGGATTGCAGACTGTCCAGTTCGATTGCGAAAAGGAAAAGGGACCCCGCAACCCAGTAAGACTAACCCTGGACAGTCGGAAAAGGAAGGGACTGGATCCAAGATACCGACTCAGGTGTACTCTTTGGAACACCATCAGGGTCCTGACTCATCTGAGGACGTAGAAGGTACGATCCGTTGGGTACCTTAGATTTTGATAGATTCCGTTGAGAAGAAAATTTCGAGGACGAAATCTCTTTAAGGGGGAGAGAGTGTGAGAACCCGTAATTTTCTTAATTTCTAGGGTTTTATTTTCTTCTAATTTCACGTTTTTCCACATTTTCTTTATTCGAAAAATTTTAAAAATAATTTTTATGAGTAAAGTTAGTTTTTAAATGATTTTTCTGGTATCGGTTAGTTTTTGAGAAATTAAGAGCGTATACCGGGCGTGGGACCCACTAGTGCGATAAGTGCGGTAATTGTTGTTCTTTTGGAGCAGCTTTGTATACATGGATTATATTACATGGTGTTATGAGATAATTAGGGGTTTGGCTAGTTCATTAATTCTTGCAAGACAAAAGAAATGAGATAAGCTTGAGATGGACACATGTTGCATTGTGATTGGAGCTTGGCATTTGACTAGTTTTTCTTTACCTTTACTAAACCAATTTTGACCCAAAATTAGCTTCCATTTTCATTCTTTTGACAAATAAGCAACAAAATTTAGAATTAAAAGTAGGACAACCAGAACAGAAATTCGGCTAGCTCACTCTCACGGTTTCTTCCAACTTTCTCTCATCTTATCAAGCCAAAATCATCTCATTCATTACATAAACAACAACTATCAAACAATATAGCCTCAAGTCAGCTACCTAAAGGCCTCCTCAAGACATCTAATTTAGGATTTAAAGCAAGATAAATGTTTCCTCAAGTCCGCTAGCCTATAAACTTCATTAGGGTTTCAAACCCATGAAAACTAACCATCAATCTTTGTATAAATGGAAAGATTAAAGGAGATGAAATGATTACCCTTTAAACCCTAGATAAAGACCAGATTTTTCACCAAAATATTACCAAGATACTCCACAAGATGGCTTCTCTCTCCAAGCTAGAGTGAAAGCCAAGTGGTTTGTGAGTTGGATGAAGAAAAGTGTGCAAACTTGGAGCCAAAGAATGGAGTATCTTTCTTCCCTCTTCTTCCTTGGGGTTTTGGCCAAAAATGGAGAGAGAGTGTGTGTGTTTGTGGTTTTTAAATTTTGTGAAAGAAATCTGTTGAGGAAGCTAACTTAAAGTGTGTAAGAAAGTCAACTTTTAATAGTGCGAAATAGGGTTTTGTACTATTCTTGTTCGATACACTAAACTACTAACCCACCAAGGTAGTTCCTTTAGCACTACAATTACTCATACATACTAGTCTAGTATTAAATTCTCAAATCTCCAATTAGTCGTGCCGATGCGACTTTCGAGAAACTATCGACGTGCGCGCGATAAAAGCTTAATTTAAGAAAAATTCATGCAAAAATAGTAAAATTAAATAACACTAGGGCAAAATAATTATAAAATAAACTAAATTAAGAATAAAAACATGAGTCCTCACAGTCTAGAATTCCAGAAACCCTGTGACTAGTTAATCGATTCGAGTTGGCAAAGGCCTAGTCGATAAAATAACGAACTCTAGGTTTACTGCTATGTCGAGTGGAGTGTTATCTCCTCGACTAATTGATATGCTCGAATATTACCACCACTATGATATTGGAATTCGAACCTGGTAGGGGGTTTGAATGATGGATGGAGATTGGAGTTAAGTGATGCACTACTGGACTGGTTACTCTACTTGAAAGTTGACGGAGTGTCAACTACTACTTGGTGAAACTATAGTAGAGTTAATTCGCAAGATCTACTATATTCTTTTACCTGGAAATGTTGGATATCTAATGATTTGCTATTTGAAGTGTTATTGCTCATTTTTATGAACTCTTATACCACTACTGTGAGGACTCGCAAATTTCTTGTATTTTTCTCAAAAATACCCTTTTATTTGAAAATTATTATTTGTCAAAGCCCACTACCCAATTATTTCACAGTAAGTGTAAGTAAACCTAGAAAATAGGGTTTTACGCTTCGGTTTCAAGTTTGGAGCAAAATTAGGGTTTTCGCGGTTTTTCGCCGGATGAATTTTCGGTACAGAGTAAGGATTAAATTTGAGGATTAAAAGTGACTTTTAAGTGAGAAATAATATGTGATTGGTAGCAATGATATAAGGTTAGTGAATGGGAAGTAAAAACCCTAGTACGTGAGTTTTTAAGAAAAAAGGCGCGAACCGGCGGGTCTCGCGCACTACCGATTGAACGCACCACTTGACCACCATTTTTCTCACCAAACAAATTTATTGAACTTGAGCAAAATATCTTCTCTCTTGGCAGCAAGTTTGACCGAAATTGTGGCTCATATGCAAGGGAAAGAAAGAGAAAAAATTTTGTGGTCAAGATTAGGCCAAGTGTTGGTCAAAAATTGTGGTCACAATTAGCTCTAATCTTCTTGTCTTCCTATAAGATAACTAAGCTCCATCTTCCCTCATTTTTTCTTGCTAAGTGCTGAGCTAAGGGAGAGAGAAAAGGAGAGCAAGATAAACAAAATTTCCTTCTTGATTTGCTTCAACCCAAGTAAGAAATCCAATTCTAAACCGATTAAAGTACTAAGTGTGAGTTGGGAAGCTTGAAGAACCAAGAAATATCAAAGGGGGTGAAGGATCACTCTACCAAGCCTTGCTTTTGAGGTACCAACATTTGATCATGATCTTTGTTGCTTTGAATCTTGCTTTAAGATGTGTTTTAGCTTAAGTTTTGGCTTGATTTCATGATTATGCAAGTGGGTGTGATGAATTTGGAAGTTTTCCCCAATTTATATGATGAACTAGGGCTTGATGAATTTCTGCCCAATTTGTTGTATGAAGTATATATGTTGAAATTAAGGTTATAAGAGAGGCTTTGGTAGTGATTAGACCAAGAAATTAAAGAAAGTTCCATTGTTTACAAAAAATTCCAGAATCTGGAAAATTTTTCCCAACATTCTGTCTGAATTTGAATCCCTATGTTAGAGGCCGAATTGGCCTTAGGTCAAAGAAGAAAAGTTGTAGAAAATGGTATTTTATAGGTGTCTACAAAATTTCAGCTCAATCGGAGTAATGTAGGATGTGAAAAGTCCAAAATACCCTTACTATTTTAAGTATTTCCCAAGCAGTCCGTGTGATCAGTTAAGTCTAGTTTATCACGTTTTTCGACTAGGATCCATTCTGATTTAGCTTTTTGCCAAAACATGAAAGTTGTATTATTCTGAATTAGCTTTCAAATGCCTCTAAGAACACCTGATTCGGACTTGTGTACTCTGAGATATGTCCATTACAGTGTTCAGCATTTAAACAGCCGACGAATTGGTTTCTGGTTTAGTAATTTGAGAATTTGACTAAGTTACATTAGGAACTGGACTAAGTGACCTTCATGAATGTTGTAGCTCTGTGTCTTAGCTTCGAACTGGCATAGGTTTCGTCTCAATCCGATAAGCGTAGCTTCGGATATGTTATTTCCGCATTCGTACGTCAAATCTGTCTTGTGCTAAGTTGAATTTCTGCACTTGTGATTGTTGTAATTCTTATTCTTATGATATTGTGAGCCTATGGAACGACTCTTGACTTGAATTGCTTATGTGTGATGTTGGGTTGTGGTTGAGGAAAAATAATGAAGCCAAAATGGCTGGAAAATTAGGTAAACACAAAGGGCGTGCTGCCCAAATTTTCGCTCGAGGGCTAGGTTTCTATTGGAACTTGTATACTTTTGTTTGGCCAATACCATGACCGGTTTTCCATTTTAAAAACACGATTTTTCATCCTGGGGTTCAAACAACCCTCTTCTTACTTGAAAGTCATCTTTACACGTTTTACTCCTAATTAGTCGGGTTTCTTTGTTTCCCTTAAATGTTTTGCTCGATAAACTGTAATATGTTCTCTTGTTCAACCTTAGGTTTCATTGGTGACTAAGGGTAATATCCGAAAGGATATTTTGCACGTTATTTTGCATATCTAGGTGAGTGTTCCTTATTTGACTTTATGGCTTGTTGTTATCATTTGCTAATGTGTTAATTGCTTTTAATGATTTCCAAAACGAGCTTTCTAGGCGAGTGTGTACTTTATCACACTCGACCTAAATAATTGTGCAATTTTCAAAGATTTAATGATTGAAATGTTACTTGCGCATGAATGTAAGCCTTTTGGGCTGAACTGGCCATTACCCCTTGTTACCGGTCGTCTCGAGCCAGAAGCGGACTCAGTCGGGCGATTAGGGACTTGGGTGAACGTTTGGTATACTCGAGTATTACCCTGTAGGTTGGTGGAGACTGGCCAACGGCCAGGACGGGGATGAATGAATGAATGAACGAACGAACGAACGAACGAGGGTTTATTGATAAACGAAAAATGCATTTTCAAATGATTGGAGGAATAAGGGGAAATGTCAGGAGAACGAATGAACGAATGAACGAATTGCTCCTTGTGAGCCGTATCCTTTTAATGAATGTTACTATTGCTTTCCATTGTAAATATTTCTTGAATTATTGATACTCCATGTTTAATGTATTGAATTGATTGTTTGATTGTTTGATTATCTGTTTGGAACCTCACTGAGCTTTTAGCTCACCCCTTTAGTTTTGTTTTCCTTAACAGGGGACGGCGAGCAGGATGAGAGCATAGACTAGCCTAGTCTAGGTCTTTTGTTTCTTTTGTAATGGTTCTCGCCCTAGTGCTTGGCACGGGCTAGTTGTATGGTGAAGTGAGAACCTTTGTACATTTGATGGTTGTACTTCCTTTTGAGATAGCGATGTATATAAGTTCCGCTTTAAGTTTGGATCAATGCCCTATTTATTCTTGTGATTTATTTCAATTTTTAATTGAGAACTGTAGCGAACGACTGAGTCCCGGCGAGAGTTGGGCAGGCGGCCCGCCGAACCCTCTGGTACGCCTTAGGGGGAGGTGGGGTCGTTACAACTACTTTGATATTTCAAGTTTTATACAATGGTCAATTTGCTACTTGGATTTGCATGAAGTTTTGGAACCTCACGGAACTTTGACTCACCCTATTAGTTTTGTTTTCCTTACAGGGGGTATGAGCTTAGGCGTGAGGCTGGTACAGGCTGGTGTCATCTAGTTTTTGACTTTTTGTGACTGTACTCGCACTAATGCTCGATTGGGATTGTATGAACGTTTGAGATAGAAATGAATATAAATGTACATTCTAATTTTGGAACTATTGTTTCATTTCATTTTGAAGTTATAACTTATTTTCTTGAAGTCGAGAGTGAGTAAGTCCTGGTTAGAGTTGGACAGGTGGTCCGCTAAACCCTGGAGTATACCCTAGGGGGAGGTAGGGTCGTCACAGTTTCCCACATCCCTCTCATAAAGTATTTTGTCTTCGTCGGGCCTTGTATGGACTTAAGCAAGCTCCTCGAGCCTGGTTTGCCAAGTTTAGTTCAACACTTATTCAACTGGGCTTTGTGTCTAGTTCTCATGATTCTGCCCTTTTTCTATGCTGCACAACAACTGGTACTATCTTGTTACTGCTCTATGTGGATGATATGGTTATCACTCGTGATGATTTGGAAGGGATTCAACAACTCAAGCAATCTCTGAGTCAACAATTTGAAATGAAGGATCTTGGATTTCTTAATTATTTCCTGGGTCTTGAGGTGTCTTCGAATACCCATGACTACTACTTATCCCAAGCAAAATATATTTCTAATCTCTTGGCCTCTGTTGGTTTAACAGATAGCAAAGTTGCCTCTACTCCTATTGAGCAAATATTCATCTTACTCCTATGGATGGCACATTACTGGATGATCCTACGCGATATCGTCGTTTAGTTGGTAGTCTCATCTATCTAACTGTTATCCGACCTGATATTGCTTATGTCATTCATATCGTTAGTCAATTCATGAGCGCTCCTCGTTTTGCTCACTATGCTGCAGTTCTTAGAATTCTTGACTATGTCAAAGGCATCATTTTTCATGGACTTCATTTTTTGGCTCATTCATCTCTCGAACTCCATGCCTACTCTGATGCTGATTGGGCTGGTGATCCTACTGATCGTCATTCCACTACTGGATTTTGTTTCTTTTTGAGTGATTATTTACTTTCCTGGCATAGCAAGAAGCAATCAGTCATTGCCGACTCTAGTTCGGAAGCTGAATATTGAGCTTTAGCTGATACTTCTCAGGAGTTAATTTAGCTTCGTTGGTTACTTGAAGACATGGGTGTTACTCATTCTTCTCCCATTACTATTTATTGTGATAACGAAAGTGCTATCCAGATCGTACATAATGATATTTTCCATGAGTGCACCAAACATATCGAAATTGATTGTCATTTTGTGCGACAATACCTTGTTCGTGGTATTTTGAGTCTATCCTCAGGTCGTTCATCGGATCAAATTGCTGATCTCTACACAAAAGCACTATCTCCCGGTCGCTTTCATGATCTTATGTGCAAACTCCAGTTAGTTTCCTTGCAACCACCTTGAGTTTGAGGGGGATGTTAATGTAAATAATATCAGCATCAATTAGGATCACAAATTAGAATATTATCTTGTATTAATTAGCATCAATTAGGATCACAATTAGAGACTTACCTTGTATAATATTAATCTAGATTCATCCTGTATGCCTATATATAGGCACTATATTGTTGTAGAAATTATGAATTCAATAAACTTTTCTCTCCCAAATATTTCTTCCAACATTTTTATTTATATATGTGTCCATGAACTATTCAAATAATTAGTGAGTAAGTTCGTGTTCCACTCGATTATTAAACGAGCCTAATATTATGTTTGAACTCAATTTGAGATTGAGCATTTTTCGAACTCGAACAAATCTAACAGGAACCCGTTAGCAAATAGTTCAAGCTTTTAAAAGCTCCACATGTGACCATATTAGCTGAAGCTTTTGAACTTCCTTATACTAATGCTGGGATATCTGTAAAATTTATATCAGGGCTATCTTTAGTTATGTATCAAGGCTATCATATTTGTCTAAAACATAAGAATTCCATTCAGATGTTTTGACTATTAGGCAATTATGAATTTGGATTTTGAGTTATCCTTACTTCTAGCCTTGAATGTTAAAAGGGTTAAATACCAAAAACCCCTCTGTGATTTGACTAATGTTTACTTTACCTCCCTATGGTTTGGAAACTTACAATTTGACTCCCTGTTATTTCAACTAAAGTAAAAGTCTGATGGAAGACATCTAAACTAACGTCTGAAAGGAAAATATCAAAATTACCCCTCTATAAGTCATACCCTAAGAAGAATGTTTCGTGCATTTGAGAATGGGTAAAATACCAAAAATTTCTCTGTGGTTTGACTAATGTTCACTTTACCTGCCTATGGTTTGGAAATCTACAATTTAACTCCCTGTCGTTGCACCTAAAGTGAAAGTCTAACAGAAATACCGTTATTGTAGATGTTTTCTGTTAGACTTTCACTTTAGTTGAAACGACAGGGAGTTAAATTATAAGTTTCCAAACCATAGGCAGGTAAAGTGAACATTAGTCAAACCATATGGGGGTTTTTGGTATTTAACCCATGTTAAAATCCATGTTTAGAAGGAACGAGGCATACCAAGAGTATTTAAATTATTATGACTCTTAATATAATTTGTTTGTGTATGTTTTGGTTGGCTGATTTGGATTATTTTTAGTGTTGAAGTTGTTCTTTATGCTTTAGACACAAATACACAGTCCACAAATGTTGCCTTCCTGGGCATTCTTACGTGTAGCGTGAGGCTAAAAATCTAGTCTGTATGAAATACACCAATCAAACTTGATTGATTGTCCCAATCCGCTATCAAGTAAACCTTAACATCCAACAATCGTCAAAAAGTGAGAAAGTCTGGTTTCTTTAAGAAATCTCTTTTTTCTGTGAAGAGCCACCATTATTTCCTTTCTTGCATGGTGAAGTGTGATTGATAAACTGAAATTAATAGCAATCAACTTTCGAGTCTGCAGCTATATCAAGGCACTCGATAGAGAGTAGCTTCTTAAGAATAACTAAAAATAGATGAGTGAAAAACAAGTGTAGCGAATTTTTGTTGCTACCATCCTCGCATAAATCTTAAAATTAACTCGAAAATTATGGAGATCAACATTAACACAACCAAATATGTAAGAAAGTTAATTTACACACATAAAAAAATGTGTTTGGAAGTAGAGGAATAATATCAATAATACAATAATAACAATAATATGGGTAAAATACCAAAAAACTCCTTATGGTTTGTCAAATGTTCAGTTTATCTCCCTCTGATTTGAAAACTTACACTATAGATCCCTGATGTTTCAAGTAAATTGAAAATTGGACCGAAAACATCTAATCTAATGGTTATACATGAAATGTCAATATTGCCATTATATAAATAAACTCGCTACGGTTTGCAGAATATTTAATTTAACTCCTTCTGATTTAAAACAACTATACTATAGTTCCATGCAATTTCGAGTAAATGAAAATTGAATGGAAAGCATTTCGTGTATAGTAGGAACAATATTGACATTTCAGATATAACCATTAGGTTGGATGCTTTCTATCCCATTTTCAATTTAGTCGAAATCATAGGGAGTTATAGTGTAAATTTCTAAGTCAGAAGGAGTTAAATTGAACATTTGTCAAATCATAGGGAATTTTTTAGTATTTTATTTTTACTCTTTTTTAATTGAACACAATAACATGATACATTACATATAATGATGAATAAGAAACCAACACAATAAAATATCACCATTAGGCAGAACTAGAGGGTAACGGAGAGGGCCCCCCATCCCCAAGTTTTAAAAAATTAAACTTTTCTTCTTTGAAACGTTGAAATTTTCAAAAAGATTTTGTAGAAATTTAAATATCTGCCCCTATAAACAAATACAAATATTTTAAATTATTTAAAAATACCTTTTCAATCTTTACCCAATTTATCCCAAAAACTCCTCTTCCAAATACCTACTTCTCAAACTTGCTTTTCAAACCTTTAGACCAATCAAAAAACAAAAAATTTTGGATTGAACAATACTTTCCAATTCCTTTCGAAATCCAAAAAATTTCCTTGGTTAATACCATACAAAACTTTCAAGGGTCTTCTACCCTAAATAAATCATACTCAAACTCTTTATTACAAGGTTATACTCCCAATAGAGAAAATATTCAAAATCTATACCACCCTCAAATAATCCATTCTGATATTTTTAGGAAAAAACCCAATATCCTTCAACACTCATACAATAAGGAGGACATCTATGGATGGAGCATAGATGGAATGTTTAAATACAATCTTTTTATGACATCTCAACAGATGACAATCATGGCTATGTCTAAACAAATGTCACATGGCTACAAACAGTCAGCTGCTCAAATCCTATCCACAGGGTTTATTGGGCAATTCAAAGAATGGTGGGAAGAACATCTCGTCATAAAAGACAGAAATATTATTCACAACATTTTCGTCTGGATCAACAATGATGAATCTGATATACAAGACAGGAACATCCTCCTAGAAATAATGGAATTCAATACTATATCTATCCTGGATGAATTCACATCTGATGATAATCCAGAAATAGCCCAAGAACATTCATCAAAGCTATTCCCAAGTTCCAATAGATATCAACATATATTCTTGGCAAAATCAGACAGAGACGAGATTCATAACAGAAGTTTCTTCAAAGGTCTTCTCATATCCCAATACAAGAAGATTAAGCCTTGGGAAGAAATGATTGTTGAACAGAACCAACAAGCAGTCTGGTTTTCCAAACAACCTGCAGAAGAACAAGCCCAAGAAAGAAATCTTGGACCTTCTTCCAAACAGTATGGGTTATCCAACTACCATAAAAAGCCCAAACCTATAAGTCTTGAAAGACTTTTCTCTTCTACAAAACAACCAGCCTTATCCACTTTTAAAATCTATAAACCTAGACATTGCCAAAGATTCAATATCTTAGAACTAGCCCAACTGTCAAATTTTTTGATCAAATCAGATACTGACAAATCTGAACGAGAAAAAGATTATGACAATTATATTCCAATATCTTCCTCCTAAACCACCAGTGATGAAGAAGAAAAAGAAGGACCTATGGTCAAATACCAAAACCATCTTCTCAACATCATTGAAGAAACAAGACAACCCTACCTGAACCAAGTTTCGATCAAAAATCTTCTCTTTGATATTCTAGAAAAAGACAGCTTCAAAATCCCTAAACAAAATCTTTGCAAATTAAAACTTCAGGATTTTCTAGAAATCCTTGCCAAATCTCCTATTCGGAATCCTCAAACCAATCTTGTGAACCTGAATAACAATTCTCAGTTATTTCAGGAATATTCGATCCAAATACGATTACTAATTATTGGTAATTATGTAATCGAAACAAAAACCCTAATTGATACAGGGTCAGACCAAAACTACATTCCTGAAAAGTTTATTCCAATCCAACTTTTACAATTCCTTAGAATAACCAATAATCCTAAACTTGATATCAAATTCAAATTTTTGAATATGCAAAACCAATTTTCAGATACCTTCTTTCTGACTAAGTATCTGACTAACCATATTATTTTAGGAACATCATTTCTCAATCAATTGGCTTCTTTCCAAATTATCTATAAAGGGATAACATCCCAACTTTTTAAACTAACTACTTCTTTGTGCAGAAACATGGCAGGTGAAGGAAGTTCATCATCATACAATTCAGAAGAGAAAATCTGTCTCTTCGATGGATACTCTACTTGGGAACAAACTTCCCACGAAGAAATATCCAGCAATCAAACTAATGAGTGCCAAACATCATCAAACCAGAATCAAACTAATTGGGAGTGGATTCCTGAGGAATCATCCTCAAATTGGATACCTGCGGAATCTACTTCAAACTAGGTACTTGATGAAACTATCTCAAACCAATTTCAAGCAATTGATGAAATTTCAACAATAAATTGGATTCAGGAAACAGAAGAGGATGAAAATCCATTTCTAATTCCTGAAAATCCTACTACTCAATCTTTCCATATCAAACTTATAGACGATGCATTCTCACGCCTCTGGACAAAGTATCACTACCTTGAAAACGACCACAAAGAATCCAGAATCAGAAACTTTGATAGTATATTCTTTAACCAAGACACCGGTAAAAGAATTCCTATCTACCATATACACAGATACAACCATGTCAGATTCAAAGAGTCAAACTACTCCATACAAACTTTGAAGGAACAATGCTTCATGCAAAGAAGATATATACAAAGAATGACTCTAAACAAGTATTTACTTGAAAAACAGGGAGTCAATACACAGCCTTACAAGGAATGGATCAAAGAAGCATTGGAAGAATTATCAGCAATGATCTGCTGAACAAATGCTTCTAGAAACATTCAAACTGGCTCAATCGGAACAAAATTCAGAAAAAGTCATTCTTACTATAGCACCGGAAGCACTGTAACAGGCGGGTAGGTTACTATGCAAACACGACAACAAAAGACAAATGAGACACTGTAGCGAGCACTGTAGTGGTACTGTAGCAAAAACACTGTAGCGAGTACTGTAGCAATACAGAAATTTTGCTATAAATACCTCTCAAACCCAACACAATGAACACACCATTACACCATTCAGAACACAATTCTTCAAACTCTTCCTTCTCTCTAGACTTGAAGAAACCTCTTCCTTCTCTCTACAAACTAGTTTTAGTTTTTGGTTTTTAGAATCAAACAAAGGAGCAGGCCTTGTGCAAGTTTCATATCTTGTAAATTTTCTTACATTCTGTTATTCAATCAAATGGTCGGCTGATCCATCTTATATCCATTTAATTCTTGTTTTTACATTTTGTCTTTATATTCTGTTGATGAGATTGTTTAAATTCGTGATTACCATCTTTACTTATTATGATGTTGCTATCTAGATCTAAAAGTTTATATCTTCCTGGTAAAATTGCTTAATTTCGTGATTACCATCTTTCTTTATTTATGATGTTGCTAGTGTAGATCTACAAGTTTAAATCTGTCTGATGAGACTGGTTAACTTCGTGATTACTATCTAATGTATTCAAGCCGATTATAATTTTGATAGTATTAATTTTGTGACTTTGGATCTATTCGAGGGGCATGGAGCCTGTAATTGCCAACATCCGGTCCAGGTAAGGCCATGAGATTTGGTACTGTAGGGATGTTGAGGTTTCTGTGGTTCGAGATCCAGGACGGTGAAGTTGATGTGAAACCCCGATCTAGACAACCAAAACACCATGGTTTAGGCAGCGGAAATTTGACCCAACTAATCCCTAGAAGTCACGAACAATTTTGATATTATCTCAACCCGTCACTACTCGAATTAACGAACCAAATTGGAGGTAGTAGAACGCCACAATCAAGAAGATACTCGATTGATAAGTTCAGGTGAATAAGTTGAAAAGATTCTCAAGTATTCAAAGGAAACTCTCTTGCCAAAGAGAAAGTGAAAACTCACTAATTGTATTTAATAGTCAAAAACTGATCTGAAACAAAGAGGAAGTGGGGCTTTTTATAGCCCTTACAAGCATTAACCCTAATCAAAAAAGTTGACCAAACTACCCTACATACTTAAGAAAGATTTTGGGCCTTACTTACTAACAAATGGGCCGCAATTAAACTAGTTTAATTACCTAAACTTTCTAAAGCGAGAAATAACCAAAATCAACGAGAAAAATCAAATAATCCTACTAAACTCAAGCATTCGTGCAATCAACTAGTCTTCACTTGAATCTTCCCATTCCCCATGTGCTTGAATGGGTCTTGGTCTTTATATTCTCATCATTCCCCTCATCTTAAAGGCGATTTGTCCCCAAATCATGACTCTCTTACAAAACAAAAGTGATGAGAGCATGTGTATAGTCACCAAGCAGCCTGCATGTCGCCGTCTTAAGCGAGGAATGATCATGACATCCTTGTGTGGAACAAGGACAACTCGTGGTAGTGGTAGATATATGTTGCAGACAGCAAGATTTTCATGAAAATGGTCACACAAGCGACATCTCAATCCTATGGGTGGATCGTGAGCGAACGCCCGGTGAACCAAGGTTTGGTTGGGCTGCGAGTTGTACGCATCAAAACGTGCAAAAACTGCATCAAAGGCCAATGTAAATCGACTAGTGTCGGTTGGAATTACTTGTCCAGCACTCTCTTCGCAGATCTCTATGGTTGCGGGTATTGCACACTGCAAGATGAAGGATATCTGACCACGAACAACCTGCACAAATGAAAACACGTTAAACACCACAAAGGTGGAACAATCCAGCTCCCAGTGCCCGATGTTGTCCTCAGGTTTAGCGAGCATGATCAATGTTCGCCCTTTCTTTTCCTTGCCTTCTAATCGATCTAACTGCCATTCCCTCTGTAAAACATTTTGGTCCTCTCGAACTTGTGTAGGTGAGAGTGGAACAAGTATGACCCTTGTCCCTTTATGCATGAACGAGTATTTGTTGGAATGACCTTCATAAGTAACCTCGTGATCAAATTGCCAAGGTCTTCCAAGAATAAGATGGGCAGCTTGCATAGGAACCACGTCACACACCAACTCATCCTCATATCTCCCAATGTTAAACTTCACAGAAACCTGCTTGGACACTCGCACTTCGCCGCAATCACTAAACCATTGAAGCTTATATGATGTAGGGTGATCTTGGACAGGTAGGTGTAACTTCTTGACAAATAAGGCACTGACGACATTGGTACAACTTCCTCCGTCGATAATCAAGCTACACACTATCCCGTTAACTAGACATCGGGTATAAAAGATGTTGGTACGCTGCTTTTCTTCATTTGTGCGTTGAGCACTCAATGCCAACCTTGTAACAAGGCCTAGTCCAACTGGTTGGTCAGGGGCAATTATCTCTTCTTCCTCAACCAATGGTGGCATGCCTTCATGCTCATCCTCCTCATCCATTAGCACTTCACCACTTGGAACCATGAGCATGGTCCTTCGGTTTGGGCATTGGGACGCGATGTGACCGAAATCTTGACACTTAAAGCACTTAGTGTCTCGGTTTCTAGGTTTAGATACCCCTAGATCAGCCTTAAATTCGGCCCTTTGGGTCGGTGTTGAAGATGACGAACCAGGCACCCATGCTCCATTCGAAACCCCACTTGCCTTGGCTGACTTTTGCTCACTCGTGTGGGTAATCTCGCCTTTATACGGCCGAGTTCTCCAATTTTCACAATGGACGTTGGAGCTTTGGTGGGGGATACCCCTCCTCTTGAGCCTCCTTTCCACCTTGATAGCTTTATCCAATAATTTATCCATGTCAAGGTAATGTTGGAGCTCCACAACATCTGCAATTTCAGCATGTAGTCCTCTCAAGAAACGTGCCATGGTTGCCTCTATATCCTCCCGAACATGAGCCCGCAGCATGGCCATCTCCATCTGCTTGAAGTAATCCTCAACCGTCATACTATCTTAGGTGAGAGTTTGCAATTTATGGTGCAAATTCCTGTGGTAATACGCTGGTATGAAGCGCTTCCTCATGATCCTTTTGAGTTCTTCCCAGGTGCGAATGAGTGGTGCTTCATTTCTCCTTTGTCTGGTGCGAATCTGATCCCACCAAACGGCTGCGTATTCAGTGAACTCAATGGTTGCCAACTTTACTTTTTGGGACTCTGAGTAGTGGTTGCAGTCAAAGAGCATCTCAATCTTCCTCTCCCATTCCAAATATGCTTCAGGGTCCGACTTGCTTGGGAAGGTAGGAATTTTGAGCTTGATTCCCTTTAGTTCATCATCCCCTTGATTAGGGATGCGTTTATAATTCAGGAATCGATTTCCATCTGCCATGTTCTCCTCATTATTCGAATCACCTAATTCCTCCACGTATGGTTGTCTCTTGGAGGCATTCTTGCCTAGGGTTGATTGCTCCACCTTATCCTCCAGTGTATCAATTCTCTGAGCCATGCGATCAATGGCGCCTGTTAATGCTTCAAGAACATGTTTCATGTCATAAGGGTCACTTGTCGCATGAGTTTGAGACATGTTTATAGAGTACCTGCAAGACTCAACAAACAGTTAGTAGAAACTGCCTCACTCACTCCCTTAGTGTATCACTCACCCTCGTGTATGTCACTCAAAGCGCTCCAATGGACTTACCAAACACCTTTACCTGTTGGGTTAGGTAGTTTGAGAAATGCTGCTCAAGTCCAAATAATTGTCACCAACTTCTTCCTCAAGAGTAATCACGGAGATGTAGGAGAAAGTGTAGGGAAGTGTTCCTAAAAGCTAGGAGAAAATATAGGAGAAAATATAGAAGAAAGTGTAGGAGAGTGTTCCTAAAATCTAGGAAGAAAATATAGGAGAGTTTCCTAAAGTGGATGAGAGAATATAGGAGAGTTTCCAAAAGTGGACGAGAGAATATAGGAAAGGTCCTAAAAATGTATGAGAGAATTTAGGAAAGTTTCCTAAAAATAGATGGGAGACTTTAGGAAAGTTTTCAAAAGAAATGGATGAGAGAGTTTGGGAAAGTTTCCTAAAAAGGTAGCAGAGAGAGTGTCCAAGTGAGTACAAAGAATTATCAGACTTAGTTTCCTAATTGATTTTGGAAACAAGTTAGTTTTTGGAAACCCTTTGAAAATCCTTTTCCTCTTAAACAACTTTGGTAACCTTCTTGACACAACCTTTGGTAATTTTTTTGAAACAACTTTTGGTAACTTCCAAATTCTACTCCAAGAAAGATTGCACAAATCAGATTTGGTTCCCTATTCAAAATAATTCAGTTGCCACTTTCTTTCCTTTACTTTTTTTTTTTTTGCCAACCGATTCCTCTTTTCTTTCTTTTTCTTTTCGTTTTTGTTTTCTGTTTTTTTTTTTACTACAACTATCAACCACGACACAAAACAAGGAAGTCCACAAATAATAACTACCAAGAACTCCAAGATCTTTCAAGAACTTTCAAGGAAGTTGTCAGGAACTTCAGAAATTTCAAGATTATGATCAAGAATGCAAGAAACTCAAGATTATTTAAGTTCTCTTCAAGATTCACAAAATTCCAACAAGTTTTGCCAAAATCCAGATTTGAAAACTAAGTAAACAAGTTGGATAACACAAACAACAAGGTTGGACAGATTTGTATTCGGATGAACAGTAACTATGAACAGTGTCGGTGAACAGTGACTCTTTTTTTTTTGTTCTAAACAAACGAACAGATTGGGATAAACATATATGACTCGAAATACACGAAAAAAAAAGATATAACCTGGTGGTTGTCGACTAGCTCTGGTACCAACTGATGTGAAACCCCGATCTAGACAACCAAAACACCATGGCTTAGGTAGCGGAAATTTGACCCAACTAATCCCTAGAAGTCACGAACAATTTTGATATTATCTCAACCCGTCACTACTCGAATTAACGAACCAAATTGGAGGTAGTAGAACGCCACAATCAAGGAGATACTCGATTGATAAGTTCAAGTGAATAACTTGAGAAGATTCTCAAGTATTCAAAGGAAACTCTCTTGCCAAAGAGAAAGTGAAAACTCACTAATTGTATTTAATAGTCAAAAACTGATCTGAAACAAAGAGGAAGTGGGGCTATTTATAGCCCTTACAAGCATTAATCCTAATCCAAAAAGTTGACCAAACTACCCTACATACTTAAGAAAGATTTTGGGCCTTACTTACTAACAAATAGGTCGCAATTAAACTAGCTTAATTACCTAGACTTTCTAAAGCGAGAAATAACCAAAATCAACGAGGAAAATCAAATAATCCTACTAAACTCAAGCATTCGTGCAATCAACTAGTTTTCACTTGAATCTTCCAATTCCCCATGTGTTTGAATGGGTCTTGGTCTTTATATTCTCATCAGAAGTGCCGAAAGATCAGATCTAGGATTCATGGGTTTTTACTATCAATATTATGATTTTGTTTGGAAATATAGTCATCATGCATAGTTAATTTTTGTCAAAGGATTTAGATCTATTCTTGTAGCTTTATTACTATTTTTATTATGATGGAAATATGGTCGTCATGTATAGTTAATCTTTCTCAAAAGGTTAGATCTTTTCTTGTAGTTTCCACACTATCATTTATAATTTGTTTAGAAAAATGGTTATCCTCCATGGATCCCGAAGGATTCTGTACCAAAGAGAAGAGGAATATAAAGTTCATTTATTGAAGTTAATTTTTATTTAAGCTGATTTATTTAATTGCTTCTCTTTATTCATGGCTTCCTTTTTTAGAACCAACTCTACCTCTTCTAGTTCTTCTTCAAACACCAAACTAAAAGAAGAAATCAATATACAAGACATTAATCAAGACATAGACAATTGAAAAATTCCTAAATATACTCAAACTGATATATATGAAAGAGGAAAAAAGTGGATGTTTTCCACTTCAGATTATACAATTAAGACAGTAGAACAAACTATAGCCTTAGATGCCGATCATGAAAAAATCAAACTATTACCCAAAAGAACAATAGAAAAATATAAAGAAAAATACAATTATATTCATTTTGGATTAGTATAAATCACAGCTAAATCTTTGACAAGATAAGGATTAGACACATCCTAACTCATTTGTCTTAGAGATAGCAGATTCTTAGAATTCAATGATTCCCTCTTAGAAATGGCAAAAACTAGCTTTTGTGGAGGACCAGTATATTTTGATTATTTTCTAAATTTTGCAGTCTCTTTAAAAGATAAAAACATTCTAGATGCTTTAACATTAAACATAAAAACTGCTAATTATAGAGTCAAAACTGGAACTCTTCCTGTAGCTATTATTTATAGAATTCAATATAAAGTTATGAATTCAGCATTCAGGACATGAGCCCCAAAAACATTACAAAATGGAGAAACAGTCCTATTCCAAATAGATCTGGCTAGATCTCGGATTATAGTTCCAAGATTTATCACTTGGAACCAGATCTCAGTGTCGGAAAGTTGGGTTCTTCCTGAAGTAGCTCCAGCAGATCCTATACAGAATACAACGGTTTCAAGCATCCAACAATTTGCTTATGGAGCTGTCCAAATCAAATTTGACAGATTTATGAGTTTCAGGGCATCATCTTCATCAACAACTAATATAGATATGTCTAGATTCTCAATAGGAAGAACATCAGTTTCAGACAAACCACTAACTTCTTCTATCTCAACCCGACTTCAAGACCTAGATATTTCTTCTAAAATTCCACAAGCAAGGTATGTAACCAGCAGATCTACCTCTTCAAAGGTCCAAGATGAATCCTCCGATGATATGAATAGATCTCCTACATATTCTTCCATAATAGACAATCTTCCCTAACTTGATGAGTTAAGGGTGATTTCTATGGATTATCAAATTGACAAACATAATCTCAGAACAGAATTTTATGCGGAACACAATCACTCAAAAAGAACATGGTTCTTTGAGAAATACAAGGGTCATTCTCGACAAAAAATACAAGAAGAATTTTGTGGATTTCTAACAAGAATCAAACAACATGTTCAATTCTTCGACTGGTTTGAAGTGTATTCCCAGAGAAAAGGGAATTGATTATCCCTTCTCTCAGACAGCAAACGTAATAAAAATGTGACAGACAGTTGAAGGAGAAATCCAAGTAGAACGCCCACCATCAAAGTCAATCACTTTCTCATACAAATCAACGGAGATCAATGCCAAACCATTCAAGCTCAAAAATGCCCAAGATGAAGGAGCAATCAATAGGAAGGACATCCAGGGAATCTACGAGTAAAATAACTACACCAACAAGTACCTCCAAACACTTGGAGAATATCTCTTAACCTGACCTATTCCCAAAACTCCTTCCATTTCTTCATTAAACCCAATTTTCAAACCTCATAAAATACCAACCAAATTTCAGAAAGAACTCCAAAACAACCCCTTAACTCAATTAGAAAAATGAATAGCCAAAATAGAACAATCTTTTTCTACCCCTATATCCAAACAAGGGTCAAATAACTAAGGTTCTGCAAGTGTTAGTCAAACAGCTTGCACAATAACTAAAGAAGAACCTTAAGAATCTCTGATACTAAACAAATTACATCAACCCTCTTCTTCACAAAATCAGATTACCAATTGGAAAAATCAACATAAACTACACTATTCCAGAGCCACATATCCAGACATTCTTCTTGAAGAAAAACCCAATATCTTGCAAAATTCATATAATGCTAACAACATATATGAATGGAGCATAGATGGAATTTCTGAATACAACATTCTTACAATCCTTCAACAAATGACAATGGTGGCAACAACCTATCAGACATCACATGGCTGTACTGACCAATTAGCTGCTCATATCCTAATAACAGGATTTATGGGGCAACTAAAAGGATGGTGGGATGAATACCTCACCTTAGAAGACAAAGATAACATTCTCAATGCCATCAAAGTGGATACCAATGGTGAACCAATTCTTCAAGATGGAGACACCATCTCAGATGTGGTGGAAACCTTAATATTTACTATTGCAAAGACATTCGTTGGTGATCCAGAAATATTCAGAGAAAAATTATTAGAATTATTAAACAATCTCAAGTATAAGAGTCTCTCAAACTTTCAATGGTACAAGGACACATTCTTAACCAGAATATACTCAAGATCAGATAGCAACAAGGCCTATTGGAAGGAAAAATTCCTTGATGGCCTTCCGAAATCACTACGAGACCTAGTTCGAGAAGAATTAATGACTCAATACAACGAAACTGTGCCATGAGAAACAATAACCTATGGACAGTTAACCAGCCAGATCCAGCAAGTCGCACTCAAAGTATGCCGACAAGACAAGATACTCAGACAACTTGCAAAGGGTCGAGTCCGAAGAAGAAAAAACCTTGGATCCTTCTGTGAACAGTTTGGGTTACCAAATTGTTACAAAAAATCTCATAAAAAACCCAAACCCATAAAACACCTTGAAAATCCCTCCTATTACAAAAGGAGATACCAACCCAATACACAAATATCTCTCATACAACCACCTCAAATTACCGGGCCTCCATCACCAATTATCTGTCACAAATGCCACAAACCGGGACATATAACTCAATATTGCAAACTTAACCAAAAAATCAATTCCTTAGATTTAGAAGACCAGATCAAAACCAAGATATCAAACCTTCTTATTCAATCAGATACTGATGATTCTGAACAAGAAGAGAATTATATCAACCAATTAGAAGATGACATCTCAACATCCTCCTCCTCCCAAACTACTAATGAAGAGGAAGAAGACGGTCATACAATCAACGTATTGACCAAAGATCAAAATCTTCTCCTCAACATTATTGAAGAAATTCCTGAGAAAGAGAAAAAACAACTCTACCTGAACAAATTCAAAGAATCATTGAACCAAATCTCAACCTCTTTGAATCCATTAGCCAAAGACCCAAGACTTCTCAAAACCTATAATCTCACAGACATTTTTGATAGGTTTCCCTCCAAACCTACCAAACCCCCTGACCCTTCAAAATCTCCAAACAGAAATTGATCTTCTTAAAGAAGAAATAAGGACAGTCAAACTAAACAAGAACTTGACAGCCTTGTTCTTCAAAACCTAGTACTAATCAGAGAACCTATTGATTCAAATACTCGAGATGATGCTAAATTCTTAAACCAATTATCCAAAAAATCCAAGGAAAATAAAGATCACTTGGTCCAAGTTCAATTACTAATTAACAATAATTACGTAATCGAAACTAAAGCCCTATTTGACACTGGGGCAGACCAAAACTGTATTCTTGAAAATCTTGTTCCATCCCAATTCTTTGAAAGAACCAAAGAAGTTCTTAGAAGAGTTGATGGAGCTAAACTTGAAGTTAGTTTCAGACTAACAAATGTTTGATCCAATTCTCCTCTGTATCAATCTCAGATTCCTTTTTTCTAGCCAAAAAACTAACCAAAAATGTCATATTAGGAATGTCCTTTATTCGACAACTAATTCCTTACCTAACCATAGAAGAGGGCATAATACCTCAACTCCTTGATTCCCTCTTATCCTTCTATAAACCATTTAAACTAACAAATTCTATTTTGCAGGAAAATGACAAGCTCAACATCCAGAAAAATCAGCAACTAGATGCCACCCAAGCTTGCTGATAGTACAATATTGCATATTTCAAATGATTATTATTCATATAAACAAGAGTGTAGGGAAGACAAGATTAGATACTTTGATGTTGTATTTTACAACACAGAGACTGGTCAACGAATTCCCCTACATTTCAGGCATGAACATGACCACATGCTGTAAAACCAACAAACAATACCGTCCGAAACTTGAAAAAAGCTTCATGAAGCGGAGATAAATTCAAAGATTAATCCTCAACAGACATTGGCTCAGGGGATGGGGAATACAAACACCTGAATATGACAAAATGATTCAGGAGACAAAACAAGAGCTATCTATAACAATCTGCTAAAAATACAAATAGATATTCAAGTTGGCTCAATCGGAACAAAATTTAGAAAAAAATATTTTTTACTGTAGCACCGGAAGCACTATAGCAGTCCGGCAAGTTACTATGCAAACACAGCAACAAACGATGTACTGTAGAGCGCACTGTAGTGGTACTGTAGCAAACACTGTAGCGGGTACTGTAACAACATGAAAATGTTGCTATAAATACCCCTCAAACCCAACACAATCCACAGACGATTTGTGAGGACCCATAATTTTATTATTTCCAAATATTGTTAAATTGGTCATTTTAAAAATATTTCGTACTCGAGTTACCCAAAAAAAAAATATATATATATATATATATATATATACTAAAGTACATGAATTTCTCGAAAATAAATTTTTCCAATTGGTTCTTTACGCGCATATTATTTTAATGCCCAAATTTATTCAAGATGAATTGCTTATCGTGATTTTTATTGTTATATATATATATATATATATATATATATATACTTGGATTATCATACTTTAGAGTTTTAGAATCGAATAAGTTGAATTTCCAAGTTCAAACGAGAAAACCCTTAAGTTTGACCTTTATACGCGCGCGTGCCGAAAAGGCCCTAACAAGCACATTAATTTGATTAATTGGAGATTTTAAGAACATGATATTAGACTACTAGTAATGTACTATTAATGTACTAGGGAAATTACCTCAGAGGTTTAGTGCACAAAAGTTGCAAATGAGCGCGAAAAATTGGAGATGCGAAGACCCTAAACGGACCTAGCATGAGTTGACACTTAGACTTAACCATTAAGTCACCAATTCTCTCCACTTTCATTACAAAATCTAATTTCACTCTCTCTCCTCTCTTCACTCTCTCTGTTTGGCCGAAAATAGGAAGAAAAAAGGGAAGAAAAATCTAGCCAAAATCCATACAAAATTACTTCAATCCATTTCCAAATTTCATTATCCATTAGAGGGCTTTGATCCTAGCTTGGAAAAGGGGGCTGTTCATCGGTTTTCTTGGAGGAATTTCGGTCAAGATTTCTGCTCTAAAGCTGTCCAACTAAGTTCTTGAGGTAACTCACTCACCCACACTTTAATCTTGCAAAATTATAGCTCAAATGGAGCAAAGGTAGCATGGGTTTGCAACCTATGGTAGAATTTGGGTTGATTGGTTGAATAATTATGTTCTTGCAATTCCATGACATGCTCGAGGGTTTGAGGATGTTTATTGGTGGCTGATGTGATGAATTAACATGTTGTGGTTGCTGATATTGTGCTATGTTACATGTATATAGAATGATTGACGGAATGAAGTTGGAAGAAAGTTAGAAATTTGGAGAAGGTATTGTCTGAAATTTCTGATTTGCTGCCGACTTTCTTGTTTGCTGCTGCCCTGTAATTTCGAAACTTTTTTGGTGCTAATTGAGCTTCCAAATTGGTGTAGATATGTTATGCTATGTGTATTGTGGATGTCTACCAAAAATCAACCCAAATGGTTGGTTAAATTTTGAGTTACAAGTAAAGAAGCAAAACTGGAACAAGCTCCAGAATTTTCTGACCAGCAACATTTGTGTAGCTATAAAGTTTTGCTCGTTGATCGAAATTGAGTGCTGTTTGTGGCATTTGAAAGTAGACTCTTAGAGCTTTAAAATGGTACCAAGCTCATTTTCTAGTTCATCCCGACCGATTCGTGGCGAGTTTTGAAAGTTGGCTGCCTGTTTATTACTATTCATCCGAGACTATCCAAAAAATCCATTTTGTTGCTTGATTTTGAATCGCTTATGTCTAGATTTTGGAAATGATTTCTTCTATCCTTGTGAATCTAGTTTCTAACACCACCAACCGTTTTCAATTTCACTGAGAATCGAGTGAGATACGGCCTAATTAGCGAAGTGCATTAAATCTGGAAAATTTCTGGAAAGGCCAACAGTCTAGGAATTTTAGCGAACTTCAACTTTTTATTTCTTGAGCTAGGAACATCGGAATCGAGTTCCATTTTTTTTATTTGAAACCTGGATTGGAAATTTACATGCATATAAAATTTCAAAGGCTGGTTTTGATTCTATGATTTTGGCAAAAATTCCAAAGTTATTGAAAAAACTTGGACTGTTTTGACCTATCTTCAATGAATAGTAAACTTTCTTGGAGAAATTGACTTGTTTCTGATTTGATTCTTGGAAAGTGACCTTCTACAAAGTTGTTATGCTTCGAATTAAGTTTTTGACGGTGTAAAATTTTCCATTTTTAGACTTTCCGAACTTCCGGACTGATATTTCCAAGAATGACTCGAAAAGTGAAAATTTCCAATTTGAACCTAAGTGTTCTTTTAAGGGCCTAGGTTACATTTTTACAACTCGTAGAGCATTTCAAACCTATTTTCATGGTGAACTTGAGTTCACCTATCACTTGAGACCTCATTTGAAAGTCGGTTCCTTATGGACTGAAATACTTTGGAAACTGGAATATTGGAGTCAAAATTGACTGTTTCTTTTCTTTACACGAATACTGTATGGCCTGGAATTTGATATACAATGCATTATTGCATACCTTCAGGATCTCAAGAGGACTTCGAGGGAACTCCCGGCGAAGCGTTTTAGAGCTAATTTCTCAAACTTTGACTTTTGATACTTGGTGAGTGTCAAGTGCATGTTTACTTGTACTTCACTTGAGATTTGTTGCCTACATGAACTCTACTTGAACTTGTTGTTACATGAACTATACTGGTTGAGGGAAGTGTGTACTTTACCGCACTTCATCTCCTTTACTTGGATCAATACATGACTTGCGACATGAATTACATGAAATTACTGGATTTTACATGTACATGATCTGAAGTCGAATGCAGAAAAAAATTTCATCGACTAAAACTTGATTTGTTTTGAAAACCTGACCTGTGGGGACGCCCAAACCCAATGGTTATACCTCGTAATCTCGCAGCCAACTGTGAGGTCTTGTCGGGAAAACTTGGTGAACCTTGGGAAGTGTTATAGCTTGATCCAAATAAGGGGTCTTGCTAGGTATACTTGTTAAGTGATACCACCTACATGCTTGTTTGGTTATGGATCCAAGAGGGTGTCATGGTGGCTGGAGGTAGTAAGTGAAGTTCTATATGGATAACTATGAAAGTTAACGGAGGGTCAACTATCTGAGCTTGGATCGCGCGTGGATTAGCTCATGAGAGCTTCCATATCCTTTTATTGTGATTAAATTCCCTAGTTGTTTAATGTTTCGCAGTTACTTGTTACTCAAGTTATTGCTTTATATTGTGTCTTTGCTAGCATGCTTGCATGTTTTTCCCTTGGTCTCACTGAGCGTTAGCTCACCCCAATTTGTTTTCCTTAACAGGTTTGGAAGTGGAAGTTTTGAGGCTTAGTTAGTGACCCCCAAAAATACTTTTTCCCCACAGGGTTCGAGGCCAAAGAAAGCGCTTGTATTGAGTTATTAGTGCCTGAAGGGATATCTCATATATAATTTGAATTCGATTCACTTGATAAGTATTTGATGTAATTATTGGAGAATTGAGGACTTTTGTTTTATTCGGGGAATGATACCGTTACTTGAGATTTGTAATGTATCTTATCTCGTTCTGAGTTTGAAAATGTTATTTCGTTTATTCTTGAGGTTGTACCCTATGTTATTGGATGTGAGTGGTGTATTTTATTTGAGAATTGTAGTGAGTCCCGGTGAGAGTTAGGCAGGCTGCTCGCCGAGCCCTTTGGTTCGCTTTAGGGGGAGGTGAGGCTGTCACAGGTGGTATCAGAGTTTAGGCTCTAGATCTTGTAATGTATCCTCGGCTTAAAGTTTAGAATGCCTGACTGTGGGATTAATTTGAATATTATGTGAATAAGGACCTATTGTATCCTAGGGGTTAAAGAAATTGATTATTTCAGAGTTTCTTACTTGGAACTTGTAGAAATAAAAAAATTGAGGAATTAGGTGATGTTATATTGAAAGAAAATATGAGACGAGGATTAGTAGTGAAAGATTGGACGAATTTGAATTATTATTATACTTGTAAGTGTGGAATGAATTGAGGCAATTATTAGTATTGGTTATAGAGGATAAGAGACTCGAATTTGATGGTCAAACTCCATGTATGGTGATTTTGAACCAAGATAAAAGAGTTTCAAAGGAATAAAATGCATTTTCCCGCCCATTTACCTCCTAGAGAATTTCTGCTTTGAAATTTTAAAGAAAAACGAGGATGTACTAGTTTTATTTTTAAACGATGATTGGAAACAATATATATATGCTTTAAGTGTGACGACCCCACCTCCCCCTAAGGCGTACCAAAGGGTTTGGCGGACCGTCTGCCCAACTCTCGCCAGGACTCACTCACTCGTATCACGTGCATACATCCATGGACCATAAATAACATCACAATTCAAGCTTATAATTTACATTGATGTAAATTCAAGGTACAAAGCCTCAATATATCCAAACTGGTTTAAAATGTATACAATTCAAATACAAAACAATCTATTCGAGGAATAACGCGAGTACGAGCCAAAAGTCCAAACAACTAGACTACGCTAGTCTTTACATGTCTAACGCCTCGCTCGTACCCCTGTAAGGAAAACAAAACTAACGGAGTGAACCAAAGCTCAGTGAAGTTCCAAATATCAAATTGACCATCAAACAAAGTAATAACAGTGTGATAATGAAATAGCGAGCAAACAAGTCCAATCAGAGAGATAATACTTCAGGTAGTCAAGAAATATATGGGTCATATTCACATGAAAGGATACAGTAGCTCATGTCTCGGCTCCATTCCAGCTTGATCGATTAGTAGTTGACACTCCGTCAACTTTTAAGTAATAACTAGTCCAGAAATAATACCCCACTTCACGCCAGTCTCCGTCCACCGATCAACCCCATTTTTCGGGTCCGCACGCCACACGAAACATGAGTGGTAATACTCGAGTATACCGATTAGTCGAGGAAATAACACTCCACTCGACATTACTAGTTACTCAGGGTTCGTTATCTAATCGACCAGGCTCTTGCCGGCTCGACTTGATTAACTAGCCACAGGGTTTCTAGAATTCCAGGCAAGATATAATTCATATGCATGTAGAGCAAGTCAAGTGAAATCGATAAGCAAGAACAAATTTGGATAGGGCAAGTGCGATAAAGTACACCCTTGCCCTATCAAATCACATATATATCACGTAATCACGTTGGTAAAAGATAAATCACAAATATCAAGTTCAATCACATATTTGGAAGCACTCACCAAAAGTAGTGCCTCTAGTGTTCACGTCCGGGTGGTACTCCGGGTTTGGAGTCCAAATCTGCGATAAAACATGACTTAAGAACTTTGAAAATCAACTAAGATTCGAAATTTAGACGTTTCGTTCAATAAGAATCAAAAAATTGAAATTCACTTGGTGAATAGTTACGAAACAGTTGCTCGCTTTTCAAACTGAAAAATTTGGTAACATGTTTGCTTGGCAATAACTTTTGAGTCGAAAGTGCAAGGAAAACGAGTTTATAGTGATTATTATCGCTTTTCCTAAGGGTGCAAGTTCGGCTAGGTTTTAACGTCCAACCCTCGATAACCAAAGGAGCAAAAGTCCTAGATGGTTCAAGTGGTATTCATTATCAGCTTTACCCAAGTTGCAAGTGTATTTCTCTAGTCCTCGAGCGTAAATTTGGGCAGCATGCCATTTATTTTTTCCTATTTCTAGCCATTTATGGCTTCATTCGTTTCCTCAATCAAACCCAAGTTACACACAACACAAATTCATTTCAATGGCCGTTCAATAGGCTCAAGACAATACAAGGGCAAAAATCAAACTAATAACAAGTGCGGAAATGAACTTAACAAAAGACAGATTTGACGGGTTTTTGCGGAATGGACACATCCATGGTTACACTTATCGGATTGGGATACAACTTATACCATTTCGAAGCTAAGACATAGGGCTACAATTTTCATGAAGATAACTTGGTCCAATTTCTAGTGTAACCTAGTCAAATTCCTAATTCACAGAACCAACTTCCAACTAACCGGCTAATTAACCGTACTACCTTTAAATGGTCATATCTCAGACTACAAAAGTCCGTTTAAAGTGTTCTTGGAGGCGTTTAAAATCTAAGACAGAGTACTAAAACTTTCATGTTTTGAAAAATGGCTAAATCAGCATGGATCATAGTGAATATACACGGTTAATTGGATGAATCTGTCTAAAACGGATCACTGGAATGCATCCTAGGGCAGTGAAGGTATTTTTGTCCTTTCACAGTCTACGTTGCTCCGATTGGGCTGAAATTTTGTAGGCAGCTATAAAACATCATTTTCTACAATTTCCATGTTTTATACTAAGCCTAATTCAACCTCTAACATCATGAACTTGAACCAGACAGAACAGGGGTACAATTTTCCAGAAATCTGGAATTTTCGGTTTCAAAGGAAACTTTCTTCATTTCTTGCTTCAGTCACTACCAAAGCCCCTTATATAATCTCAGATACAACATATATTAACCATACAGCAAGTATAGGTAGCAATCTTTCAAACCCTAAATCATATAACTAAAAAAAACATACACTATCCACCCAAATCTTGATAATAGCTATCATCCACCACAAATTTAAGGTGCTAAACCAATTTAAACAAGATCAAGAGTAATAAATGGGGAAGTCAGCATCATTACCTTGCTAAAGTGACTACCAAAAGCAACCCTAGCTCTTCCTTCCAAAATTTTACCAACACCCCACTAGCTAAACACTCAAGGAAGGTTTTAATCGGTTTAGTTTTTTGTTTCCTCACTTGGATGATCCAATTTCAAGATGGATTGGGCAGCTCTCCCTTGGATTTTTCTCTCTCTCTCTCTCGGCCAAGATAGCAGAAACATGAGAAAGAAAGGCTGCTCCATGGTGATAAGAAGGCAAGACAATTGGTCTTGGTCAAGGCCCTTAGATGGCCGACAAGTGTCCTCACCAACCTCCACTCATTTTTTTGTTTATTTTCCTTGCCATTTTTGTCCAAATTTTTTGTCAAAGTCAGCTGGAATTGAGGGGATATTTTGCTCAAATATTAATGAGCTCATATGGTAAGAAAGTGGTGGTCAAGTGGTGCGTTCAATCAGTAATGCACGGTACCCGTCGGTTCGCAACGTTTTTCCTTAAATCACACGTACTAGGGTTTTTATTTCCTGTTCACTAACTTTTTATCATTGCTCCTAATCACATATTATTTCTCACCTAAAAGTCACTCTTGAGCACCAAATTTGATCTTTGTTCCGTACCGAAAAATCACCCTATCGAAAAACGCGAAAACCCTAACTTGCTCCAACTTGAAAATGAAAAGTGAAACCTTACTTTCTAAGTTCATTTGCACTTATTGTGGAATGTTTAGGTAGTAGGTCTATAATAAATGAATAATTTCCAAATAAAAGAGCATTTTTGAGAAAAATATAAGGAATTTGTGAGTCTTCACACTCTCTCTCCCTTAAAAGAATTTCGACCTCGAAATTCATACATTTCATTGTGAATAGGTCGGGATATCTCTCTTGCATGTCTTTTTCTAGCTCCCAGGTTGCTTATTCCACTTCATGATGCTTCCATAGAACCTTTACTAATGGAATCTGCTTGTTTTTCAAATCCTTCACCTTCCGATCCAGTATTTGAGTGGGTCGTTCTTCATAGGTTAAGGACTCGTCGAGTTCAACATTTTCAGGTGGTAAAATATGAGTCGGATCCGAATGGTATTTCTTAGGCAGAGAAACATGGAAAACGTCATGGATCCGAGACAAACTAGCTGGTAATTCAAGTCGATAAGCCATCCTTCCTATTCGCTGGAGTATTTTGAAAGGTCCTATGGATCGTGGTTGCAATTTCTTCCCTTTTCCTGCTCTAATCTTTCCTTTTAACGAGGTAATCCGAAGAAACACCTTATCTCCTATCTCGAACTCCAAATCCTTCCTCCGATGATCGGCATAACTTTTCTATCGGTTTTGGGCTGTTTGAAGTCTCTGGCGGATCACCTTTACCCCCTCGTAGGTTTCCTCAACCTATGGTATTGTAGCCGGATCTATAATCTTCCTCTCTCCTATTTCATCCCAATGGATTGGGGATCGACATCGTCGTCTATACAAGGCTTCATATGGGGCCATTTGAATAGAGGAATGATAACTATTATTATAAGCAAATTCAACTAAGGTTAAGTATTGACTCCAACTTCCTCCAAAGTCCACAATACAAGCTCTCAGCATATCCTCAAGAGTTTGAATGGTTCTCTCAGATTGTCCGTCAGTTTGTGGGTGATATGTTGTACTATAGCTTAACTTAGTTCCTAGAGTCCCTTGCAATTTCTGCCAGAATCGAGATACAAACCTTGGGTCTCTATCCGATACAATACTCACTGGTATCCCATGTAGTCTCACCACTTTATCCATATAAAGTTTGGCAAGTTTCTCCAAAGAATATTTCATATTCACTGACAGGAAATGTGCAGTCTTAGTTAATCGGTCCACTATTACCCAAATCGCATCATGCCCCTTTTGTGTTCATGGCAATCCTGATACAAAATCCATCGTTATGTGCTCACATTTCCATTCAGAGATCTCTAAAGGCTATAACAGACCTGACGGTTTTTGATGCTCAACTTTCACCTGTTGGCACGTGAGACACTTTTGTACAAACTGGACAATCTCCGCCTTCATATTCTCCCACCAATACAGACTTTTGAGATCTTGGTACATCTTATTATTCCCTGGGTGCACCGTATACCTAGAGCGGTGTGATTCCTCCAAAATCTCCCTCTTTAACTCCTCTTCACTAGGTACAATGACCCGATTTCGAAACTTTAAGATTCCATCAGGACTTAGGTTAAAGTTAGGCAACTCCCCTTTCTTCACTTTTTTCACTCATTTTTGCACCATTGGCTCCTTCACTTGGCCCTCTTTAATTCAATCCAACAATGTCGACTTCACTTCAACATTCTCAAAAATCACCTTTTTCGGTTCCAGACGAGGTTTCCACTCACATACATCTTCTAACAAACTCTACTCTCCCACCATGGAACTTGCTAGTTGAGCCTTTCGATTTAAAGCATCTGCTACGACGTTGGCCTTTCCAGGATGACAGTTAATTGTACAATCATAATCTTCTAAGAACTCCACCCACCGACGTTGTCTTAGATTTGGCTCCTTCTGAGAAAACAGATACTTAAGGCTCTTATGATCCGTATAGACCTCGAAAGTTACACCATAGAGATAATGTCGCCATTTTTTCAAAACAAACACAATAGCTGCAAGCTCTAAGTCATGGGTTGGATAGTTCTGCTCATGAGGTTTTAACTTTCGAGACGCATAGGCAATCACATTCCTATTTTGCATCAATACGCACCCTAACCCCTCTTTTGAAACATCAGTATAAACCGTGTAGCTATCGTTCCCATTAGGCAAAGCTAAAACTGGAGCCATAGTCAATTGCTTCTTAAGCTCTTGGACACTACCCTCACACTTAACATCCAAAATGTACTTTCCTTGTTTCTTGGTCAAATTAGTTAAGGGTCCCGCAATTTTCGAGAAATTCTTTATAAATCGGTGGTAGTACCCTGCTAAACCTAGAAAACTTCACACATTTGTGGGATTCTCTGGCCGTTTCCATTTGGCTACAGCTTCCACTTTCGCCCGGTCTACAGCCAACCCATCTTTTGAGATTATATGACCTAAGAACGCCACTTTTTCCAGTCAAAATTCACACTTGCTGAACTTAGCGAACAATTGGTGCTTTCTTAGGGTTTGCAGCACTATTCGCAAGTGTTGTTCATGCTCTCCCTTGACTTCGAATATACTAGGATATCATCAATGAACACCACCACAAACCTATCCAAGTAAAGTTTAAACACTCAATGCATTAAATCCATGAATGCCGCTGGAGCATTGGTTAAGCCAAAAGGTACTACCATAAACTCAAAATGCCCATACCGAGTGTTAAACGCCATTTTTGGTACATTCTTCTTTCTGATTCTCAATTGATAGTACCCCTGTCGAAGATCCAATTTTAAAAACACCACAGCCCCTTGTAACTGATCAAACAATGTGGAGCAAAGGATATTTATTCTTAACAGTTATTGCATTCAATCCTCGATAGTCAATGCACAATCTTAAACTCCTGTCTTTCTTTTTAACAAATAGCACTGGAGCTCCCCACGGCGACTCGCTCTTATGTATGAATCCCCGTTCTAGCAAGTCTTGCAATTGCACCTTTAACTCCTTAAGTTCAGCAGGTGCCATTCGATAAGGGTTTAGAGATGGGAGTAGTTCCGGGTACTAGATCAACCTTAAATTCAATCTCCCTTTCAGGTGGCAATGACCCCAACTTCTCTGGAAATACGTCCGGGTATTCACTGATTACCGGCATGTCTTCCAACTTCATCTTTTCTCCCGAAGTGTTAATTAGAAAAGCTAGGTAACCGCGTGCCCCATGACTAAGCAATTTCCTAGCCCTTATTCCCGAAATGAGCACAGATGAGGCTAACATACCCCTCACGTCTAACTTCAAAGTTGCCTCACCTGGTATGCAAAACTCTACTACCTTCATCCTACAATCTACCCGAGCATGGTAATGAGCTAGCCAATCCATACCTAGAATGACATCGTACCCATTAATGGCTAGACTAATGAGGTCAACTACCAATTTCCGTTCACCAACCCAAATATCGCAATTTCTATACACCTCATTCACAAGTAAAACTTGGTTACCCGTAGGTGTCCTTACTTCTAAGTCATAAGGTAGCTTTTCAACTTTTATGTCAATTTCAAGCATAAATGTAGGGTTAACAAAAGAATGAGTAGCACCGGGATCTATCAAAATTTTGGCTAACCGATGAAAAAATAGGGATCGTACCTTCCACTACCTCCGTTGGTTCAGGTACGGATTGTTGGTCCAGCGAATACATTCTGGCCGGTACCCTCGACCTGGTCCCTCCGACATTGGTCGGCTTTGGGTTTGACCTGGCAGTCGACTGAGTATCACTGATCAACGGGCAGTTGACTATCTGGTGCTCCGTACTTCCACACCTTAGGTACTTCCGAGCCTTTCTCCAGCACTCATCCTCAGTATGGTTCGGTTTCCCATAATATTCGCATGCTATTCGGGGAGTGGAGGTCTGGCTTCCCTGTAGAATTCCTCTATCTTACCCCCTACCACTTTGGCCTCCCTTCTAGGCACTTCCTCTCTGAGCACCTCCCCTAGATGCACTTGAAAACCGTCCACCTCCAGCCCCACGACCGGACTTGGCAGGTGGCGTGTTTTGATCACTCCGTACTGACCCTTGGGCTCCACTAGGTCCCCCTTTTCCGTTTGGCATGGAAATTTCTCACTTGTGCCCTGGCAGTCTCTATTCTTAAGGCCTTCTCCAAACATCCGTAAATGTATTAATCTGAGCTGCCGCCAAGGCCTCTTATATCTCCACGTTGAGCCCTTGCACAAATCTCCGTACTCTTCTTTGCTCCGTAGCTATCAGCTCAGGAGCAAATTTTGACAGTTTCGTAAACTGAGTCTCATATTCAGCTATACTAGAAGCTCCCTATCGAAACTTAATAAAATCATCCTCTCGCTTCTCTTGGACGATAGGTGGAAGGTATTTCTCGTTAAACTCCCGTACAAAGTTTAACCAGGTCCATGCAGTTCATTCTCTCTCCCACTTGGCCCTAATTACATTCCACCAAGCCCTGGCTGGACCTTCAAACTGGAAAATAGCGAACTGCACTTGCCTCTCCTCTGTATAGTTTAAAGTGGCAAAGATGTTGATCATGGGCTCTAGCCATTTATTGGCTCCCTCCGGGTCTGGTCCTCCCAAGAACTTGGGTGGAGAGAACTTCTGGAATCTCTTTAAGGCCCTATCTTGCCCATTATCGGGATCTCTAGGTTGATTTACAGGAGTTTGACCCTGTTGTTCCACTAAACGGGCCAGAATATTGGTCATTTGCTGGATGGCGGTTACCATTTGATCTTTCCATGCAGCCTGGGGTTCAGGTTGTGGCTCAATCGTTGCCTCTCTCTCCTCCCTCGGTTCTTGCACCGATTCCTGCGCTTGTCTACCCCCACGGCCCCGACTAGGACCGCGTCCTCGGTTAGTTCCCCTGGTTTGACTTTTCTACCCTCCATGTTTTGGATTTAACCAACTATAAATATATAACAAAGTAAGGTATGGCTCGTATAACACGTTACAAAAGAATAAATAGAGACAATAGAACACATAATAAACAGGTACTTTATATACATAGCAAACAAGTCACATATATATGCCAACCTAGATAAGTCAAAGGCTATACTAGCCAAGGAACATAGAACAAAAGAAACCCTATGTACATCCACCGTGACACGTCAAAATCAAAAACAAAAGGAAACATGTCGTCCTACTATGTTCCTAACTATCCCACAAAAATCTCCTCGACCTCAATCCTAAAAAGTCGCCCGACTAGACGCCGACCCAACCGATTCCGAGGATGCACTCGGTTCCTCCTCTGGGTCCTCCTCAGGATCCTCCTCAGGAGCACCAGGAACCTCAGGGGCTACAGGCGCTTAGCTCTCCTCGGCCAAGTCCTGTATCACATCCTCTACAAGTGCCTCGCACTCGGTTAGGATATGGTCGATCCGGTCTCGTATGTCCTCAACCACTCGCATAAGACGTCCAGTCGTCGCTTGAGCCTGCTCGCGGAAAGCATCGGTCCGCTACTGCTCCTCCAAAATCAAGGCCTCCAACTCTCGGATCCTAGCTGCCTGGACTCGGAGAGTATCCTGGAGACGCTCAATCTCCGTCTGGCACCTACAATTGGCACTACCCAATCGTCTCCGCTCGTCATCCACGGCAAGCACTACTCGATCAGGGTAGGAGTAGGTTTTCCAGCAGTCGCAGCGTCAGATCTTGCGCGATGGGGACCACCGCTGCACCGGCTCACTGGGGCTCTCCTGGTACGTGATCACGCGACAAACGAGCCCCTCCAGGTGTGGCTCGTTAGTAGGAGCGTTAGTAGGCACGGGTTGAGATGGCCCAGCACTCCCAGAGGCGTCAGTACCCGCCATCACCTATGTTTGCAAGTAACATTGCAAAAGTAAGTACACGAGACGTAGAAAACAAGGCTAAAGGCTAAACTCAAGAACAAAACCCTAGCCTATCGTATCAAGCACTCAATCTATCCAGATCAATTCACAACCTAGACTCTGATACCACCTGTGACGACCCCACCTTTCCCTAAGGCGTACCAAAGGGTTTGGCGGACCGCCTGCCCAACTCTCGCCAGGACTCACTCACTCGTATCACGTTCATACATCCATAGACCATAAATAACATCGCAATTCAAGCTTATAATTTACATTGATGTAAATTCAAGGTACAAAGCCTCCATATACCCAAACTGGTTCAAATTATATACAATTCAAATACAAAACATTCTATTCGAGGAATAGCGCGAGTACAAGCTAAAAGTCCAAACAACTAGACTACGCTAGTATTTACATGTCTTACGCCTCGCTCGTACCCCTATAAGGAAAACAAAACTAACGGAGTGAGCCAAAACTCAGTGAAGTTTCAAATATCAAATTGGCCATCAAACAAAGTAATAACTGTGTGATAATGAAATAGCGAGCAAACAAGTCCAATCAGAGAGATAATATTTCTGGTAGTCAAGAAATATATGGGTCATATTCACATGTAAGGATACAGTGGCTCATGTCTCGGCTCCATCCCAGCTTGATCGATTAGTAGTTGACAGTCCGTCAACTTTCAAGTAATAACTAGTCCAGAAATAATATCCCACTTCACGCCAGTTTCCGTCCACCGATCAACTCTCTTTTCCGGGCCCGCACGCCACACGAAACACGGGTGGTAATATTCGAGTATACCGATTAGTCGAGAAAATAACACTCCACTCGACATTACTAGTTACCCAGGGTTCGTTATCTAATCGACCAAACCCTTGCCGGCTCGACTTGATTAACTAGCCACAGGGTTTCTGAAATTCCAGACAAGATATAATTCATATGCATTTAGAGCAAGTCAAGTGAAATCGATAAGCAAGAACAAATTTGGATAGGGAAAGTGCGATAAAGTACACCCTTGCCCTATCAAATCACATATATATCACGTAATCACGTTGGTCAAAGATAAATCACAAATATCAAGTTCAATCAGATATTTGGAAGCACTCACCAAAAGTAGTGCCTCTAGTGTTCACGTCCGAGTGGTACTCCTGGTTTGGAGTCCAAATCTACGATAAAACTTGACTTAAGAACTTTGAAAATCAACTAAGGTTCGAAATTTAGACGTTTCGTTCAATAAGAATCAAGAAATTGAAATTCACTTGGTGAATAGTCACGAACAGTTGCTCGCTTTTCAAACTGAAAAATTTGGTAACATGTTTGCTTGGCAATAACTTTTGAGTCGAAAGTGCAAGGAAAACGGGTTGATAGTGATTATTACCGCTTTTCCTAAGGGTGCAAGTTCAGCTAGGTTTTAACGTCCAACCCTCGATAACCAAAGGAGCAAAAGTCCTAGATGGTTCAAATGGTATTCATTATCAACTTTACCCAAGTTGCAAGTGTATTTCTCTAGTCCTCGAGCGTAAATTTGGGCAGCATGCCATTTGTATTTTCCTATTTCCAGCCATTTATGGCTTCATTCGTTTCCTCAATCAAAACCAAGTTACACACAACACAAATTCATTTCAAATAGCCGTTCAATAGGCTCAAGACAATACAAGAGCAAAAATCAAACTAATAACAAGTGCGGAAATGAACTTAACAAAAGACAGATTTGACGGGTTTTTACGGAATGGACACATTCAAGGCTACACTTATCGGATTGGGCTGCAACTTATACTGTTTCGAAGCTAAGACACAGGGCTACAATTTTCATGAAGATCACTTAGTCCAGTTTCTAGTGTAACCTAGTTAAATTCCCAATTCACAGAACCAACTTCCAACTAACCGGCTAATTAACCGTACAACCTTTAAATGGTCATATCTCAGGCTACCAAAGTCCGTTTAAAGTGTTCTTGGAGGCGTTGAAAATCTAAGACAGAGTACTAAAACTTTTATGTTTTGGCAAATGTCTAAATCAGCATGGATCATAGTGAATAGACATGGTTAATTGGATGAATTTGTCTAAAACGGATCACTGGAATACATCCTAGGGCAGTGAGGGTATTTTGGTCTTTTCACAGTATAGATCGCTCCGATTGGGCTGAAGTTTTTTAGGAAACTATAAAATATCATTCTCTACAACTTTCATGTTTTATACTAAGCCTAATTCTGCCTCTAACATTACTAACTGGAACCGGACAGAACAGGGCTACAATTTTCTAGAAATCTGGAATTTTCGGTTTCAAAGGAAACTTTCTTCATTTCTTGCTTCAATCACTACCAAAGCCCCTTATATAATCTCAGATACAACATATATTAACCATACAGCAAGTATAGGCAGCAATCTTTCAAACCCTAACTCATATAACTAAAAAAAAACATACACTATCCACCCATGATAATAGCTATCATCCACCACAAATTTAAGGTGCTAAGCCAATTTAAACAAGATCAAGAGTAAGAAATGGGGAAGTCAGCAACATTACCTTGCTAAAGTGACTACCAAAAGCAACCCTAACTCTTCCTTCCAAAATTTCACCAACACCCCACTAGCTAAACACTCAAGGAAGGTTTTAATCGGTTTAGTTTTTTGTTTCCTCACTTGGATGATCCAATTTCAAGATGGATTGGGCAGCTCTCCCTTGGATTTTTCTCTCTCTCTCTCTCGGCCAAGATAGCAGAAACATGAGAAAGAAAGGCTGCTCCATGGTGATAAGAAGGCAAGACAATTGGTCTTGGTCAAGGCCCTTAGATGGCCGACAAGTGTCCTCACCAACCTCCACTCATTTTTTTGTTTATTTTCCTTGCCATTTTGGTCCAAATTTTTGGTCAAAGCCAGTTGGAATTGAGGGGATATTTTGCTCAAATATTAATGAGCTCATATGGTAAGAAAGTGGTGGTCAAGTGGTGCGTTCAATCGGTAGTGCACAGTACCCGTCGGTTCGCAACGTTTTTCCTTAAATCACACGTACTAGGGTTTTTACTTCCTATTCACTAACTTTTTATCATTACTCCTAATCACATATTATTTCTCACCTAAAAATCACTCTTGAGAACCAATTTGATCCTTGCTCCGTACTTAAAAATCACCGTACCGAAAAACACGAAAACCGTAATTTGCTCCAACTTGAAAATAAAAAGTGAAACCCTACTTTTTAGGTTCATTTGCACTTATTGTGGAATGTTTAGGTAGTAGGTCTATAATAAATGAATAATTTCCAAAAAAAAAGGATATTTTTGAGAAAAATATAAGGAATTTGCGAGTCCTCACATGAAGTATGTATAATTTTTCGATTTTGGTAAATATGTGAATTTTGCTTGAATTTCAATCTGAAAATTTGTGAATAACTGATGAGTTTGTTGAATTTTGTATATGATGGGCTGATACAAGGTTAAAATCTTCTAAACTAAGTTTTTCCCCCTTGATTGTATACTGGTGCATTCTCACACTTGAATTTGTCTATGCTTTACACAAAAAAAAAAATCTTGAGTTTTCGGAAGAATGGCGAATTTAAGTTTTTATAATGTAAATCTTGAATTTGATAAGATTTTTGTTACTTTAAATACTCTTCTTATGTTTTAAAATTCTTAGTTTTCAAGAAGAGTGAGTCTATCTTTAGGTGTACGGATTGAGGAAACTTTGAGATATAGAATAACCGCATTCAAGAGAACGAAGTTAGTGTGAATTGACTTGGTTTCCATTTGACACGTAAGTTAGCAAATTGTACTTATTTCTTGGGTTTGAACTTGGAGCTTGAGGCTTTAACTATAAAACCCTAAGACTGGTTATTCTTAGAGATGATGGTGCTCTGACTGGTGGCTTGCTTATTAAAGATTTTGAATTTCGAATGGATAACCTTTGGTTGCAGCTTGTGTTATGGTTTGATTGGATCTAATTTCAGAAAGGCATGTGATCTGATTGAAATTAGTGATATTTGGACCCTTTGGTTTAACTAAGGACTTAGGAAGGGTGGTGCACGCCGTGAGGCCTTTTGTATCCTGCTTGCATATACTTCTACATTTTGTGGCACTTAATTGCTTATATACAGTATTTGACATATTGGGCTTGTTTTGTGATTTCTTAACTCGTGCTATAACTTTTGATACATGTAAAGAAGCATGTTTTGATTCTAAATATTTTTGCAACTTGTATATGCATTAAGTTCTTTTATGTTTCATCATTTCTTTTCTTGCGCTTATAGACTTCTATTAAGTATGGCAGCAGGAATGGGAATAAGGGGTCGTGGCCTAGGGCTTAGATAACCCCGTACTCATGAGAAAAATTGATGGATAGTCTTATATAATTTAATGAGACCCTAGCACTGAATATGAATCGAGAATAAACCAGAACATTAGATCTACCAATGTATAATGGATTAAGCTAGTTGGGAACTTAGTGAGATTTTCCTGTGCAAAATTTTAATAGTTGCTTTATACGTATATTATGATTGGTCCTGTGGCCATATTTCAACTTTTGTGAAAGTTTGAACTCCAAAAGTATTTTGTTAGTTTGGTGAGATGACTTGAACTCATTACCTATTTGTTCTACTTGAACAAAAGTGCTTTCAATTTTACTTGACTATTACTATACCCAGATTCACTTGTTTTACTTTTTCACAATATATATATGTATACACATTTTGAACTCATTTGAGAATCGAGATCAGATCGAGTTCGAGTTCGAATCTTTTCTTAGGAACATGAATACCTATTTGTTATGAATTAGATATTAGAAATGATCAGGCATGATGTACTAGTAGAGTTAGCTTTTGGTTTGGATATAAAAGGGTGGTAAAGGTGTTGGATCACAGGTTATGCGAATATGAACCTACATGTCTATTTATCTTTCTTAAAGGTATTTTCTAAAATATACGCTTTACCCAAACATAGTTTTAACTTGAAACTTTGAGGAAAAGTGTTGGAACACCCTCCATGTATATGTTATGATTATTATGTATATGTTTTAAAATTCATGCATTAAGTTGCACGATGAATCTTTTTAAACCTATTTGAGAGATTTGAAAAATGTATTGATGATTGTGGTTAAACATTTTTGAAATCTCTTACTAAGAAAATTTAGTTTTGGATCATGAAGAAAATTTGTATCTTTAACGCTAATTTTGAAAATTTTGAATCGCATTTTGCCACAGATACATTCAAAATACATCAAAAGTCTCAACTTTATCTTGTAGGTCATGATTGGTTTGATTTAGACAAACTTTTGAGGAAAAGGATTCTGGTCCTACTAGTGCGTAACAGTTTTTAGTCAGGGTTTGGAACTTGTTTCATATGGCGTATAATTTATGGTTTCACTACATACGTGAGTAAGACCTTAGAATGGAAGTACATATCATTATATCAAGGGGTATTACTTTATTCGTGTGTGTGGATTTTCTTAAGTATCAAATTCATGGAGAGGTAAGAGTAAATATACCTGGATGACTTAGATGCGTGAGAATTTATAGGTTGTGGATAGTTAAGTTCTAAATTTTAATTTGCTACTCATTTAGATGCTTGGAGTTGTTGATAGGCTGACAGTTAGGATTAAGCAAATGGATGAAATCTTTTTGTTGTTTTGAACATGGATGACTTAGCATGTTTTGCCACAATCTTGTTTATTCCCTTTTCTTTTGAAATGATTTGATAAATTTATCCTAACTTGATGAAACTATTATGGTCTTTTATAGCAAATGGAAGTTTCCTTTGCATTTAATCAATTTCATGACTTATTCGTATATCTAAATTTTGTTACGCTTATAGCCTTGTGAGAAGGTCATGTCTATAATATTGAGGCTGGAATCAAGTGGGTATTAGGAATAAATATCTTTTACCTTGCATAAATGAATCATTTGAGTATCTACAACAGACCGTAGTACTTTCCAAGTTAGATTTAATACAGGACTACAACTAATTGAGGATTCTAGAGGAAGCTGTGATTAAGGCTAGTTCATCAGAACAGTAAGTACTTTGAAATTCAATTATGCCATTGGGAGTAATGAATACACCAATAGCATTAATGGATTTGGGTCTTTATGTCATATTTGGGTTAAAAATTGGCGGTAATACTCATAAATGACTTGGGACTACAATAAGATATTATTGAATTTAAGGTTTCATTTAGTACCTCGATATTTGCATACATGTATACGGAACCGGATATGATTTTTGAAGTTATTGATTCCTGAGGGCTCTTACTACCTATTTTGAAATATTATTAGGGTTAAGATCCAGTAGGACAAAACTTGTGTGCTATTAAGATCTTATCGAATTTGATCTACGAGATATTTAAAGTTCATTGCGTATACCAATTTAAAGGGCTATTACATCATTTGTTCTTGAATTGACAAATTTCTTCAGGCAATTGAATCTGTGAACTGCATGAAAGAATTGTTGTCTCGCTCGTCGTGAACAGATTAAGAATACAAGACTTACGTGATATTTAATGCGGAATAAGTTTTACAATTCGTAAGAGTGGGATGCAAAAGTGACATCTGGAGTTTTTGAGTTAAGGTATGAATTTCGAGAACGAAATTCTCTTAAGGGGAGAGGATGTGAGGACCCATAATTTTATTATTTCAAAATATTGTTAAATTGGTCATTTTAAAAATATTTCGTACTCGAGTTACCCAAAATATATATATATATGTATACTAAAGTACATTGGTTCTTTACGCGCATATTATTTTAATGCCCAAATTTATTCAAGATGAATAGCTTATCGTGATTTTTATTGTTATATATATATACTTGGATTATCATACTTTAGAGTTTTAGAATCGAATAAGTTGAATTTCCAAGTTCAAACGAGAAAACCCTTAAGTTTGACCTTTATACGCGTGCGTGCCAAAAAGGCCCCGACAGGCACATTAATTTGATTAATTGGAGATTTTAAGAACATGATATTAGACTACTAGTAATGTACTATTAATGTACTAGGAAAATTATCTCAGAGGTTTAGTGCACAAAAGTTGCAAACGAGCGCGAAAAATTGGAGACGCGAAGACCCTAAACGGACCTAGCATGAGTTGACACTTAGACTTAACCATTAAGTCACCAATTCTCTCCACTTTCATTACAAAATCTAATTTCACTCTCTCTCCTCTCTTCACTCTCTCTGTTTGGCCGAAAATAGGAAGAAAAAAGGGAAGAAAAATCTAGCCAAAACCCTTACAAAATTACTTCAATCCACTTCCAAATTTCATCATCCATTAGAGGGCTTTGATCCTAGCTTGGAAGAGGGGGCTGTTCATCGGTTTCTTGGAGGAATTTCGATCAAGATTTCTGCTCTAAAGCTGTCCAACTAAGTTTTTGAGTTAACTCACTCACCCACACTTCAATCTTACAAAATTATAGCTCAAATGGAGCAAAGGTAGCATGGGTTTGCAACCTATGGTAGAATTTGGGTTGATTGGTTGATTAATTATGTTCTTGCAATTCCATGACATGCTCGAGAGTTTGAGGATGTTTATTGGTGGCTGATGTGATGAATTAACATGTTGTGGTTGCTGATATTGTGCTATGTTACATGTATATAGAATGATTGATGGAATGAAGTTGGAAGAAAGTTAGAAATTTGGAGAAGGTACTGTCTGAAATTTTTGATTTGCTGCCGACTTTCTTGTTTGCTGCTGCCCTATAATTTCAAAAATTTTCTGGTGCTAATTGAGCTTCCAAATTGGTGTAGATATGTTGTGCTATGTGTATTGTGGTTCTCTACCAAAAATCAACCCAAATGGTTGGTTAAATTTTGAGTTACAAGTAAAGAAGCAAAACTGGAACAAGCTCCAGAATTTTCTGACCAGCAACATTTGTGTAGCTATAACGTTTTGCTCGTTGATCGAAATTGAGTGCCGTTAACGGCATTTGAAAGTAGACTCTTAGAGCTTTAAAATGGTACCAAGCTCATTTTCTAGTTCGTCCCGAGCGATTCATGGTGAGTTTTGAAAGTTGGCTGCCTGTTT